>NC_051195.1:30632638-30935304 GCF_015220075.1 Falco rusticolus
CTGGATGTACATCTGTCCATCAAGTGATCCTATGGATACCTTGGCTTTTCCTCCCAAACACAGAGGCATCTGTTCTGTAGAGTGTAATTACTGGAAACCATTGTGAATATCCTCACAGCTGCTGGTTTCTTCCTGTCAGCTCAGCTACTTACATCTATTAAAGGACTTGACTGATGGAATGTGCACTATTCTCCATCAGCTTTTAAAAAAATTCCTATTAGATTATTTAACAATTCTATCAAATTCTTTTCACCCACTTTTTCATGATTTTGAATTTTAGCCGATTTAGTTTATTTTATGAAACAAGTCTTTTTTTCTGAGCAGACTTTTTTTCTGTAATTGTCACTTTTCTGACATCTAGTAAAATATCTCCATCATCAGTCATATTTTTCCATTCTCTTTTCTAATTTTGCTTGTAATTGCTTTCATTTTCCTGAGTTGGGTCTTTTTATCATATGCATTATTCTCTAATTACTGTTTTGAACTTACTATATTTCACATGCCAAATGCAATGGAGTTGAGAAACTAGAGCACCTGGCTGCTACTATTTTTATTCTTTAACTCCTCTTTCTGTGTGAAGATGAGATCTGATGTGGCATTTCTCCCCTTACTGGAGATCTGAGAAGGTGAATGTTCAAATTACAGCTAAGCTTCAATTAAACACTTGGGTCTTGCGAGATGTGGACAGGAGCTCATTGCTGATGGCATTGCTGGGTCAGGCACTCGCTGCTATGACTCTGGGTTCCCAAAGCAGCTGCCAGGCAGGCACCCATCCCCAGTGGGATCCTCCTTGTTGTCCTTACTGGAACCTCTTCTGTAAAAGTATTTGCTTTATCTTCTCACCACATGACTTTCCAAGCTGACAGCATCTGAGATCCTCACTGAGGATTTGAGGAGCCAAGCACTCGGCTTGTGCTTTCCTCGCTACTGCACCAGGAGTGCAAAAAACTCAGCGCTGCAACTCGCAACATCAGGGTAGCTCTGAAATAGCCGCTAAGGAGAAATAGCCAGTAAGCTCCTTTGTTTTGCCTCTTCTCTTGGAGAGCCTTGAAATATTCAAGTTATTTGGTGAAGGAGCCTATTTCTCACTATCTGTTGGTATTGATTATCATTTGTGTAATAATTAAGATGCCATTTGGGGGCAGGCTGTTGATGTGGTGATGCTTCTGGAATGAATGTTGCTGTAACAGACCTTCCCTCAGGAATAGATCCACCTCTGTGATGAGGGAAGCTATTGCATTTTACTGCATGTTTCAGCAGGCTGAGAGCTTGGACATCACAAATTAATGTGGCTCACTTGCTGGGGGGTAATTAGTTAAGTAACTGGTTATATGCTCACGTCTTCAATCCTTTAACTGGATCAATGACTTAACCTAGCATAGCAATTCCTAATTCCTTTATGAAACTTTGCTGAGATCCTGGACTCCCTCCAGTCCAAGAGGCTGCTGCTTTTTCATTAGTGGTTATCTAGGAAAGCAGTTAAGAGCAGCCTTTAGAATTGGTGTCAAGAGTGACATTAAAGGAATCTTTGTTCTTATTTGAGGTGCAATAAATAATTTTAAAAGCAATGAATTGGCCCAAGAAAAACCCCTCAATCGATCACATGCCTGCAGCACCCCTCTACCTGTGATGCTGATCTCACCCTGAGCAGCTGAGCTCTGGAGCAAAGACACGAGTTATGACTGCTGGAGATTTCAGTGAGATGATTTTTTAGGAAACTGTTTTTTTTAGGTGACCTTAAAAACTGATAATTAACAACTGTATCAATAACTATGTTTGGAAATAAGATTATCTGAAAAATACCTACCTGTGTGGGTTTTTTAGTAGCTTAATATCTGGGGCGGGCTTAAGTTCATATAGTTGTTTTGAAGGGAGTAATTTCTTTGAGTGAAATCTGTAGAAAGGTAAGTGTAATACCAGTGGGCCAGACCTGGAAGCGCTTTACTCACTAGAAACTGATAATTATCTTGATGATAAAGTTTCAGAAGTAATTTGGAAGTGGCAGATGTGACTCCATAGAGACAACAGCACAATGCTGTTCTGGGACAGAAGAATTCATGGGTGCAGACAAATATTAGTGCAGTGGGGGAGGAGGGCACGTTCAGTGAGAAGTGGTTTAATTCTGCTGCAAAAGAATAGAATTTTATTCCCAGGAGAATTGGCAGAAGCCCCAGAGCTGGGCTGGGACAGTTGTTCCCCTCAGTGACAGGGGTTGAGCTGGCATTACACGTCCAGTTTTGGGCAGCATGATTCAAGAAAGATGTGGAAACACTTCACAGAGCCCAAAGGAGATGAACAAGAATGATGAGGCAGAGGGAGCTGTTTCCAATGAGAAAACTCTAGAAAGTAGTGGATTAAGTTCCTTTGAGGAGGTGAATGGAGGTGAAGTCTTCCTTGGAGACGGCTGTGAGAAAGCGCAGAGCAATCGCCTGTCCTTCAGCAGCAGATGAAGGGGCAACCAACATTGGTGGGATGTTTTAGTCAAGCATTTTGGAAAAAACTTCTAGAGGTAAGGGTAGATAAGCACTAGGACTGGTTACTGCAGGAGAAACCCGTTCATGGGAGGTTTTAGTAACAAGTCGGACAACATCCACAAGTCCCAGCTCCTCACCATGCCTTGTGCCCTATGTGTGCTGCAGTTTGTCCTGTCCCTGCTTCCTCACATCCATCCCTGCATGCCGTGTACATCCAGGCCCATTCTACCGACAATCACAGGCTGAGTCCTGGCAGAGAAGGTCCATTGCTACTCCATGTGCAGGTGTACTGCAGTGGCATGACTGGGACAAGCAAGAGTGGTTTGATTCTGTCCTGATGGGACCACCTCGGGGGTGAAAGGGTGCTCAATCCTTCGGAAGAGTATTATATTATAGGATTAAGATTGATTTGCTTAGGAGTCAAATGGGCAATCCTGGATTTCTTTTGCAAAGCCTAGCTGAAATCTAAATTACAACTCTAGTTATAAACTCTACGAAGTGAAAAAGCCCCTATTTGTAAAATCTATAAAAGTGATTAGACACCTTGCTGATCTTATCTCTGGCCAATGGAAAAGCAGAAAAATCAAGGTGGCTGGTCTGCATGTATTTTGGTGTTCAAGAAGCTATGAAAAGTAGGCAGGTTTTAGGTCTTGCCTTAGTGAATTTGTTTTCCTCTCTTCTTCCTTTTAGATGGACCAGTATGGTACCTTTTCATACCTCTGTATGTCTGACACAATGAAGTTTTTTCTGTCTTTGATACAAGAGGTGTATTGGGAAAATAGCTTTAAGGTTTAACTCATTTAAACTGCTAAATAATTGGTCAAATTTTCACAAATTTTGAACCCACCACAACCCCCTTAAATCCTCTCTGAAGCCTCAGGAGTTTGACTGCTTAGTGATATCCAGCCTGGCATGAATATCCAGCCACTTGAAAATTAGGCCTGTTTGTTTATTTGCTCTGGGTGGTGCTGCTTGAAGTGTTGTGTGATGGATGAAGCTAATTGCCGAGCATTCTGAATACACCTGATCTGGTACTCACCCTCCACCTGTATCCAAACCCCTGTCCTTTGTGAGCATCTGTGTTATGTGGCAGGATCCAGTAATATGAGAAGTCATCAGGACAGAGCGAGAATGAGTTTCGTGAGAGCAGATAAGAGCGACTTGCGCTGGAGCAGCAGATGTGACTGTTGTTTTCTGCAAGCAGATGATTCCCTAATCCTCTTAAGGATAGCCCGGGTAAAATCCCTTTTGTGACATTAGGCGCAGCTCTGGGCCAGGTGGCCTCAGCTTCTGTCACTGGCTTCGTAAGCTGCTTTGCTCCAAGGAAACTCTGTGCTGCTGCTGAAAAACCACCGTAAAAACAGGCGAGCTGCCAGGTGTGCAGGAAGAGCCCTGGGTAACAGCCAGCATCATGGTATGGTGAGACCTTTTGCTGACTACAGCTAAATGGTCTTGTGTGTTTTTAGGTCCTCAGAGTCTGTTTCGGAAATGCTAATTGCCCTTCCTAGCAGTTAGTTACGTAAGAGGGTGGTAAAATACTGGGCAAAAATAAAAAGGGATGGCAGCATGAGCTGAGGGATGAATGAGATTGTATGGAAAAAGCATAATGGTGTGAGCTGAGCTGCCATGAGGAATATTTTTCAGCTCCTTCTGCCTTTCTCTAGGGAAAACCACTCCTTTCACTGATGTCTGGCCTGTGCAAATGTAGAGGACAATTTTTTCACGTGGTTGGATTGTGTGTAGTGTGGTGAAAGAGAGTGGTCAGGACATGGAATGGTGGTCTGACACCTGCCATCATTTCCCTGCTATGTCACAGACTTCCTATGAGAGCCAGGACAAAATATTCTGTCCTGGAATATGGAAGGGACCCCAACTCTGTAAACAGTCTGAAACAAAGACTTGGAAACTGGGACATTTCTCCCACTTGCCTTAGTTGATATTTCTTGTACAAGCCAGTGACCTTTTAGAAAGTGTTGTTGTCCATTATTTCATGCTTAATAAAATATACCCTCATCAGAAGTCGAAACCCAAGCTCCCTCCCATTGCTGCCCTCTTCGGTGCCCCTCAGTACCCTTTTCCTTCCCCCATCTCCTTGCACCATACTCAGCCACCAAAATCTGCATCATGAACTTTCCTCTCTTACTTAGTGCCACAAGGAGTGATGAAGACCCTGTATGAATGCTATGTGCCACCTTCATATTTATAGCATAATACTGAAATTACTGTAAAGACAAATGACTTTGAGATTGTTGTTTTCCTTTCAGTTTGGTAGACACCACTATTTTTGTCCTTGCTTTAACTAGCCAAAGAATTTTGGTAAGCCAAAATTCATCTTTGGAATGACACAAAATACACTGTGGGAGCACATCAAGGCTGTTAAGTTCTCTGGATTTTGGTGAAGATAATTTTGGAGGGTGCAGTCCTGAGGTTTTTAGTTGGGCAACTCTCCCACAGACGCATCCAAGACTACCACGTTAAAGTCATCAAGAGGAGATTATGAAAGGGTCTGAGTCTGTATGCAGTATGATTCTGTAAAATATTTTTGTGTGTCCAAAACAACTGGTATTATCTTTATTTCCAAGTTTTCTGGTTTATTTTTAATTCCTTCACAACTCTTGCTCATGTGTTCCAAAAAGACCCTTCCTGACATGCGAAAGGAGGCAAAAATTTCTGGCCGTGCTTCCTTTGTAAGAGGTGGTGATGGCAGTGTCTAGGGTTGTTGGTAGTAACAACTTCAAGGGGGAGGAGAACATTTTAGTCCAATTAAGCACAACAGCTTTTCTGTGGTGACATGCACCACCCTCGCTTAGTCCTTGTGACTGATGAAGCTGCTGGAATGCTGGAAGCATTTCTGGGCTGGAAGATGTTCAACATCTTGGTGCTGGTCAGCTACTCACTCTTTTCGACAGATTATACATGAATAATGTGTAAAATGTAAAAGGTATCAATTCACAAAACAGCTTTCAGGTACAGATTGTGATTGGCTTGCTCTTTTTTGAATTTAAATAAACTTTTGCATTTCAAAAGAGCTTCCTTCTTAACTGTGTCCTAGCAGTCTGCTGGAAGTCCAGTGTCTACCATGCAAGTCCAGCTCCAGTCATTCAAGTAGGAACAAACTGCCCTCTGAAGGTATTTTTCTCTGTTCAGTATCTTTCCTCAATGAAATTATTGTTTGCAAGAGACTGCATGAAGGAGTCTGGGGTCTGAGCTTTCAGGTGTTGAAACAAGCAGTTAACTTGAAGTTTGGTCAGCCCAGGACCTGTTCGTGGCTCAGCTACCACCTTTGAGGAGCTTCAGTCTTCCTGGGCTTGGGTGCTTTTCATGAATAGGTAAAAAGATAATTAAGAAAAAAAATTAAGTCAGTGTTTGCATCAAATTAGCTTTTAACAGGCTGTAAGGCATGGAACTGTTGCAGCATTACGTACTTTTTTGGCTTCAGTGGAGCTACTCCGCATTTCCACTGATGTAAAGAAGATCTGAATCTGTCCTTTTGGCTGCTCCACTTCAGCAATTGATTCTAAATCAGCCTCCCTATCCAAACATGTAGAATTAAAGATTTGTTGCTAATTATGTAGCTGCAATTCCTGACTATTTTTCTTCCTAGTTTAGTCAAAATCTTTCTGACATTTAGCAGATTGACATTCTCTTAGCATCTCCACAACAATCTGTCCAGTTTGTTTAAGAAGGCAACATTTTTGGAAGAAACTGCAGCATCTCTGCTGGAAACTCAAGTACCTGGCAAGAGACGCTTGAGATACTTGTTGAGCTGGCCAATTTCTGCTGCTATGCATAGTGATTGCAATGGGCAGTTGTGTGACCTCATGTGTCTTCAGCCATCTAGGGCTCACCTTTTGTTTTCTGCCAGAAGACTTGGGAAAAAGCACTGTGGAGTTACAGGGCACAGCAAGAGCCCTATTGCCCTGGATGGTTCCTTCTCTGCAGTGTTGACTGCTGTCTTTGGTGAGAGGCAGTCACTGCCAGCATGACACATGGTCACGTTTCTAGTATGTTTGCGCATTTCCTCATTTCCACGGTGGGGATAATGACTGCTTGCTGGCCAGATGTGGTCATCAACACTCAGTGAATACTTGACTCACCTCAGGGAAGGTATGAAGTGCTGGATGATGGTTCCCATTCCCCTTGTGAGGTCTGGAGAAGATTTGGGCAGGGGGAAAGATTTCCATGTCAAAGTTGTTACTTTATGACTATATTCTAAGGGTCTACCTAGTTAAGAAGTAAACATGTCCTAGGCTAAGGACACAGGACCTGTGTCCTCTGAAACCGAATAGCTACTGAAAGGCAGTCATCACTCTGAAAATAAACATGATGGTTGAACAATTTACTCCCTGCTTGGGGGCTCCTAACTCTACCTGGGGACTGTGTTTCTCCAGTCACCTTGGCTGCTCTCTCCACTGCTGTCTAACTGTGCTGTGAGAGCCTGCTTGCACTCTTCCATGTGATATCTATATTGCTTCGCACTTGATTTTGATTTCTACCCATTACTGGTGAAGTGGTCTGTCAAAGAGCCTTAACAACTGTAAAAACACTTTGAGGTGTATAAAAATGCTTTGAAGAGGCATTTCCTATTGTTTTCTGTTATGAGCATCACTCTTCCACATGTTTACACCCAATGCACTTCACATTTCAAAGTGATAGTGCTGACCTCTGCTGATGCCTGTGCAGGTCAGGATGTCAAGATTGGGGTGAATACATGATGTGTGCTCAGGGCGAGGCTCTGCTGGTTTTGTTCATTTGTTTGTTCTTTATTGCAGTAGTTCGGTGGCTGCAGGCATTGTTCCATCTTGCTGGGCAAATCGGTTATCTTGCAGGATCAGCTGTGCTCATCATAGGCAGAAGTGGATTGCATGTCTGTTTTTTATATAATTTACTGCACAGCAGCAATCATTTCTGTTGTGCATGATACAGGTACTGAATTTCAGGCTAGTCATATTGAAGTACGCACTATTTTTGCTACAGTCCTTTTTGGTCAGTAGGGAAATGTAGTGATGACTTTGGGTGTTACCAACTGATTCAACAAGGGTTACTCAGAGGTCAGCCTTTTAGCAGATACTTAGCTTATCTGTACTTGTCCCTATTGGAAGATCACTGTTTATTCTCATTTTGAGCTCCATGATTTGGATAGCTTTTTACACATTGCTCATTATAAATTATACTTAGTGTGTTTCCATTTGGCCTGGATTCCTCTCTCTTTAAAAGCTTATTCCAGGATTTGTTCACTATCTCTGTTTCATATTCAAGTGGCCCTTTTATAACCTTGGTGAGAATTTACATGTAATTTAAGCCTTGTGTCCAGTTTCAGTTTACAGACCCCTTTCATTTATGGCAAAAGGACAGACTTCATTCTACCGTACATACAGCAGTTAACTCAGTGTTGTTAAAAAGTGGTGAAGACTTGGTTGCAGAGACAACTTACTGGCAAACTGTTTGCTGTCTTGATTTCAGAACGGCAGCGGAGAAAACGAGGGCTGTGCTGAGCTAGAACATCAGTAATAACACACTAGCAATCAATACCTCTCAACAAAATATTTACTGATGGATGGATCCCCACTTGTCAAAACTTCAGAGTAGAAAAGGCTGGAATAGATAAAGCAGTCCTTTCCCTCTTGCCCAGGGCCCTCTGAACTTCATCTAGAAGATAAGTTCTTTGTTCTTGGGTGAAGAGGGTGTATGACTTGCTTAGGCATTGCTTACTCTGCCTGCTGCTTTGCTGTCTAAGAGGCCATCTATTAAGTAGTACGCTGGCAGAAACTTATAATCTTTTATCAAGCAATTGTCATTTGAAGATCTCCAAATCTGTCCAAAGTGGAGGAGATTTATTATCTCTATTTTGTAAATTTAGAAACTAGAAACAGACACTCAAGGTCAGAAAACCATTGCCAGCACTGGAAATAGAACCCAGCGCTTTTGAGTCATGGTTTCAGACCTTGCTAAAAACTAGATCACAAATGGGGAAGGGAAAATGGTTCTTAAAACAACAGTTCTTAATCTACTTCAGAACCTGCCTACTGTTGCAGCTAAGTTGATAGGCTGCCGTGGTCTCTTTACCCGTGCAAGGTAACAATGTAAAGCTGTTTGCACAGTGTAACCCAAAACATTGCCTGACACGCAGTGGCAGCAAACCATTGCAGAGCTTAGGTGTGCCTGTGCACGCTCTGGGAAGGGTCAGGTCTTGTGGACCAGCGTTGTCCCGTAATGCGGCTTCAGCTGTAGAGCTGGATCCAAAGGGATAGGGATTGTCTACCTGTAACTACATACAGGGCCTGGCGAAATGATGCCTTCATCCTGCTTTGATCCGAGATGTCGCTGATATGTAAATACTACAATAATAAATTTTTAGATGCAGAAGCAGTGAACTTGTAAGAAGCAAGTGGAAAATCCTCAGGTCTTGCAGCATCCAGTGAACCTGGTGTTGTTGTCTTGGTCCCTCAAGTCATTCACACATTCTGTTTCCCTGTTAGGAAATAGGGAAGCATTTGCAAACCTAATCTGGAACAAAGTACAAGAGAAAACTAGTCCTTTGTGCGGGAGATCTGCAGAGACTTTGTCTTTTGTATGCAACTGGCTTGAAGGACATTATTGCTGCTTTTAAAAATAACAGATACTGGCTTGCTGGGTGAGGCAGCATCTCCCAAATTCCACCAGTCCACTGTTGGTGAAGAGGGAATTAATTTTTCATCCTTGTCTCTGGTGGAGTCATCTCCTTTCTGTGAATCACAACTCAACTCTGCTAGAGGTGGCTGAAGCCTTGACATAATGAAAACATTTCTTAGATTGGTCCCCATCACTGCATTCAAGCATCTGCTCCCTGGGGAAGACCATTTGCCTCAATATTTTGATTCAGAAATTATACTGACGTAAATAGACAGCAGCATCAGATTCAGCATCTTGAATGCACTTTCCAGTCTCTGCATATCTTCAGGCTATATACTAGGAAAAAAAATTGAATGTATTTCCAGTGAATTCACTTAGATACTAAGTCATTTAAATTCTCAGCCTTTTTAGCCACTGTTGTTACCAGACATTTTTATAACAGCACAAAGCAGTAGTGTTCACTGCCTCGCCCTCCACGTTCATGCCGGCGTGTAGTCTGGTGGGCTTGGGGAAAGCAACTTAATGGGATCCCTTTGTTAAAATGGGCAAGTCATCTCTGAAGTGGAGGGCACCTTGATCTGATTGGAGATGGTGGGTTTTGTTCTTATGGAATAATACTCCTGCCCTGCTCCTGTGTCACATTGACAATGGGCAACTTTAAAAATCATTGGCTTGAAGATATGTCAGGGGACTGGTGCGTCCAGAGCAGCCGGGAGTCTGGGCGAGCACCTACCTCTTGCTTTTTCTCTGTGACAGCACTGGGAATATATTTTCCTAATTCTGAAATGGGAACTAATTGAATGCTGAAGACCATTTGTGCAAGCTGCTGCTGAAATGAGGTGATAAAAATTCCAGAAAGGTCTGTTAGTCTAAAGCAAAGTCAAGGTGTCTGCTGTGCTTTGCTGCAAGATGTCCCAGCAGACTTGTGTTAAAGATAGCTTGCGGAAGGGCTGGCCATCCTATTGTCTTTTCTGGTTTATGGCATGTTACCTAAGTTTTGCCTTTTGGTTTCTGTTGGGTTTTTTAAGTTTGGAGGGTTTTTTTTCCCCCTTTTTCTTTCAGTTTTCCCTGCTGAAGAAAGGTGCTGATACAGGACACAGGAAAAGTAAAAGTGAAATCTCAATGATCTGATGGGTTAAAGGATTTTTAAATAGAATGCTCTGAAACTTTTTTGATTAATGCCAACTTAAGTTCAAAATCCAATGGGCAGTTTAGATTCCTGACCTAGAGGTTAAACACTTCTTGAATTCTCTTTGATTATCCCCATTACAAATGGGCCTGGTGATTGTCGGGGGTTTTCCAGCAGCACAACCAGCAATGCCAGATTTCATACTCCTATCTTAAAGTTCAAAACTCAGCTGGAAACCACAGCAAGCCATTCTGTATCATCCAGACTGCTAAAAGCCTTTAGGATGATGAAAAACCAATGCTGTTCATGGTCCCACCTTTAGGGAGTGTTTTACAGCTTACTAGTAGAATCTCTTTGAAGAAGTTCATGTCCTGCTTGGGGTCTCAGATCACATGATAGATGTGCAGGTATCCTGAAGGCTTTGAAGGACTGATATCATGTAGGAAAATTCACATTCTGCTTGGGCTGGATCAGATAGTCTCATATATTTATATCTAGTTTTTCTTCTGCAGCCTTGCTTGTCTTAAGGTAGATGCTGTAAGCAATAGTGAACAGAATTTAGGACAAAGCTAAACTGAAGCTGTATGTTTCATGCTATAACTGTAGATTTTTGTCTTCATTACTTCCAGCTGTGGAAGCATGTATTGTATTTGTAAGGTACTAAGTACCTTGGTCTCTTAAGCTGTAAAACATTTAGCACCTGTGGGATTTAACAAAACATAGGGCTGTTTTTCTCTCTGGCACATGTTCTCAGCTGTATGAAAGTGTGAGAAATAGCTCATGGTTCAGAGGATGGCCTAGGTCTATTCTCATTGTAGAAATAGGGCAGGTGTTTTCCATCGGTGCCGTATCTCTCTGTTCTGCCCCTCTAGCTTCTCACTACTCATTTCCCAAATGAAGGTCCTGGACCTCGGGGGCTATCTGTGAGGAGGTACCCAATGCAGAGGTATAGGGAGTAACATCCTTGAGATCAGCCACTGAACTCACTCACTTTAAAAGCAAAGGAAAAATGCTCTTTGTGTTTGTGTTTTTTTTTCTTTTCCTTCTTCTTTTTTTTTTTTTTTCTGCAATGAGCTTTTAAACATTTCATCTAAATCAGGGGTCCTCAAACTTTTTAAACAGGGGGCCGGCGTGCAGATAAAGTGGCAGGCAGTCATCTGTGGCTGCTTGGTTTCCGCCCCCCCCAGCCCCCTGTGGGGGTGAGGTGGGGGGTCTGTAAATACCGGGGGCCAGATTGAGGACCCTGGGGGGGCGTATCTGGCCTGTGGGCCGTAGTTTGAGGACCCCTGGTCTAAATGCACTGCTTGGCAGGATTTGGCACCTGCAGTATTCAATGCGCAAGGACAGGCTGGTCTTGGATGCACCAGGGCATCACTCTACGGCCTCCCCTCAACCCCAAATCTTCCCCCGCTATTTCTGTAGTCACTTAGTTTCCCCCACCACTTCTTACAGGCAATAGAAGGAAGGAGAGGCTGTGCCCAGCTTGTCTGTTTTTATCACCTCCAGGCAGATCTGTTTATGAACAATGTCACTAAACTCCCTACCCTGTTTGCAGGGAGGAAGGACCCAAGCCCAGGGTGTGCGTCTGGAAGCAGGCTCAGCATCCTGTGTTGCTGTCTTACAGTGTCATCCAGGGACTGTTCAAAACAAGAATTGCTCATGTGGTTTTATGCTAGTGTGTATTTAGAAAACCTGAACTAGACCACATGAGAGATGCTCAGGCTAGATGGAATCTCACTGGGCTGGGCAGTGCTGAGAGTAGGAGATGTCATTCTGCTGGACTTCCTGCATCCTCCACTTAGGCAACCGGATATTTCCTGTGGTTTCTGCTTGCAGATGCTCCCCCCTGCCTGGCAGTCTTCATGGTGAAAGCTTGCTGCCTCTCAGGCTCCTTCCAAACATCTGAGGTGTCAGGCTGCAGCAATGCTGACAGTGGAAGGCAGGCTGTTAATCATGCTAATGCCTACTCAATCTTTATGCTTACATACCAGAGTTGCACGTTTTGCCCCTGTACACCAAATGCATTGCACGTACAGTAGCTACTTGTGTCTCTATGTTCTTCCCATAAATATCCCACCCTTTCATGCTGTATTTTGGAAGCTCCCTGTGTCCCTGGCTTAACACAAGGATTATGGGGACTTCTGAACAACCTTTCCTCTCCTTGCTCACCCTTGTGCCATTTCCCACAAGTCAGTGGTTTGTGTGGCCCCTTTTCTGTTTCTGTGGGAGAAGTCATATAACTTGTGATTTTTCTATAAACCTTCTAGGGATGGGGGACAGAGGTGAGATGAAGAGTTGTCTTGGATACCACTACCTGTTCACTTCATCCGCACGTAATTACAGCGGCAGCTGTAGTGTCTGCAAGTTGGATGGAAACAGATTTGTGTTGCACCTTCTTTTTTCTTCTGATTTTTTTCTTTTCCCTAATGATCCCCCTCAAATCTTCCTGGCTTGTGGCACCTGGAAGACTTCCTTGCATTTTGCAAGGGAACCAGTGGAGTTGCAAAGTTGTTGTGCTCACAGAGAGCGAACCAATTGCTTGTGATCTGAGCAGAATAATTTGCTGCTCTTACCATTTTTAGCCAGGAAAACTTTTATCTGTGTGTTGTCCTTCCAAGCGTCTCTGACAGGGAAGGGCCCTTGGGAGATGCTGTGGTGCAGTTTACAGCAATCTCCCTTTATTGATGGGCAACTGAATGTGAGGGATCTGTTTTGCTATTACTTATCTATTGAGCCGTGGCAGAGTGCTGCCTACGAGCACAGAGTGGACTGTGGCAGTAAGCAGTGTAACTTACACCCACCCTGAATAACACAACAATTTAGAGATGCTTTTAGTTTCCTTAGCAAACAGTGCTCTGCTCCACAAATAGGAAAAGGCAGTCAACTTGGAGAGAAGAGGGAATGTGTAAGGAGCAGCAAGTGCTGTGGCAGTGGTTGCTGTCCCACTGCTACCCATCCTGTTTGGAGGGGAAAGCCCTTCTCTCCATGGCTTTTCCATGGTTTCCATTTGGATACAGCAGTGGTAGGGACGACTTTGTACATCTCTGTCCTACCCTTACAGATGCAGAGGAGTGAGCAGCGGCTGGTTTGGGGACAGGAGGAAGGCGGGAATGGGGGGTGACTCTGCATGCCCATGGAGGGAGGAGCAATGAATGATTGGTGAGATCCTGGTCTCCAACCACAGCTTTGGTCTGACTGGCAACCACCAGAACAGGCTCTGTCCTATAAAAGACAGACCTTCAAAGCAAGAAAGTGCATTAGTCATGTTTTGCCAACAGCTGGTGGTATAAACGCAGTGAAATGAATGAGCGGCAGTTTAAGAGGGTGCTGCGGACATGTGATCCTCTGTGGACTGGGCATGGAGCAAACACTCTAACTCTTACCAGGGGTTACAGCTGTGGTTTTTTTCAAGGTTTTATTGCTGTTGACAGTCAGTCATCCTTCAGAGTCCTTCTAGATGCTGCAGATAGCATGTGCTGACTAAAGTTGCTGTGTGGGTGACCTCTGAGAAAAGAGGTTTTGCTTTTGATCCAGTTCCATTTCCAGATCCTCACACCACAGGCAAGAAAAATGACCCTTGAAATTGCCACTTTGCTGAGGGCATGAGCAGAGAAGCCCAGGATGGTGGTGGCTGCACAGAAAGTTACCTGTAGAAGGTGGCCTGGGAACTATGGGAAGGGTCCCTGGGGGCTGCAACGGCACCTCTGACCGGGTGCACTGTGTGCAGTGAACAGTTTGAGTTGTCCTGTTTCTTAATTGCCTTTGGTAAATCTGGGATGTTTACATGTGTGTGTCTTATCTAAAGTTTGTCTGCTCCTGGTTGAACAATTAATTGCTTCTGACCTCTGTTAATAATGAGTTTTCATTCACTGCTCACCTCCCTGGCATGTGATGGATCTTCATGATAGTACCTCTACTTAACTGAGTGACTGCAGCTGTCTGATTTGGGATGGGAAATATACTTTCTGCAAACATTCCCATTAGCATAGTTTTGCTTGTCTGTGCATTTATCAGTGGTGAATACAACTTAATTCCATGTATGGGTTTATATTTGCCATTAGTGTTTCAGAGCATTGCAAACATCTAAGGTCTGGTTGAGGGAGAGCTGTGATAATTGTGACCGTGTTGTAAGGCTTGGGCAACGAGGAGAGGCATTCATGCTGTTTGATTTTTGCATCTTTTAACTTTGAAGTCAGTTTAAAACATTTTTTTTTTAATTGAATGCTATAAATACTATTTGAATTGAAGAAATAGCAAAAGGACTAGCTCCAGCAGGGAAGCTGCCTGTACACAAACAGTAATCGGGAAAGTTGCTGAACTTAAACCACATGAGATTTGCAATGATTGCCATTTCTCTGGAGCTGGAAATGAGGAACTTGCCAAGTGTCACAGCTGGTCTATCACCAGTGATGGTCCATTAAAATGTTGTTTGCTGCTTGGCTTGTGTCCCTTGTGGGAAGAGGGGCAGAGGAGCGGGCAGCTCTGGAGTGCTGTGGTCCTGGTTCTGTGCACCTGGCGCTGGTTGCCTCTTCTATATCGTCTGGGGTCTGACCTGCTGCTGGTCAGGGGTGGCAGTCTGAGGTCCTCAAAGGACTCTGGATCTGACCCATCTGTGACATCCCTGGCTCTTGCTGACCGCATTTAGATGTCAGTATTCATCCATCATTACTCGTCCTCCTCCACACCTTGCCTGATGTCAGAGCTGTCTGTCTCTGTGGTGCCTCTTCATATTACTCTTTGCTTATTTAAAAAGGGGGAAGAAAGCCAGGTGGTGTCAGGCTCCATTGTGCATGCTGCCAATTCACCCTCTGTAATTTTTCATATGTGACTGAAAGGGAATTGTTCCACTTACTGCTCCAAATTTTTTTTTTCAGAAATTTCTAACAAGATTTTGAAAGTGTAGAGAATAACTGAAGAACCCCCACATTTTATTTTTTTTGAAGACAAAACCTCCTCTTTTTATTCTTTGGACTAAAAAGCACGAACACCTGACTTACTAGGTAAAAAACAGATGGCAGAAGCTTGAGGGATAGTATGCACACACAAAACATCTGCTAAGCAGACAGTATTTAGAAAATGATGATATCAGAGCCTGTTGCATTTTGAGGGCTGTAAATTGTGTAAATGTCTCTGAGAGACACAGTTCCCAGAATGGGACATAACCCCAGATTTGACTGCACTGACATGCTAGACTTGGATCTAGTTGTGGCGGCCACTACTTCCCCAAAGGTTAATTGTTTGGGGTTAGTGGGAGATGATCTGGCTGAAGAACCTGCAGCCTTGAAGACCTTGGCCAGTCTATAGGGGCACCTGCAAGGACAGCGTGTGAGTAGCAGTATGGGTCTGTCAAACGGGAATTTTGATCATTCGGTTGTGGACAAATGAGCAGTGTAATTATGTAACTAGGGGTTTTTGTCCATTCAGTCTTGATGACTCTGTAGGGGCTTTGCTGTGATGGTGTGAACACCATGTGGATAAAGGCCCTCTGGTGACATTTTACTGGGAGCATCCAAACAAGTGACTTTCGGGGGGAAATATGTGACACATCTTTCCTCCTATCCTGATCTCTCAGTATCTGTGTTTACTATGGGAATCTTAGGAAATATTTTCTTCATTGTGAAGCTTGTCTTCCTCCTCCTGGCTGGGGAATGGGTTGTCCCTGCGATCAGCAGGGACTGGTCAGCAGCTGCCTCCCTCCTGCAGATGCCCAGGTGAGGAGCTGCAGGGCAGACTCCATGCTCTGGCTGGGACTGGAGCTTCGTTTGCCCATGTGATATGCTGAGTTTGTGCTGGGCACAGGGTGATTTCTTCATGTCTCAGCAGTGCAGCCTTTTGCCATGAGGTTACCACTACCTGGTAATGTTTGGGTCAGCCTCCAGGCTAAGTGCAAGTGGTGCCTGTCTGGCCTCTAGCTTCAGCTAAACCCCCTGGGAAGTGAAATATCAGCAGAGATATAGCAGGTAATTTTTAAGGATGTCAACCAATGTACAGCCTTGCGATTCTCAGTTTTGAAAGGCTTTTAAATCGAACTATAAATACTGAAAAAATAGGTGTATTTAATGACTAGCACACTGCTGAGTATATTCTTGTCTCTTGGGGCTGCTAAAACACCTGATGGTGAGAGATATGAGGATTTCTACAGGTGCTTTTCTTCTGCAGTCATTAGGTGTTTCCAATGCATCTGCAGAACTGCAGCCCTTGGAGTGATGCTTCTGACACTTTCAGTGTCCTGGAGCCTGGTCTGTGCATGTGCCAGACAGACTTCCATTGCTACCAGCCATGAGATGCGAAAGGCTGGAAAAACCCACATGAGGTACAGACTAACTCACACTCAGGTTGTATTAAAATAAAAATGCACAAAGCTTCGCACCATATGAATCTGTGCACATGAAATACATTGAGCAAAATCTTCACTTTTTAAAGTGGTGGAAGTGGGACATAGAGGGCCACATTTCCAAGCATCTGCCTTGCTGTCAAGGGTTTAATATTTGCAAGTCTGGCTGGAAAAAGGAGCTGTGCCCCTCTTGCTGAGCTCCTTACAAAATATGGCCTCCTTTTTTGCCAACATGATGGGAGCTGAGAGCATTCTGAAATGTGTCATCCC
This sequence comes from Falco rusticolus, assembly GCF_015220075.1. Taxonomy (NCBI): domain Eukaryota; kingdom Metazoa; phylum Chordata; class Aves; order Falconiformes; family Falconidae; genus Falco; species Falco rusticolus. The sequence goes on from NC_051195.1 coordinate 30,649,458, forward strand.
TCCCACCGCCTTTATTTCTTCTTTTATTTCTTGTTCCTCTTCTTGCTTTTGGGCTGCTGTGTATGTTGCTCTCCAGTTCCTCATGCCATTCTTCTGCTGTCTCCTAGTGCAGGTCTGCTGCCTGCATGACTAATCCACTGGGTATCCTTGGGGTTTTATGTGATAGTCCAAGTCCTGTTTCTCTGTTCTGCCTTATCTTCATTATATGTGCCCAGAGAGATACTAATTTCTGAATACCATGCTTTCCGTAGTGACTGCTCAGCGGCCATCTCATGATCTTAAAGACAGAAGGCCATATACTTTCATTTATACTGCATAAGGAGTTGGCCTCTGAAGCTTATGTGATCAGTTCCCAAACATTAATAATTTACAGAAATATTTTGCCTTTTACATTCCAAGGACTTAAGTTTATGAGGGCTACTTAAGTAATAAATTATTTACAACAAATTTTATCCAATTTTTTTTCTGTTCCTGAGCATGCATCTTAATCTCTGTGTTGTATTCTTCTCTTTTTTTCCTGTCACATGTTCTTTTGTTTGGTGTCTTAAAGATTTAGCATGACTGTCCAAATGGAAAATCTCTTTCTAAATATGACTCAGCAGCCTTTACAAGCTTCAAAACTCTCCAGATCATGACAACCTCATACTGTGAAAATGGAAGTTTAAAAGCATCCGCTACCTATGGTATATTATTTATCCGTCTCATAGGCTATTAACTACAGCAATCTGTATGAGTCTAACAGCAAATGTCAAATGTTGTTTCCATTTCTGCTTTTGTTTTGCTTCCCTGGCAAAATTCTTACTGATTTCAGTGGTGGCAGATTAAGCCCTGGGTATGTTTCGTTTTCATGAGCCAGCAAAACTGTCTTTCCTCTTTGTTGTGCCCATCTCCTTTAAATATTTGCATGTCTTTACACAGCTCTCCCATTTAAATTTCAGCATCTTCCAAGTCTCCTTCCTCAGCTCAAGTTGTCTAAATCCTGACAAGTATTGGCTTAGACTGTGGTCTTACCCAGATAAGTGTCCAGCCCAGCTACATGATAGAGACACTGCTTTTGTTTGCTAGAAGTTGAAATAAGGTGTTGAATAAAGATGCTTTTCTGTGTCACCTGAGTTTTGAGGTCAGACTGTTTGGTGTTTCCACAGACTTGCAAAGCAGCGGATAGCTAAATGCTGTCAGCAGTGTACAGTAGGTTGTGGAGAAAGAGGTACGTACTACTGATTAGGTTTGCTTGAACAATATCCAGAATGAATGACCAGCAAGGAAACTCTGGTTTCTGAGCATCCAGGGACAGACTGCTCCCTGCCCTCCTCAGCAAGAGCAGCCAGTTTGTAAGGGAGTTGCTAGGGTCACTGTGGTATGGGTTGCCCACATCTCATACATAGTCTCTTAAATAAACCTCTGCCTCGACAGGTGGTACTGGGGTTTGTCTTGAAGCAAAAAGCTTTCATCTGGGAAAGTCACAAACTCCCAAGGCATGGATCTTGCATAGACTTCTAACTGTTAAAAGGGCCATCATCCGAAATAATATCGTGACCATGTTATGTGCAGACCTGTCCTGCTGACACTGAACATGCAGAGGTGTAAATCTTTTCATGTCCATGTTTAATGCTCCTATCCTAATCTAGATGGACAGAAAAAGATTTATACTTCTAAGCTGTTTCCATATTAATGAAAAACATTCTTGTCTCCTGTCCTCTAAACACACTCTGCAGCTGCAGGGGAAATAGTCTCTGAAGTGGGAGTGAGACCATGGTCAGACCTTGAATGCGGTCTTGGAAATGTCAGTGGACTGAGTACATTGTATGGGAATTAAAGTGAGTCACAGTGCAATTTGATGAAGATCTGGTTGAAGTTGGAGAGCGCTGAGCATCAACCATCTGTGTTTTCTTCTTGGAGGTCAAGGCTGGGTGAGAGTCAAATGGGCATTCCCCAGGGAAGAGCAACAGTCTCCTATGGGCAAGACCACACTGCTGACACCAAAGCTTTGGTAATTTGGAAGTTACAAGGCAGGAGGAGTTGCGTGGCAATGTCCGCTTCTGCCCTAATAGGGCAGAAACATTGGCAGAGAGTGTGGTGGCTGATCCACTTCCAGAAAGAGACATGAAAATTTGCTTTCAACAGAGCAGTCTAGCTGGTTCAACAGAGTGTCTAGCTGGATACCTGGTGTAGCCTGGTTAAAGACCATATCTGCAATATGAAGTCTCTGTTGCTATGACTTGTGTTGATAAAGCTGTTAAGATGGGCATTTTGTCTATGTGGCTACAAAAAGCTAAAGTGACAAAAGTCATCATCGTGCAGGTGCACAGGTGAAAATGCTTTTGGGCAGATAAAACATCTCCAGGACAGTTTAACAATAGCTGAGTTAAGATGACCTGATAGGGAGGGAGAGATGTTCTGGGCTGATGTAAATGGTGTGGTTGCTGATTTTTACCAGTCTGGGGTAAAAATCAGCATGGGTCACCTTAAGAAAGCAAAAAGCTGCACAGGTTGGCTTAGAGTTTCTGAGTCATCCTGTGGAACATACATGTTGCTCCTAATAAACCATGTTTATACTTCATTGAAACTCAACTTCTTTGGTTCTGATTCTGTGTAGGAATCACAAACGTTATTTTTAGGCCCTCGCGCTGAGCAGGGTTCAGGTGTATTTTATCTGCTCAGCGTCCAGTTGTGCTGGGGTCAGATTCTGCCTCTTATTAGCAATATGTGAATTTACTAAATTTCTTGTTTATATCTACGTTAACCGTTTTTTGTTTCTCAGATAGGTGTGATTTAACCTATCATCTTCCTCTATTAAAGGCGTTTTCCTGTGTTCCACCAAATCCAAATAATAGTTTGGGAGACCGAGAGAGGGAAGGGTGGGAAGAAGCAGACATCTAAGTAAAACATATGTTGAATGGGGAAAAAATCAGTCATCTTAGGTTCTGGGCCCGTGATTATTTCCACATGCCTGGACCGTATCACTGTGCTGTGTGCCATTAATGTCATTAGATGCTTTATGCCAGAGTGGATTTTTTGCGTATGCTGATGAGATTGCAGGAGTGGGACCTGGTAAATGCTGCCAGTGCTGTGTCGGCACCGCAGGGGTGGGTGCTGCACGTGGAGGTCTGTGCCCTCCCAAACCCCCTTCTTGTGCCACATGTGTGGGCGCACGCCCAGCCAGCCCAGCAGCCCCTGCAGTGCCAAGAGCTGCCTGGCTGGTTAACCAGCCTCCGGGCAGCAGAGTTTGTCCTCGGCCCTTTTTAAGAAAAGCAAACAAGAAAAATGGCTAATCAACCCCCACCTTGTAAAAATGGATATTTTTAACTGGTGCTTGGTGCTGGAAGAAGGCACGGTTGAAAATAAACATAATGTTCCTCTTCAAAGGTGCCTGTGTGTCGGGAAGAAATGCCAGCCTTTCCCCCTTGTTTTTGTTGGGGTGGATTTGTGAGAATGTGAGACTTTGGGAGCCATTGCCATTCCCTTTGGTTCCTGGTGAAAGGAAAAGAGATTTGATTGCTCCCTCCAGATAAAAATACTGAGGAGTCTTCTAGGCCAGAAAACAACTTCTTTTTTCCTTTTCTTTTGTTTTTTTGTTGTTATTTGAGCCTGCCAGATTGGTCTGCTCTCTGCTCTCCAAGTGTGTGGGCGGCACAGAAGAGGATGCTGAGACAAAGAATGGGGGAGGGAGGAAAGAGAAGTGAAAAAGACCTTTGGATTTGAGGCATGGTATATGGGAGGAAGAGAGCGCAATGGCAGAGGCAGCTTTGTTTTGGTTTGCACAAGTTTGCAGCAAATCAGAAGAAGCTGTGGTAGGTCAGAGACACTCAGTCTAGATGCTGTAGTGATGAGTATATTAGCATGGTTAAGATCCTAGGCATAAAGACGTTTTTCTGCATTTGGTAATTTTATGAAGCTTGTGTCCTACTGCTTTCTGATTCCTTCTCCTGGAAATGGGAATGTTGGATGGAGGGGTGGTTAGAAGGGAACGTAACTATTGCTCTAGTCAATACGGTATTTGCATTTTGTGTTCATCTGCTTTATGCTTTGATAAAGTAGGTCCAAACCAAGTGGCATTTTGTGAAGGTAAAGCTCTGACTTTTTGTGCTGACTATATCCTGGTTTCCTGAGGACTAAAACTCTTTTCTCATTCCAGTAATAGCTGCTCTTAGGCTACTGCATCTGGCTCGAGATCTTTATGGTACTTTTGTGAGACTGAGTTACATGCAAAATGTCTTTTAAGTTGAGTAACAGAAGAAAGGAGTTAAAAGTTGTAGCAAGGGAGAAAGGGTAAATTTCAGATAAAACACAAATAGTCTAGGACAGGGAAGTACAAGACAGCAGCATCTGGTGAGGGGCATCACAAGACCAGATAAGGCTGAGCATCAGATGAACAGAGGGAGTGGGAAAGGGCAACTCATGTAAGAGGTGTTTACATTATTTGTTTTGCATCTACACCTGCAAGATCCATCTTGCCTGGTTGGGAAAATTCACCCTTGCTGTGTGTTTTGCCCTTGGACTTTGCCCTTTTGACTTCCAGCTCCTTTGGTTCCTTGAAGTCTAATGTAAGAAAGCTTGCAAAAGCAGCCCTGTAAAGGGAAAGTTTTGTAAATAAATCCCATTTCCTATAGGGTGGCCTGGTAGCAGGAGGCAGGTAAGAGAAGAGGTGCATGAGGAGCCAGTCCTGGGGGAGGATCAGGGACTTTCCTCTGCGACCTCAGGAGCCTTTCCAAGCCCAGGTTGAAATGTTGTGTGAGCACTTGCCGGTGGGGGACGTTGTCTCACGGATGTGTGGCATGGACCTACCTGCCTGTCTTGCCAGCCCAGAAGGTTTCTTTTGGACCTGGTTGCCCTTCACCACCCTCTCTGAAGGTCTTTCAACAGGGTAATGAAAAGGTGTTTCTCTGCTGGGCTAATATTTACATCACAAACATCTGGCGCCTTTGCTTGGTTACAAACACCAGTGTATGCAAGTGAGAGGCATTTCTCAGAAAGGGTGGGATAGGAAACACAGAGGCTATTCTGTCCTGTCACCGTGTTTGCTAAGAAAAATCTCTGGAAATTACACCTCTATGCTGAGGAACATTATTAAGACTACAAAGTCAAGCTCATGCATGCTGGGGTGGAAGCTGTCTATCTAACCTTCATTTGTTCCCTGGTGCCAGTGTTTTCTGATTACCTTATTTACCTCTTTGGGTTCACAGAGCTCCTGCCTGTGCTCTTTCCAGAGGGCATTGAATGAAGATTGTTAGAGCAAATTAAGCTGTTGCTCGTAAGGTCCTCCTTTAACACAATAATAACTCAAAATATGCTTCTCTGGCTCGGGCAGGGAGGCATCACCTCTTCCTACAGGAATATTGTGAAAACAAATGTGGTGTTTGCTCAACAGTCACATGTTAAAGCGAAAATGCCATAAAAATGCTGACGATTCCAGCTGGTAATTTCATTTTTCAGTGCAGAGTTTAGATGTTACCACAATTACCAATAGATAATTGTATGAACGAGCTACTTCTATAGGAAGTGTGTAAGTAATGTACCAGTGTTCCCTGTAGCTCTGTGTGGAAAAAAAACCTCTGCTGTTGTTGCTAAAGGTTGTTGTAGTGCCTTATCACACGGGATAATACTGTTTGAAGTTTCCAAATATTTAATAGCCAGGGAAATGGGCTTGAAATAACAGATTTCTTGGTCCTGCCTTGCTGTAGTTGTGCTGTGCCTCCAGTCAAAGTAAAAATCAAGATATTGACATGAGACTAAAGAAAATCTTTGCTTGAAGATAGAAACTTTAGTTTTCTTTCCTGTTCTTATGCTTGTTCTGAAAGCAAAAGTCAGCTTCATTAAGTGAGTGTTATAAATCAGCATTCATTTGTGTTTTTTTAAAAATTACAACATTACTTCTAGTGAGATGCTTTTATCTTAATTTTCCATCACATTTGGATAGGCCTAAGGATTCTTATGCTTGAAGAGGTAGTCTGAAATGGCAGTGAGAGGCTAAGCTATTAGTGTTAATTCAGCATATAAATGAAGATGAGGACTGGAGGCATTGGAAGGGTAGTCAACATCATGCACAGCATGGTACTGTCCCTCAGGACTGGGCTTTTGGCAGATTCCAGGGGATGTTGCCCCAGAGCAGGCAGAGGTTTTCTGTGTCATCTAAAAGCTACATTTTAGAAACACCTTTTAGCCCAATGCAATGCTTTATTGCCAGGCACATCTTATGTTGAATTCTGTCATTTCCAGTCTCTCCTACCTTGTACTGTCCCACAGGGTTTTCTCAGTATATTATCTCAAAACTATTCAAGGAGGAGGGGGCACTCTTGGCTTTTGGGGCATTAATTTCCTTCCTGACACCATCCTGCACTGAGTCACTGTCTTTGAAGATAAACCCAGCATCCAGTGGGGGTTTGCATGCTAATGGAAAAACATTGTGCAGTTCTGCCTAAGGTCAGGTCAGTTCCTTGCCTTGGAAATCCTTCTCCTTGCTCAGCCTCCTGCCCCTCTCCAGCACTGCCATTCCCCTCTTCCACTCCTACAGATGGTTGTGCAGGGAGGTTATGATAAAACACCGAGTGCACAGGATCAGAGTTAAGCCTGGGATGTCTGTGGCAGCTTTGGCTTTGTGTGAACAGGGGCTGCAGCCCTGAGCAGCGACATGAAACCTGGGGCTCACCTATCGCTGCCCTGTCTCCTTCCGGAATCAGTCTGCATCCTGGACATCCATTACAACACCTCGCTGATGTCTTCATTGCCCTGCTGAGAGGCAGCCTTTACCGCTGCGCCGCTGTGACTCCTGTCATCAAAGCACATGCAACTGATGTCTCATTTACACTGAGCACAAATGTAAGGTGGATATACAGCCCCGGGACTTTCCCTGTCCTTAAGTTCGCCTTCCTGCCGTGCCTGCAGAGAACAGCACCAGGAAAACTGAGCCGCCCGAGTTAGCGGTCACAGTGCTGTAGTTTGTAGGTATGAGTGGTGATTTTGATATTAAAAATTCCAGCCAGAATCTTGAATTTCATTTGACCTACACATGGAGATTTGGCTTTCATCCAGAGATGCAGCTTTATAATAATGCTTAATAATGACATAACTCATTATATTCTCAAATGGGTGCATAAACCTCCACTAATCAGCATACCTTTTGCTAGGGCAGTATCTGTGTCTTTGCACTACAGATGAAGAATGGAAAGCAGAGACGCATCTTTCGTGTAAGCCCCCTCCGTTAATGGCAACAAATTAATGTTAAAAGGATGCATGGAATGCAAAATTTCCTAGCTCTGGTCCCTGTTTCTCGTGCACTAGCACATGCTGGTGAGACGATTTCTGTTGGATGCTTTCCTGTTGAGAACATCATTTTTCCTCTGGTCATACAGTGGCAGAGGTTCCTGGAGGAAATCTGTTTTCTGTACAGGTGAAGGTTCCCCCCTAAGAGCAGGGACTTGTGCTGAAAAAAGACCCAAGAATGCGTTCCCCTAAATTCCCCCATCTTCCTAGATGATGTCCGGCCATTTGCTGAGAGCTACTGTATTGAGTGAAAAAGGACAGTTTGTAGTCAATCTGTTTGTTACCATAAAGTGCAGGTGGTAACAGAGAAATTGATGACACCTTTTTAAACATAAAGATCATTAAGAGAAGATTCTTTGTCCCTGGTAAATGTCAGATTGATTTCCACAGTTCCCTCCTTTCCCCCATACTGATATTCCAGGAAACTTTTTGGACCATTTCTTGGTGGGATGTCTCTACCTGCAGCACTGTTAAAGTGCGTGAAACCCCCATCAAGACAGGTTTTCCTTATTTTGTCTTGCTTATGAAAATTAAACTCCAGTTCTTCATAAAGCCAAATCCAGTCCCAAAAGAGTTTTAGCTGTGTGAGGCTCGCATGAACTGGAATTTAATTTTCCTGTCCTAGCCTGTGACTATGTATAATCTTATCTTCGATCTCCATGAGCTGGATTTTTCATTCTTTCCTTCTTCCCTGTCTCTTGTGTGAGGCAGGTCTCTGCAGAGCTGGCTTTCCGTGCCATGGTTCCCTGCAGGTATCTCTGCTGCTTTCCTTCAGTTGGGGTGGAATGGGCTGTTTGGCTGTGTGGGCATGTCTTTTCCCAGACCATGGTGGGACTCTGGCATCCTCCTTGCTGACTGCTAGCCTTTTGACCAAGACACCAGGGGTGCAATGCAGATGCTTGTGACCCCTCAACTTCACACCCAAACCCACTGCCCAAAGCCCAGGGCTGGGGGTTTCATCCTGGGAGGGGTGGGAGAGGTGCCCTGTTGTCTGCTCAAGGCCACTAGGAAAGATCCAGGGTTTTAGCCTAGCACACAGCCTGATGACCGTGAATCTTACAGAAGTCCTCTGCAGCCTCAGCATCCTACTCTTGTGGTTAATAAGTATATTTAGCAAGATCCTCAAAATACTCCTGCGGCAAATTCCTCCTGGCTTGGACAGCAGCACTGCTGCTTGGCCAGAGTTCACTGGATGCTATTCACAAATGGGGATGGATTTAGGGGCTTGGTTTCTGTTGGGTCCAGCCCTAATACCTTTGTCAGTGATTTAGAAGGGAGCACAAATGGTGATGATAATTGATTTTTATTCTTGAGGTCAAAATGGGAGGCCTTGCCCATTATGGCAATGGCAAAGAAATACCCCAAGGGGACTTAGAGGGTATCGGCAGAGAGAATTGCAAAATAAGAATGGGGTTTTAATAGATTTTCTCTATGTCTAGAGAAAAATCAGAAAAGACTGAAGAGGGATTTGGGAAAGGGCAAGGTCCAAAATGGACTCAGCAGAGGCAAGAACAGATCAGGAGTAAGTTTCAGTGCGATGGCTGCAGAGGAAAGATTTGCCATATGGCAAATGATCCTCGAGGAATTATCATGGAACAGAGCAGACAGGCTATTTGACTATCGTGGATGGCTCTGTGGGACTGCCTCCCCCAGGAGCTGCTCCACAGCGGTGAGGGCAGCTCATGAAGGTGGGTGCTGGACATTTTCTGGAGGCGGGAAAATAATAAAGCAATTTTTAAATCAATTGAAATTGTTTATAATTTTCTGCCAAATGGGATGACTCATTCTGGCATTCTGCCCTCCCCACCGTCCCCCTTGGACAAACAAACAAAGCCAGTAAGTTGCAAAAAATAAAATAATCTAAAAAGATAACAATTCAAAATTTTCCTTTTGGTACATTCAAAACAAAGGGCTTAATGGTTTTTTTAAGACATCATTTCAGAGCTGGATTCAATGACCATAACTTGAAAAAATGAGGTAAAAGTAAGTCTAAAAATAAAATGTTCATTTTGAGTTAAAGAAACATTTTGTTCAGTGAGACACACAAAGCATTCAGTTTTGGGCCAACATGAAATGATTTTTTTTTTCTAGCAATCTCTTGGTTGAGGCAGTGAACCAAGAAGTCAATTATTCACAGAACTGTAGCAAGGTTAAGGTAAGGATGGAAAGCAGAGCCGAAATGAGAAACTGAGGGAGAACATTTCGGGGTTGAATGTCCAAGTCAATCTTCATTCCTCCGAGTGAAATGTGGTAGTCGATGGTGTGAGAGCATGGACCCTTTGCTGTCGGCCCAAGCAGGTGGGCTGCCTGCCAGGAGGTGTAACCAGCAACGTCCTTGTGGCATCCGTGGGTCCCCAGTGGCATGGGAGGCAGAGCAGGGTGCTGTGATGGGTTGGTGTGACCCAAGAGATGTCCTGCACGCGTCAGGGTGCGGGGCCCACGCTGCAGTGCTCCTGGGGACGCGTCCTCACCCTGCACTGCTGCTGCTGCTGTAAATGCAGTATTATCTGGGAGGGGAGGGGAAAAAAAACAAACGAGGGAGTCTTCTGCCAAGAAGCTGCCGTAAGCTCTGCAGAGTGTGACTTTGGGCAGGGAGGAGTGGAGCGCTGCCTGCGTGCTGCTCAGCTAGGGAAGAGCTACTGCTTGGGTCTGGGTGCAACTCCCCTCATCTGGGCAGGTGGGAGCCAGGGGGTGAGCCAGCAGTGGTGCCCAGCTACTGCTGAGGGGCCTGGGAGGCATTCCTCTCGTGGGTTGGGAGTGCTGGCACAGCTTTAATCACGCACGCAGCATTAGGGCAAACACCCTGATTGTGCTTTTTGGCTTGGGCTTTTTTTGCATTGCCTTTTTTTTTTTTTTTTTCTTCCCCCCAGAAGTGCTGAGACGCACCCAGCCATCCTAAGCAATAATCCTTACAATACAGGCAAGAGGAGATCTTATTTCCCATTTTTCTGGTGGCAGAGTCGAGGCAGTGGGGTGGCAGGATTTGCCCAGCACCATGGTAAGAGCTGGGAGGCAGAGCTGCACTCGCAGCTGCGTAAATTTGACTCCCGCTCCTTTGCCGAGTGAAGAGCGACTGCGGTGCAGCGTAAAGATGTGTGAGGTAGTTTTAAGTGAGCCGGCTGGGATATACCGCGGCCGGCCGTGGCAATTTGGTGCCTGCTGTGTTATACCCTTAGAGCAGTGGACAGGAGAGCTATAGGGAGACATGCACGCGGGCAGCGGTGCGTGGTGCTGGCGATGGAGAAGAGGGAATGAGCAAGCTCCTTGCACGAGCTACGGGGTGCAGACAGCAACTGAGGGAGCAGCCCTGGCTGCGGCACCCTGTGCGCCGCTGCGGCACCCTCGACATCCCCCTGCTTTTAATAACGCTGGCCGTTATCCATCAGCAGAGGTAATGAGCTGGAGAGCAGGAAGCATTGTATCTGGGCTGAGCATGCAAGCCTCGCACAAAAGAGTTTACGGGGAGTAATGTTTTTATTATTACAGTCCATGGCGAGCCATTCTGCATTTCAAGCACCACTTCTTTGCTATTAAATAATTAATAATTAACCAGCAGAGGCTGTGTGAAGACTCTGGTGCGGTGATGTCTGGTAATAATTTTTTAACTTTTTTTTTTTCTTTTCCTTCCTCTTCATTCATTTATTTATTTATTTATTTTCCCCGTTCTCATTATCCCAGGGCTTTGCGCTAGGATACCAAACCCCCGGGGAGCGAAAGTTTCAAACGGCCGAAGCCGTTTGATTTTTATAAATGAGTTCTTAATTTGATTTTTTTTCCGGCGGGGGTGCCGGTGCCCCCTGCTGTGTTCTGGGTGCCGCCGGGGCCCGCACCCCCCTCCCGCCGCCCGGGGCGCCTGTGCCCGTTGTGCGGGGGACGGGGACCGCGTGCGTGGGGACCGCGCGCGGGGCGGGGGGCACGCCGCATCCCTGACACGCCGGCAGCTATTTCAGGAAGCCGCGAAGTCTCCTCCTTCTTATGTAAATAAACATGACAGCTCCCAGCGCCGGTGCCGCGGCTGGAGGCGCGGTGGTGGGTGGAGGCTGCCGGCGCGGGGCAGCCGGCTCCCGCCTGGCCCGGGGGCTGCTGCCGTGGGGCGGGAGCCGGCCGGGCCCCCGCGGGCTGCGCCGCCATGGGGGGGCAGGTGACCAGAAGCCTGCTCTACGGTAAGGACCGACCCCCGCCGCCCCTCCGCCGCGGAGTGGGGGGGCGGCTGGGAGAGGCGCGGGGGGTGCCCGGCGTGTGCTGCCGCAGCATCGCGCTGCCGCGGGGCGACCCAGACCGGGGCTGCCGGCCCCGCTGCACCGGGGGCGAGAGACAGCGACCTGCCGGTGCCGGGGAGGGTAACTGTGTCCCTGTGCGCTGTCAGACGGCTCCCACCCGGGGAACAGTGGTAAAGGTCGCTGCAAGGCAGCTGGGCAGGCGCTCGGAACAGCCGCCTCGTTCTTCCCTTCCACCCTCAGTCCTTGACAATAAATTCTGGTTTACCTGGTTGGGGTAAGGTTTGGGATGAAGGGTGTTTGAATTGACGGATGCTAGGCAAAGCCCTGAGGTGCAGCGTGCTCGCTGGGTTTGCTGGGTGATGCTGGGGGAGAGGGGGGAGCTGGAAGGGACCGGGAATATCTTGCACAGGCCAATGTTAAACCAGAATTTGCACCTATAGACAACGTGCGATACTAGCCACGTCCCGGTCTGCACAAATCTCGTACCATAAATACTTTTGTGAGAATGTTGCATTCCTTAATGTTAAATGTGCCTATTACTCTGAAATGTTCTGTTTAACTTTGGCCGTGGTAAATGCACTGCACGCTCAGTACAGTATGAGTGTATTTTCAGAGATGCTTCCTTGTTACAATAGTAAATATTGGGCATGAAAGGCACAGGTGAAGCGTGGCGTGGGCTTAGAGTGTCTCATATCCTTTCTTTGAATAGAGATTCATGGGCTACTTACGCTTAGGCTGTGAATGTTCACATTGCAGTCCTGATTCTTCTCACGTTTTCCACCAAGTCCAAACCCTATAGTTTAAGGAGTAAATGGACATAGTCAGGAAGTAGATGATGTTTCCCCTAAAGGTATTTATGAGGCGTATCTCAGTAGAGATTACTGTTTGTTCATCATTTGTGTTCTGAAGTTTCCATGGCCTGATCTTATTTTTTCCTAATCTCATGATACATGTGCAATATGCAGAATAACAGCGTTGTCGGGTCAACATCAAAAAAAGAGCTCTGGCTGTTGTCTTGTGATTGTAAGTGCCTTTCCACCTTTGAAGCATTATTTGAATGAATTTGGAAAAAAAACCCTGGCCGTGAAAGAATAATAGCTATATATGTTTCTTGCGTGTGCCAGGGACTTGGCATTCCTGCTGGGGCTGTCTCCTGCCTGCAGCTGGCAGCGTGCTGCACAGTAATCCTGCAACTTCTGCCTTTCAGCGATTCTACTCCAGCGAGTGTGCTTCTCTTTAATTTTTATTTTGTTGGGAGAGGGAAACTAATGAGGAGATGTGGGTAATTAACTCAAATTTCCTTCTCCCTACAGAAGGGTTATGGGCTGTCTTATATTCAGAGGTGATGCACTGCTCTGCTTAGCACAGCGATGCTTAAAAAAAAAAAAAAGGACGTGCATTATACTTCAAAAAGAAAAAATAGAAAGTCATGCAACAAAGCACATTTAACTAAAAGAGACTGCATCTGTACTTGTGGTTTGTCTGTGGCTACTATTCCTCCACTTCCATCTTTCTGTTGAATATTTCTGTTTCAGATGTGTCTCAAAATAGCTGGGGAAAGAGAACTGACACCTTGTCCATTTCTCTGAAGGATAATAGAGAATGAATGTAATGATACTGAAAGGAGTTGTGTTGACAGTCTAGGGGGCTGACATCCTTTGTTTTTGGAAAGCACAGGTAAAGCATAAACCCACATCCTCCAGACATTTCTCTGTGTTGCGAGGATGAACTGGGATTTTTCACAAGCACCTAAGTAATTTAACCTCACTGAAAATTAGCTCAGATGGGGAGATACTGCACGGGCTGGCTGCTTGCAGCTCTGCTGAGCCAGTCCTGGGGAAGCAGCTGGTGTCCCCGAGCCACGTGGCCAGAGTGGTGCGCAGGGTCTCTGCCTCCTCCAGGGCACACCCTGACCTTGGTGGGGTCAGGAAATTAGATTGAGATAAAAGCTTCTGAAATAGATTCACGAGGGAGGCACCGTTTCAAAAAAAGCATATAATCAGGGGGGTGATTTTTAAAAGCTATGGGTGCCCTGATGTAAGGACAAATGTTTATAGTACTCAAGTGCAACCATACACAGACTGTCATGACGAGGAGCACCTGGCATCATTTTACTCTCTTTCACCTAGAAATCTGCTTTCAAGCAGTCGAGTAAAGCGACACAACATTCCTGCCAGGCAGAAGAGCCTCAGCACCCTTTTGCATGAGGAGAGCCATGGGTGGGCGATGCATCATGCCCAAGAATGCATGGTTGGTGGTAGTGGTGCTGGATGTCCCTGGACCTGCACTGCTGCTTGGGTCTATTGTGTAAAGCCCTACACGCCAGTGCTGTGCCAATCCTATTTGAGCCATACAGTGAGGTACACGGATGCTTGCATGGGCAGGCATCTCTTAGATTGAAAACGCTGCTTTCCCACTGATATGATGGCAGTGCAGGAAAGCCATGCTAGTCTGTCCTAATGATGGAGCTGGTGGGTGCTGAATGGGCCCTGAGTCACCTGAAGGAAAGTTTCCCACCTGGTGGGACTGGGAGCAAAAATAAGCTTTGAACTAGGGTTGCTGAAGCATCAGTTTTCTGAGCTTCCTGGGAGAGATCCACCTCCAACTTCATTCCTTGCTAGCAAACACCCCAATGGGCTTGTGCCATGAGAGACAGCACTTGTTTTTGAAAGGAGACATATGACAGCTTGACAGTTGGAACACGGGAGCCGGTCAGTCTTCTCTCTGAAATGACGTGCAGTGCTGAAGTGCACTCGTACAGTCTCCATCTATGTCCCTGTGCTGGGCACCATGAGGGTCTCTGCTCCTCTTCCCCATGCCCTTTCCGTTTCCCACTACCATCCACAGCAGTCCTTGGGGTGCTTTCCAGGGCTCTATATGCAAAGAAGAGTTGAAATAGGAAGTTCAAAGGTAACACAACCTTGATGGACAGGATGTTTACTTGCTGTTTCAAAAGTAATATCTATATATGTGGGGTTTAACAATATTTTAAACAGGAAAAGTTAATATGATTTCTTATGGTTTGCTTTAACGATATTTTATACAGGAAATATTAATATGATTGCTTGTGGGTCATCTGGGGCTGGTTTCTTCAACAATGGCTGTGTACTGTGGTATTCCTGTAACATAGGCAGAGTTTACTAAATATATATATATTAAACTACTTGCTAGCTAATCGTGCTTGGAACATATCTCTGACAGATGTGTATGTAATAATATGTATGTTCTTGTTATGTGTTTGATTCAGCTGTCACCTGCTGCAGTAGTTTTTAATTCCTCCTTATTCCTATGAGTGAGGTGATGTTTGCAGAAGATCCTGTTCTTAATTTTAGGAGGCCAAATCCAGGAGTTTCTGTCTGTGAAAAAGACCACCCTGAGTATTTTTTATTTCTCTTTCACTCAGAACCAAGCTAGCACAAAGCGATGGTTTAGCCAAGGAAGCTGCTGCATTGTGCTGGGAGAGGTATTCAGTGTATATAGACGTGCAGAGGTTAGTGATTAACATGGGCACATCTCTTCAGAGGGCTTTTGACTAGCTAGAGTATACACAGTGGATTAATTCACGTGCATGTGAGTGTGTACGTACCTGTACATTTGCTCAATAACCTTTCTTCCTACAAGTCATAATTACTAATAAGTCCCTCATTGCAGGGCCTTGTTTTATTTTTGCTTTAATTACATGACAGGCATTCATCAGTGTTTTGCAGTGGAATTATTTTTACAAGGAGCAGGGAAAAAGGTATCTTGTGCTACATTTTCCAAACTGTAATTGTATGGCATCGATGTAATTGCAAATAAATCCCTAGTGAGAGTGCATGGGCTTTTTAGCCTGGGAAGCTGTACTGATCGACAGATGTGATTTTCAGTTTGAATGGCTGAATTTTTAAGGTGCTTGCAGGTGATGCTCTGTAAGTTGTGGATACAATATAAATAACGGCTCGTGTGTCTTTGTGTGCTGTATGTAGAGGCCCATGTAAGTGTCATGCAAGGCTGGATTTTCCCCTTACCACATGTATGTAAGCCTGGTGAGCAATGCAGGCACCCTTGTATGGTTGTGCCACATAAAGGGAGAAGGGAGCAGGACTCTGTCCATGCTGCGTGGCAATAGGCTTTTCGGTGCCAATCTCCATTCATTTCCCATTTCATCACGTTCTTATTTTCCACAGGCTTTCCTGCACCTGGCTGGTCATTTATTCCCATGCAAAAGAGGTGTGAAGCACTGGCGTTGTCCTCCCTCTGTGTTTTGTTCTCCCGGAGAACAATTTCTGGGTCTTGCTCACACATGTTGGTGGGAGGTACGGGATGTCCGGGTGCTGTGTGGAAGCCCTCAGCCCTGGTGAGAACCGCTGAGCTGCTGCTGTAGCACTTTGGGGAACAGCAGAGGGTGGAGGCCATTTCCCTAGTGTAAGATAGCTACTGTATGCAACTTCATTTACTCTTACTTTGCACAATAGATCTCTATTTTTAGCTTTCTCTTAATTCCTTGTAGTGTAGCGAATGGTATATCTATCTATATGCAAGTGCTGAAATCAGCCCCATGCTTTGTTCTCACTGTCTATTCACTGCCTATACTGCAATAACCGTTCCAAATACCACATTTCACCCTTGCAGTTAATATCACTAAACAGCATTGTATTCCAGTGTACACTGCTGTACACACCTTCGAATTAAAATTTCCCTCTTCTTCTACCTAATTAAAATTGCAAATATTCCAGAAGAAATAAGAAACAACCACAGTGAAAAAATGAAGACCCGACAACAGAAATTGTTAGAAGATTTCTTTGCGAATTAGTATTATTTTGTATTCTTATCATATCTGAGTTATTGCCTAGATTTTGGGGTAACTTCTCATTTGATGAAGTGACTGGTGATGGGATCAGCCTCACTAGGGGGTTAACGTCTCCCATGTTCTGCAGACAGTTGCTTGTTGAGATCTAACGTGGGACTGGGGAGGAAAGGCCCTTTCAAATACTCACTCTGCTTTTAGCACAATTGGTATATAGCCCTGAAAGCAAGTGAGTATGTGTGCATGTGTGTGAGAGAGAAATTAATCCCGCTCAGGGCGGGATTAACTGGTGCAGAAGACCCTGGGCAGGGTGCCAAAACTGTGTTGGCATTTGCTAAAAGTGGGGCTCCCAGAGATTATTTCGGTTAATGCCTGTGACCTGTGGGTCACCTGCCAGTGTCTCAGGGTGGCTGATAGTAAAGCATATTAACTGCTGACAACACTTCTGAAAATGAAGTGTGTGGTACCTCTGTGGATAGAGGTTTTACAGGTAACCACATTTATACTTGAAATGTTATACTGTTCTACTGTTGTGAAAGGCAGATGAGGTTTTCATTAGTTGTGGCGGTATTTGACTGTAAGGGTCTTGCTACAGGCGCTGAGAGCAAAGAGCATCCCCGTTCTTGCTTTGTCCGTTGCTTTCATGGCATTTGCCTGTTAACTTCTGTGTCAACTCGATGCTCGTTTCTGGTGGGACCTAGGGACTGAATGTTTTTTTTCAGGTTTTGTTGTCTTATTTGTCTACTCTTTGCCTGATCATCTCCCTCCTTGATACGGAAGCATTGTTACCTCTGATCTTTCCTCACCTCTTTCTTACTGAACTCCTGTTTTTTTAAGAATTATGGGTGATATGTTTAGCTATCATTCAGTTAATTTAGAGGTAGCAGGTGTCTCTTCAGAAAGCTTTGTAGGATCCCCTGACATGTCCTATGGAATCATCTGCATGCTTATACAAAACAAGGAGTCCCGCAGCCAGAAGATTCATGTTGTTAATAGTATAAAACAAATTTGCTAAACAAATACAATTACCATTGCTGACATTTAGCAGGAATTAAGAAGAGGCAGCCTCTAGACATATGGTCTTAAAATTGATAGGGCTGCTTTCTTTGTATTAAAGAACATAACATTAATGATATCCATACATACATGCAGAGGGTTGCATTGAGATCAATCTAAAACCCGATTAATCCTAAAGGAAAGGGAGTTTCCTGGGAAGCGAAAGCAAAGCAAAGAATCGATCCCAATCGATTGCCCTCAGCAATCGGCAGGGATTACTGATGGCACAGCAGGGTCAGGAGCTGGAGGTCAGGAAAGATCTTGCCTCCCAGAGGCTAAATAAGAGTGTGACTGCCAGCTGCAAGCCTCACCGAGTGCCTCCGGTTGGAGCATATGCTGCAGCCCTGCATGTCACTGTGCTTTGCTCTAGGGTTGATCCCTGTTAGCATTGTTGTCCGTTTATTTTCTCCCTGTCTGTCCCCCCTTAAATCCAAGTTTTACTTTGAAAATGTATTTATCTCAGTGGAGCTGGTCCAAAATGAGTTAGAGCCACCTTCTCTGTAGCTCTTGTCGAGTTAGTCTCACAAGTATTTCAGTTCCTTGACTCTGTCCTTGATTGTCTCTTGAAGGGACACTTTTAATTTGTTGGCGTTAAAAATAGCATTCAAGATGACTGCAGTTGATGGGGCTGGGGAGAGGAGTCCTTGGGTTTATCTGACATTTGCCGTGGGTCCAACAGCACAGCAAAGGGGGTGGGCTCAGGGACAGCTGTGATAATTGATGGGATGCATAAGCATGTTTTTCCTGTTAAGAGTGATAGCGCTTTTATTTTAAAGAAAATGGGAAAACAGTAAAAAGGGGATATAATAAAAGCCATATACGTTAATGAACATGATGCAGAATGTAAAGAGTAGGCTCCTGGTTGCCTCTCCCCCAACAGCCAGTATCAGCAGAAATCTGGATTTCTTGCCCTGTCCATAGACTTAAAATCACTTCTGTGTGGGAAGCCTTTGTGATAAACCAAGGCCCCTTGCTATGAAAATCAACTTCTTTTTGTGGTTCAGTTTATATCCTTTTCTGCCTATATTAGTAAACGTATCCTAGTACAGAGGGGAAGCATGGTGGGGGTCAAGTATCACTAAATACCCCTGGGCTGAATTAGCCCCATCACATTGTACCTAATATGACAGTTCTGCACGGGGGTGCGTGAGCCTGGTCCACGTGAGGCGACCTGGGGCTCCAGAAGTTGCTTACAGCAGGCTTTGTCAATGAAGTCTGGACGGCAGCAGAGGACCCAACACTTGTCCCAAGCAGGATGGCTGTGCAGTGACCTTTCTATAAAATTTGCTTGGGTAGCACAGGCTGTTGGCATCTTTGACTACCTTTGGAGAGAAATCCTTATGGATCGAAGCACACAGAGCCCTAACGAGGAAGTGCCCACAACTGATGTGCGGATGGCTCAGCGTGGCTCTGGAAACGCTGTGTTAGCCTTGCGGCAGGTAAAGGCCTTGGGTTGCTGGTTGCGATTTCACACAACCTTCTCTGGCTGCCACTGCTGTGTTTTCTCTGTGATGGACCTTGCTGTGCAGCCACGTGGCATGGCGTGGATGCAGCACGGGAAGTTTTTGGCAAATACACTTGTCAGCGAAAGCAGGGCCTGCTGAGACACACCAGGGCAGGACTGAAAATGTCTTTTTAAAGGAACTGTGAGGCACGTGGCCTGGCTTAAGCAGAGCTTGGGCATCGAGGCTGCCACCTCAAAAGCAGCGCCTGTTGAACCGGGGAAGCAGTTTGAAGGAAGCACGTGCCTGTGTTTGAGTTGCATCTTGGCAGGTCTGGAGGTTGTTTTGGTTTTGGGGTTTTTTTTTTGACTCGGACACCTGCAAGAGCCTATTCTTCTGTTCCCTGCCGTGCTTCCCAGCAACCCAGTCCTTTGTTTGCTTACGAAGTTCAAGTGATCCTCAGGCTACTTCAAGTCCCAGACCTTTGTTGTCAGCCAGAGGGAAGCTGCGTAGCCTCAAGGAGATAGTGGATGGGTTTGAGCGTGGGAGAGCTCTCCCATCGGTGGAAAGCAGGTTTCCACCTGCAAAGCAAAGATGGGGAAGGTGATGTGCAGAGCCCCGGTGTAATGCTACCCCCTGCTTGCAAGCGTAGAGGGGAAATTGAGCCATAAACCACACCGTGGCATGCAAAGAAGCCATTCTAATTTCAGTCTCTGCTGGAAGCACCACATGGAAAAGAAAATGTGATCAGTATAAAAATAAATGTTTATGTTTCTAGAAGCAGAGACCTCCCAAATAATTAACATTACTCGACAAACTGCTGTTTAAAACGCAAGCGGTTTGAGTGCTGCAGCTCAACAGGCATTCGTCACAGCTCTGGGGTAAATGCAGTATGTGTTGTGGGTTGGTTACTGCTTTAAAGAAGATTACCCATAAACATCTTTTGCTTAAGGAAATTGTCTCCATGATTTCACTTTCTCTTGCTTGGAAAAGCTAAAGGTTAGAAAATGGGCAAATGGCAACTTGGTGGCAAGGGCATTGAGGATAAGGTTTTGGAATGAAGTGCTGGATCTTAGTTTCACTTAGTTGGACAGATCAGGCTTTTGGTCAGAAGACAGAAATGTTTCATTGGCTTTAGCTTTTGGGAGGAGGAGAGAGAAGGGAAAGGGCTTTTTGGGGGAGAGAGTTTTGAAAGCTACAATTTCAGCTCTGATTTATCTTTAATACTCAGTGACTCAACTAAAAGCACTTTAAATAAAACTTTACTTTTCTCTAGGGCTGTTGGAAGACTGACTGGAGACATAAAGATTGTTAAGACAGTATTTTTCAAAGGTTAAAAAAATAGCAGCTTACAAAGAGACTGGGATTAAAAAAAAGTTAAAAGAAGAAAGTCTTTCTGGAAGATAGAAATATATGGGTGCCTATAATATGCTGAAGAATCCCAGGTCAAAATTACTTCTGTCTTTGCACATCAAAGAGAATCAGATTATAAAATATAAAACAGAGCCTTAAGAATCTAATTTCTTTTACAAAGGCATTACTGATGCTGTTGAATTTCCTGCAACTTGGAAAAGGAAAGTTGCTCCATTTATTTTCTGGTTATCCTAAACTAGTTCAGTGCCACCCTCTGATTTTTCATCTCCAAAGGGAAAGAGAGCATCACTAACACTGCCGCCTTATTTTCTGATTCTGAGTGAAGCTATGTATTTAGAAGGAATGCAAAGTCAGAAGTCCTGATGGGTGCTGGTCCATCTCACATGGAGCTGGAGCTGCAGCATGACAGCATGGTAGGAGTTGCTGTCCTACTCTTAATCCCTCTGTCCATCAGTGACTTTGCAAAATTGTCTGAAGAGACCTTGCTGCTTGAAGGCTGTGACAAGGTTCCTTTCTGTCCAGCCCAAGGCTCTATTGCTTGAGCAAGGGTGGGTGATTCAATATCTAGATATTGTATCACTGTATTTCATCGCTTGGATTTTGGATGGTTACTGACTATAAAATGATCTTACTCTCCTTGGCCTGTGCTATTCTGTGCATGGCTTCTAGCAGTCAGGCTTAGGTGGGAAGTGGGCAAGGCTGTCTTTGGGATACAGTAGAAGATCTTGCATCGTGTTAGAAATTAATTCCTGAAATGGAGATGCAGTGATTACAGCTGCCTGTATCCCTCCTAGGCAGATTTGCAATGGTATTTATCAGACAAAGGATGAAACATTCAGGCTGTCTGTTCCCATGGTAGAAAGGATGAAATGCAGGGAAATATCCTCCAAATATTCTACAAATAGATTTGAAAGAGTGCTAAAGTCATTCAACAGGTTTGCAAGAGATGACTGCAGATCTTACAGTGCTCTTCACCAGAGACCCGGTAACCTCAGCCAGCAAATAGTTTCAGCAAAATGCTGGAAGATGTTTCTATTCCGTTATCTGTAAAATGACTGCCTGAGCTCTCTTTACCCACTCGTGATTATCCCACAGAGACCTTTCTGCTCTGAACCCCCCCACAGCAAAGCTGCTCACTGGAGGCTCACTGTGCTTTGGGGAATCTGTGCTTGAACCCTTGTGGACAGACTTTATCCATTTTATCTTCAGTGTGTGGCAGAAGCAGTAGTTTTATGACACATATGTGCCTGGTACTGCTGGCTCAGTTGATGCAGGAGGAGGTGTGTAACGTTGTGTGGGCAGCTGTAATGGAGTGTAAGTATGGGCAAGTTACCTTAAATAACTTCAGTACTCCAGAGAAGTGATTTTGCAGTGCACCCTTTGGAAAATATTAAAGATCAGTAGCAGTTTTGGATTTCTGACACTTCAGTTTGATGACGAGTGTTTTGTGTTTTTCCTGTATGTACTGCATTTACAACGTTAGGTTCAGATTATGCATTGAGATTGGTTTTTAGGGGCAGAAAGCTAATGAGGGAAATGCTTTGTGGCCCAGAGGTCTGGATTTGCAGACCAGTTCAACAGCTGCATCTCTCTGTACTGGCAGGAAGGAGCATCTGTCAGGGATGCAGTGTGGTCCTTATTAAATTATTATTTAGAGCTGTAGCTTTAAAGAAACAGGTGCCATTATATACTAAAAAAAAATTAAATATCCAGCGGTCTTTCCTAGCAGAAGAAATGCCCCTTAGCTGGACAAAGACTAAAGGATTTTCCATGATTTTTCAAGCTACAAAGAAGCAAGGAAAATGGATGAATGAATTGGGCTCCATACTTAATTGCTCCTCCTCTTCTGAAGTAGTGTAGGTGTCTTTCCACCAAGAGAATAAAGTCCCCTGAGCCCTTTAGGCTTGTTTCCTATTTGCACATGACCTTCAAGGCAGTCACACCATGAATGTGGCAACATCAGGAACAATGCTCTGAATGGTGTGACATCAGATTTCTTCCTCTTTTGACTCTTATCAACACCTCAATATGCAAAAATGCCCTTTTGCATGAATTTTAAAACTGTGTTGTTCCCGTTCCAAGCTGGCTTGCTTTTCTAGCACATCTCTCGTCTTTCAGCTATTTAGAAATACAGTCATATTTTATCTTCGTGCTCTTCCTTCCAAGTCACCTGTTCTACATTACCCAAATTCAGTAAATGGTAACTGATCATCTGAGTCAGGAAAGGTGGTGTTATACTGCAGCAGTATAAAATTGCTGAAGACTGAATCATTGGGAAGTTTTCTTCTGCTTAGCTTGCACACATCAGTGTTCACGCAATTTCCAAGCCAGGGGTGGCAAAGCTTCCTTGGCACCCTGTCTTGAGAAGCATTGGGGTAGCATCCTTTACAAAACAACCCGAGGGATTGACTGTGTTACTCAAGTGGTAAGAAAATAATCAAGAAAGTTTATGGAAATTCTGTCAGGGCTTATAATGAAAGGGCTTTGAGCTTTTAGTTTGAAGCGTATTTCTTCAGAGAGGACTGGAGCTCTTTTGTGTGCTGTTGTGGTGACAGAAGAGGTGCTGGAGTAACCTCCCACTGTCCTCTGGTGCAAGGAATTGCATTGGCTGAGGGTGTTGAACAGCACGTGTCCTGACAGATTCATTAAAATCAATTGAAATCAGATAAAACTTATATTATTTAGAAAAATATCTTCCTCTTACTTCCGTTTATTTGCTGTTTATTTTGTTATATGCAGACTGTAAACAGTTTGGGGCAAGACCCATCTCATTTTTGTGATTCAGCATGAGGCAGTGGTTAGCAGGTAGGATCACTTTTAAAGAAAAAAAACATCTTTATGTGCTCTTGTCCTCAGGCAATAAGGATTCAGCACCCTTGTTTTTTTACTGGCTGGCCGGTTACAGCAGATGCTAAGGAAAACAAGTTCCTGTATGGACTGCTCCAGCAGCTATTTATAGCAAAATGTTAAGTAACAACTTCATGGGTCTAGCATGGGAATTGCTAAGAAAGATGATGGAATAGTATTCATGCTTTTTCTTTGGAATAAGTGCCAGGGATGCTGTTTATCGTTGTTAAAATAAACTGGAATTTCATGCCCTGATTGGCTGTTGCAGTTTCATGTTTTAATTCAATGATCCAGGCTCAGATGCTGGTCTGCTGGGGAAACGGGCTGGATTACTGGTAGGAGGTGTTTAAACTGGTGCAAGCGATGTGCTGCAGAGCCAGATGAGAGCAGGAAGGTCAGTAATTTAGATTCCACTTGTGACTGTGGTACAGAAAGTGCAGATTAATGAAGGAATGCACGCGTGGATGGCCAAATTCTTGCGTAAAGAAGAAATGTTGCCCTTTCTCCTGGATTTGTCTCAGTAGCGCTTAAATTATTTGCCTGCAAAAAATATATATGTTTTAATCATGTAGTGGCTAGCACTTGAGTGCTACTGGAGACCTCTCTGGTCTGGGCAAAATTTCTTGGTTATAATTTATGTTTGTGCAGCGAGAAGTTGCTGGAGAGCAGCGCTGGTGTCCTGTGCAGGGTAGGCAGCTTCACGTCTCATGCCGGCTCTGCCGGGTGGGCTGGAATTTTAGCAGCTCCGTGGTGGGGGAGTCAGGCATGGAGCTCCCACACGTTCACCCCAGCAATGCACTTGGGAAACTGCCATTTTGATGGCAAGCTCTGTAACCTCGGTACCCAGTGCAAGTTACTTTGCAGGAATACGTTACAGATTAACTAGTGGGTGCTACCAAAATAAATCCATCTAATTATAACTTTGTGAGGTGAGGGAGCCTTGGTTAATCACTAGGACCTGTTGCTTCAGGAGAGGAGTGGTGGTTTTTCGTTTTCTTTTCTTTTTTTTTTTTTTTTTTTTTTTAATGAGAAGATACGAAGCACGCCTGTCTTAAGGAGAACAAACGAGGAGAGTGCAAGAGTTTTTTTTTTTTTTTAAATAATAATAAGGGAGTAAATTTAAGTGAGAGAGAAATGTGCGGCTTGAGGTGAGGCCAGTGATGGAAAACTTGAAAGAGGGAACTGGCTGAGAAACAATTAAGACGATGTTAAATGTGGCTGAGTAGCAGAGGCAGTAGTAAATTTTCACCAGCCTGATAAGTTGCTAGTTCTAATAACCCCATACTTTTGGGATTTGTTTGCAGCCAAACATAATCAGGAAAAAATTGAATCAATATCTTTAGGGGTCTAGTCAGTGTGTAGCAACACTGGAATTTCAGGTGCATTTATCCTTCATGAGCGAAGAATATTCCATTTCACAATGGCATAAACCCTGCAGTTGGGAGACCCTCAGCTGATGTATGTTTGAAGGGCTTCCTTTTAGGATTGCTTTTGGACTTTATATTGAATGACAGTCTTTTTATTTGGGTAACTGGTGTGGAGGGAAATAGTTTGGAAACTGTACCGATGAACAACAAAGTGAGCAGTGCAATTTTCTCATGTTGAAAAGGGGAGTTTTCAGTTGATCAGAAAGAAATGAAAACAAAGAAAGACACAGAGATGTACTGGGTGACACTGTATTTACAGCCACCAGTCTGTAGAAAGGAGAAAGCAAGGACCTAAGTATGAGGACATCATCAGCAGAATGTTTTTGCAAAAGATTCGAAGGCCTGCTCACGCAGCTAAGCAACATGGTCCTTGGAGAGAGGGCTAAGTGCTCACTCCCTGGCTCCTGGGGTGATGCAGGCTGACCCTCAGCCCTGGTTGACAAGAGCAATGCAGCTGCAGAACAATGGACACTGTGGTGCTCTGGAAATTCTTGGTGCCTCTGTTGAGGGGTGGAAGATCTCCATTACAGGATTGCAGGAGCATCTGGAGATTTCACAACTGCTGTCCAAAGTTGTCTATAATGTTTCTGAACAGAAAGGAACATTATGCCTTACCAACTGTACAGCAAGAGCACATCAGGGCTGTGCTGTGCACAGAGATGGGTATTTGTGAAGGCAACAAAGCATGTGTGGATGCTGAATCCCCAGCATGGCTGATGCCATGAGCTCTTGAGGAAGAAGCTCTTTGCTGTGATCTAAGCTCACCTAGCATGTTGGGCTCTAAATCTTTTGTGGCTTTGAGGAACTGATGGTGTTCGAGGGTTACATTGCTATGATCTCAGGGATACTTCAGTTAATGCAATTCTGGATTTTGCTGTTAGATGAGTGATGCTGCCCCTGTCTTGGAGTGTTTTCCAGGCTCTTTCTAGAGGCAATCTTTGTTCTCTTCCCTGGAGCTACAAATACCAGCCCAGCACCCATCCCACCTTCTTGCAAATGCTGTCTCTGCAGAGATGTTCATGCTTTCTGTTCTATGTTGGGAAGCCTGCGCTATTCGAAGGTCTTACTGTTCACTTGCCTTATTCCAGGATCACTTGGCAGAGCCACAGTTTTTTGAGAGCAAGGTAGGATGGTGTCTCCAGCCTGGGGCTTTTGTCTTTCTCAGTAAGAGGTGGTCTCTGATTCAGGAGCTGTGCTAAACAAGACACCTAGGATATGGGAGGTCAAAAAAAGCAAGAGGTTTTTGGCCACAGTGTTTTGCATTCCTAACGTACGTATCATGCACTGGGATGAAGGGTGGAGCAGTGGCAGAGCATTGTCCATTTGATGATGCAGACAAGAAGCATAATTCAGAGATGCTCCTCATGACACTTTTAAGACCCTATCTTTTTCCACTGGTGATAGAGGGAGTATAAAGAACAGTATCCTAATGTAGCTCATTATATTGTGTGAGTAGCCTGCTGTGGGCCCAGTTCAGCATCTTGAGTCTAGAGGCACATCTTTGATTTTACAGAGGTATTACTCAAAGCTAAATCAAGGGTTTGGGTTCAGAACCACAGCTGCTCCAACTTGCATTTTCTTTGCAAGGCTTTGTCTGTAGGCTACACCATCTCTTGGATTTTGGTTCTGCAGGTCCATTTGCTTGTCTCTGCCACCCTTATGTTTGCTTTATTCGTGCTCTCCATTGCTCCCACCTTCCTTCTTGTCCTGAAAAATGTCTAAAGTTTAACCTTGACAGGTTACTTCTGCTTCTGGTGAACTCTTAATATTCAGACTTGCAAGCCATTACACTGTACATGGAAAATGTGCCCAGGATAGACTTTCCATTAAACTGTATTTAAATTGGAAGAGAATGCTGGCACCTCTACAAGTATTTTAGAATTAGATCCCAAAATACTGAGGCTGGTTAATCTTTTGGAAGAACAAAAACTCTTACTGATTTATATTTAGCAGAGGGAATGCATTTTAAAAACACAGTCTATATGAGGCCCCTTGAAGAAAACATCTTTTACATTGATTTGTAGTGCATGGAAGTACTACGTGGCCATAAAATATTTGCAGTCAGGCTCTGCTTTAATGTAGCTACTTTTTTGCAGTGTGAACTGTCATGAACCCTCGGAGAGTGGCTGCTCTGCAGGCTGTGCAGTGGAACACGGCTACCTCTGGGGCAGCAGCCTGGCAGTTCATCACAGCTGCGCCTGGTATCGCAGGAGGGGAAGGGGAAAGCAGCATGCAGTTAGCACTGTGGTGGAAACTCTGGGCTTGGGAGGGTGAGGCTTTGGTTCCAAACCACTGCAAGGTTTGTACTTGTGCCGTTCCCTGGGACCTGCCTAGCCCAGGTGCCTGCCTCTGGCACAGGGGCCAGAGGATGTGCTGTGTGGGGACAGCCCATGTGGAGCCACCGCTGGGCTTCCTGGCAGACCCGAGGACACAGGGGAGAGCAGAAGGTGAATTTGACCTCTCCGTGTGCTTGCATGAGGTTAGGGAGAGGGGAGGAGGTACTGTTGGCCCCAATCTCAGCAGCACTGCTCTTAGTTAAATGTCTACAATAACTACTTAAGCTTACTTTACATGACCATAAATTAGGAGTAGCTCTGTAATGTTAATACAGGAGTAAAATGTTCTGTGCATAGTTCTGATCTATATTAAGAAAATGAGTAACTGGAATTACGGTAGATGGGAGAGTTCACTGGTTTGTCCCAGGTGGACAGTTTCTGGAAAAGGAGCTGTGGCAGGGAACTGGTTCGTTAATGCAGTGGGTCAGAGAAGCAAATGTAACTTATTTTATAAAGTACACATAATCATGTGGCCAACAGTGTATCAGTTTATCTTCGAGAAGATAAGGATTATCAAGAGGAGGTAGCATGGAAAGTTTTGGGGTTTTTTCTTCCTCCTCTCCCACCATCTGCAGCATGGACAGATCAGCCGTGACCTTGGGCAAGCTGTTTCTCCTCCTCCTCCTGAAGCATCAGATATTAGCAAAGGAGAAAATTCCCAAACTGCACATTTGCAAGAGAAGGATAAACAGAATTTTTAAAACATCCCTAAATCTTAAACCAAACTGGATTTAATCTTGCTTTCTTTTGTTACAAGACATAAATACATTTTTACATTTCTCGTTACACTGCTGACAGACATTACCTGATCGCAGCAGAGCAAAACTGCTCTAAATCAAGGAAGAGATCTTGGATGCTTCGAGAGCACTATTTTTACTTTGATCATCTCATTTCCTACTCTAACTTATGATGCCTTAGTAATAATAATAAAGATGCAAAATCACCAATATGCAAAGAGAATAAGGTCAGAAGTGCCTTGTTGCTCTCAAAAATAATTACATGGCACAGGCAAGTCACTCCTGCCTGTGGCTCAGAGAAACTGCTGGAAGGTAGTATGGGGAGAAGTGGCTGCTGTTGGAGGGATCTCAGTCTCCTTTCCGTGGACCTGGCTGGACCCCTGGGGACGTGGGTCCTGAGGCAATTCATCTTGATACTGCCCATCTTGATGCTTGCACCTTCTTTCCTTACCCAGCAGACAGGAGCATATGGCTGCTTTCTTATGCTCTTTTTGTTCTTATGTGCTTAGTGGGCTTATGGTCTGCAGGGGCCTGGGGGGATTTGCACAGGGAGAGGGCAAGGAGGGAGCCTGCAAAGGGTGGGCTGCACTCGTGGGAACTGGAGTGGTACTGGAGGTCTTGCAGCCATCCTCCGTTCTCCATGGCATCAGTGGCTGAATTGCTACGAACAACTGTGAGAGATGCTGGGTAAGCCGTTGCCTAAGTAGGGACTAGGAGTTGGTTAATGATTGCATGGCATCATTACTGAAGTGGGAAGTTTAAGAATCAATTTGTAAGGGAAAGGTGTTTATTCTCAATAGCCTTATGTGCATACAGAAATACTTAGGTATTCACACACCTCTCTTATGATACCATCTTTTCTTCACAAAAAAAGGGCATGATCAGCCACCTTTGTGGTGGTTGGTATTTTTAAGTGCTTACAGTGCCATCACCAGACTGTTCCTCCTGGAGATGGTGTGTGTGAGGGTTTGCCTCCCCAGTTCAGTCCTGCCTTGCTGTCCTCTCCTCGGGCCTCTCTTGCGTTATAAGGATCTTCCTCACCTTCCTTCCCCCAGCTGGCAGAGTCTCCTTTAGACTCTGCCCAGGAACATCTTCTGATCTCTCTGTGGGTAATTTCAACCACTGACATTAGTTCACTCATATC
This sequence comes from Falco rusticolus, assembly GCF_015220075.1. Taxonomy (NCBI): domain Eukaryota; kingdom Metazoa; phylum Chordata; class Aves; order Falconiformes; family Falconidae; genus Falco; species Falco rusticolus. Next base: position 30,678,087 of record NC_051195.1, read on the forward strand.
CTTCCTACAGTCAATTAACAGATGCACCTCTCCTCTGTAGTTCTTACATCTCCTTTGACCAACCTAAATTTTTGCTCTTTTTTTTTTTTTTTTTTTTTTAATAAAGTATTACAAACAACTCAGGCTTAATGTAACTGAAGCAGAGCTCTTATTCTTCTGTCACTCCTCAGCTATTTTATCTTCTTTTTTTAAGCTTTGTAAAAATTGCTCCCCCCCTTAACTTTTACTAATATTCATAGCCTCAGCATCGTCTCCAAGCAATCCTTCATTACATCCAAGATGTAAGCAGGGACTTGTAAGTCGAGAGGTTCAGCTGACATTGCCAGAAAAGCCTCCCCCACAGGTAATTGCCTGGCACTCCTGCAGAGGTTAGGAGGGACTGTTGAACAGGACACATCTCTGCTCCTCAGGTACTGTGCTCCCTGTGGTGGAGGGCAAACGCACATCCCAGCTGAGCAGAGAGGCGGAGGAAATAGCAGGCTCTGTTTCAACACATCCTCCTAAATCTGCTCAAACACATCAGTGTCCTGAGTCTTACAGATTGTGCCTGCACCTCTGCCCCATCTTCAGGACACAGCCTTTCCCTTTTCCTTTCCTTTCTGCAAGCTTCAGTGTCTCCTCTCTCTTGCCATTGACAAAGTCTTACCATACTTGTACTTATTCTAAATTTATGCTGTTTTCCTGCCCTCTGCCCTTACTGTCACTTTTTGCATCTCTTTCACTAATTCTGTTTTTCTCTATAAAATCAAAAATCAGGTTCTTCACTTTGAAGGCTCCTCAGAAACTAACCACTCCCTACCACTTATCCACCAGGTCTGAAAGATGGATCTGTTGTGGATCATCCTGCAATCAACTGCAGCTTCTTTTGCCCACTTTTTATACTGGGTTGGGGGGCTTCTCATAGATGTGTGTACAACCACCCTTGCTGTTTTTCAGATCTGTTACTTTAAATACAGCTTTGCTTTTTGGTCTAAAAAGAAGAAAGCACAACTCTAACCTCCACCCTGACTGCTGTTATCTCCTTTCATGTGCATGTGGTCTTGTTTGCACCTGCCTCTTGTCTTGTAGCTTGCGATTTAAGTGGAAAATCTTACACTATGTGCGAACCTACTCTCTTGATACATCTCGTCACTGCTAAAATAGCACAGATGAAAATAAGTTACATTTTGGCTTTGACTTGAAGTCTTGGATGAGAGTGCTAGATCTGACCTGCTGGCTGAGATCCACCTCGTAGATATGTCCCTAAGTCACTGAAGTTTAACCCAAGATGCTCCATAATTTCAGGTGTTCTGGTTTTAATGCTCCAGAATTAACGCTTTTCATTGCTATCATCAAATGTCCCAACACCTGCAAAGCTGTAGTCTGTCGTTGTGGAAGAGCAAAGCTTTGCTTTTTCTTCGTGGTCATCTTGTAATGCCAAGATGAGTAGTTGACCGTGGTGACAGCAGTCTGATAGGGTCAATATCATTGTAAAAGGCACAGGGAGAGTTAGCTATAGACTGGAAATACATGGTTATTTGTTCCTCCAAGAACACCAAACATTTTTAAAGGCAGTGAAGACACTCTTGTTTTTAATTTGCATTAGTTTATGGTTCTCTTCTTTCTGTACTCATGTCCTGGGTCAGGCTGCATGTGAGAAAACACTGTTTGCAATCCCTTTTCAGTTTCCACTAGTGTTAAGCTAATATTTATTTTTAATGAACTGTATCTTGAAGTGTGGTTTTAAGAATGCATTTGTGAAGCTTAGCACAACAAATTCACTCTGTTTTTTTCCTTTTGAACTTAATTAGCAAATGTAAAGATCAGCGTAACTGGTTACACTGTATTTTACTGATAATTCTCGAAAGGATGGGACCACCTCAAAAAGTGGTAAGGCTTATAAGCATTCATTTCACAGCTGATGTTTTCTCCCTGTGCTGCTAGTAACCATCCAGCTTTGGAAAGGCTGTGCAGATGTTGTTTCAGGGTTAGGGCTTTCCTGCTGCATCGTGCCAGTGTCCCTGGGGCAGGGCTTCCCTTCCATTCCCCACACCCGCACATGGTTTCCTTTCCTTCCTTCTAGAACCCTTCATTTTAAATGCTTATACATTAGGGCTACCAGCCAGATGAAGCACTGTCTGTCAGCCTCTTGTGATAACGTAGTAATTTTGAAACCCTTTTCTCTTTTCAGAGTGTGGTGTTTTGCCCTGTCCACTCTTTTCACTGTCACTAGCCTGCAGGACAGGTACCTCTGCCACCAGCCCCAGACCTCTCCTCTCCTCCTCCCCAGGTGGACAGGGATTTGTCGTTCCCACTTACTCTGGCACGTCGGTCCCTGGGCTCTGTTTTGAAGTCATCTTTTCCTGTTTCTTTCAGTTCTGAATGACACTTATTTTACATGCTCTAAGAAGTTTATCTAAATACCTTGCCATTAGTTATGAGTTTGGAATGAGTTTTTGACAGTGTTCTGATAAGTGCTTATCAAGATTTTTTCAACCGGAAAAACCATATTTTAAAAAAGTTAAATCCAGCCATTTCTTGCAGCATTTAAGAAATCCCAAGCCTTTAAGATTTTGCCTAATGTTTGCAGACCATGAATGCTTCTGGTGAAAACCCCTAGCAGGCTTTGGGATGTATTTTGCTAAGCTGAGAACATCCAGTGCTGTCTTTTAAGTATTGTCTTGGTGCTGCTCAGGCCTTGAGATCCAGGAAACCAGGGACATCTGATGCATGGGGAGGGAGAAGTGTGCCACCTTTGGGGCAATATTTCCTTTCTCAAACAGGGCTCCGAAAAGGATGCTCTTCAGAGCGGGACATGGAAGGCAGAGCAGTTCAGGCTGCTTCATGTTGTGGTTCACGTTGATGTCTCCTTTGCCCTGGCTTACTAAAGGTTTCAGAGGATCCAGCCCACGTGCTTGTGGCTCAGGGGAGCACATGGTACATTACCACTCTTGCTGCTCTTTTGGCAGGCTTATGGCATCAGGGCAGGTTGTGTTCAGGGCTCAAACCCAGTATTGAACAAAATGGTTCAAACAGCATCTATTAGTGGGCACAAACTGAAAACTGAAGTCTATCCAATCATGAAAACCATAAGACTGAGCAGGTGCTGTTCTTTGTGACCCCCAACATGAAACCTGGAAAGCATGGTGCGCCTCTAGATTTGTAGCCCTTTGACACCAAGGCTGTTTTCAGACGGGTGTGGTTTTGCCCTGATGACTTTTGTCACAAGATACCAGTTTGTGTCACCTTGCCATGTTGTCACAACTGCTTGTTAGGGGGAAGTTGTGTTATGCTGCAGAGTAGGAAACTTGCAGTACCTTGAACATGCTGCCATATTTCAGCCTTCTTTCAGATACTTGTTTGCAATTTTTCTTTCAAGCATTTACTTCAGTTTGCCTTTGTTGGGTGGCTGATGTCACGTTGTGGCACAGGAGGAGTATGGGACAGACTCTCAGTTAAGGGAGCCTTATATGGATGCTGTGAAATCAGAAGGACTTCTGACTGTTTCACCAGCTGAAACTTTGGGTTTGTGAGTTTCACTCAGTTCTTTCACATAATGGAAAAAAAAAAAATAAAAAAAATTGAAAGGTACTTCAGGGGCCCCAGCTGTATTGTACCAGCATTGCTGGTAGCAAAGGCTGAGGGTGTCAAAATGTGTAGTAGTTTAAACAAGGGGATGGGAGAAGGCTGGAGTCCAGGTCCAGCCCAATGAAAACAAAAACCTTAAGCAGATGATTTATTTCGTTTTTAGCTGGCCAAGCAAGGACAGCGGTGCATCTCACCAGCTTGTGTTGCTGAAGTGTCCCTTTCCTCATCTAAGTCCAGTCCCAGGTGTTTGTGTTGCCATCTGGAGTCGCACACTGTCTCTTCCTTTTGGAGTGACATGCTGCCCTGAAGAAGTTAAGCAAAGGCCTTTGTGTTTGACCCCTTGCTTTGTAACTTCAAGTATTTGTAAGGTGTGAAACCCCATCACTAAATAGCTGCACTTTTAAAAAATTGAGACCTTTTCTGCTCCTTACCCAAGTCTGTTCATCAAGCAGAAGTCATCGCTGTGTAAGAGCATTTGGGAGAGAGAAGGGGGTCCACAGTGGTGCCAGACTGTCACAGCAAATAAGCATTCCTCTAACACCCTCCCCGTGGGGTCAGGCAGGACCTGTGGCTCTGTAACGCTGCTCCAGCAGATGTGCGGGCCGTATGCGGTCTTGTTATCAGAGCCTCTTTTGAAAGATGTGGGCAGTTTTGGTGACTCCATTACCGCATTTTAAAAGGGCGCAATGTCCTGTGGAGAGGTGCAGCAGCTATGAGCACAGCCAAGTTATCTGATAAAATTAGCGCACTGGGAGATGCAAATAGGTTATAATGTGTGTGCCCTTGCACTGCATGAACTTGTTTTGGTGAGTGACTGCTAGTAAAAAGTTTAAGCTACAAAATTCAGATCTGGATGCAAAGATGTCATGAATTGAATGTGTATTTACTAGCAGTTGCTTCTTTCACATATATGCATACCTAGAAACTATCAAAGAGGTGTTGAAAAAAACAAGACTGGAAATGACTAGAAAAAGTTTTTCATATTTTTCTATGGATCCCTTGATTTTAAATTATCTCAAACAATTGATTATATCCCTCAATAGGTGTCTTGTTTCAGAAATGACTCTGACTTCATATATATTGTAAAGAAGCTGAAAAATGCAGGAATGGAAGTTTTCACACTAGATGTTTATTTTTAGTTAGTCTGCCTATAAAAAAGGGGTATAGTGGAAACAGAGAGGCAGATAAGAGATGAGCAATGAGGAGATCCAGTGGCTTGAAAAATTTCTGCCAAAAGAGAGGCTGGGATGATTTGCTTTGACCATCTGTCAGCGGTCTTGTCCCTGCAGACCAGCGTGACTTCCCTGGGGAAGTGGAGTGGAGCAAGGTTAAGTTGGCCACTTCTGCTGGCTCTGGCTCATAACCATTTGTGAAGGCGAACGGCATCATGTTTGCAGCGATAATAGAAATACTTCTTTGCAAAAATACCATTAAGCCTGAGGAACACATCAGCAAGGTATCACTAAAGCTGACGGCTTAACAGGCTTCCAGAGGGTTGATAGTAGAGAACATAACTGGTTTGGAAAAAATTTAGTGATGCTGGAAGGGATTCAATCTCCTGTTCTTCGGGACATAAGACAGCCTCTAGTTAAACGGGTCTTAGGAGGTAATCTCCGAAGGTTGTCTCTGTACGGCTGCTGCAGCTTGCGGTGTCTTATGACCACCCAGTCTGGGCTCTGGGGAGAGACGGGGTGCTCTGCCCCAGGCCAGTAGCGTGCCCAAAGGAAAAAGGTCAGGCTCATGTGAACTGCTGCATCCTGACCTTCCCTGTGTCAAGCTCCCCCTTCATGCAGTCTGTTCCTCCTGATTTCCCTCTCTGACCTGCCTGCTCAGGTGAACGTCTACTTTCTCCTGGTGCTCTGCACCTTATTTCTCCCTTTCCGAGTGTGAGGAACAGGAGAAGGAAGATGACTTACCTTCCACGTTATTTTTAGCATCAGATAACTCCCAGTTGGCTCATTTCTCCCTTAAAGCATTAGTGTTTAAAGGTAACAGCCCAGTTTGTCTGCCCCCCCTGCTCTGTTCTGAAGGGATAGCACTGTTGCTGAAAATGGGAGGAAAAAAAAAACAGCAAGGAAATGAGAGGAGAAGGCCAGAGTGACTGACGCTGAAGTTTAATTAAAATGTTCTCATCAGAAACCAGGATTTTAAGTCCTATTGCTAGTTATTTACGCTCATTCTGATGATGTGCCATTACAACTTCATGTAGCTGCAAGCTAAAACTACCCCAAAGTCTGGGAGAAATAGGGTCTAGGCTTTTTATTACAAAACCAAGAGTTACATTAGCGGTATAAGCATTATTTTACAGTAGCTATATGAAGACATAACACTCAGCAATTAATTTATATGAAGAATGTATATTATTAGTTTCTATAGTTTACATGTGTGAGGAATAGAGTTTTTAACTATACTGTTTAGTCATGCATCTTTATGGTGCAGGCTGGCACATTGTTAAGGTCATATTTGCTTTTGTTGCACCCCTGAGTCTATCAAGGAATAATCCTTTATTCTGTTGATCCTCTGTTTCCAAATCTACGAGTATCTCCTCCCAAACATATGTGCATAATGTAGTGTGTATGTGCACACAAGGAAAAGGAAGCAGATGAGTTCAGTATAATGATTGTTTTGTGCTTGGACTGCTGCAGGCTCCCTGTTGAAAAGAAACTCGTGAATCCATTTGTTCATGAACAAAGCTGCTGTCGTGACTCTGTTGATCATGCATTGACTTTTTGTGTAGGGCCTTGGTTAGAGAAAGATGCAATCTCTCTGCTTCATAGCCTTCCTCCCTTTCTTTGCTTTCCTCACTGTAATCATAGCGTGCTGATCAATGCCTTCTTGACAAGGGGGATCTCAGCTGAGGTTCCCATCAGTGGAGGAGAGAGGAGAATGCGTAGTGGTTGTCAGAGGAATCCGTGTGGATTATTGCTGAGTGGTGCTTGAGTATAGATTAGCAATGTATGTGTCTGAGCTGGCGCATGACATGGGTGGATAGGACAGTGTCCAAAGAGATACGAAGGCAAGGGCTGATGGAGCTGCTGATGCAAAGGAGCGAGAGAAATGGTCAAGTTGCCTGGGAGTCCTCTGGAAGTGGAACTCTTTTTCTCTAAGTGTGACAGCTTTGGTGCAGCGACTTCACATGTGTTTTGCTCCAGTTTTGGAACCAATTCCTGCCGCCTTTTCTGATGTATGGCCTTGAAATGGCCTGTGATTTCAGTGCTGAGCTGCCATCTCCCTGTCATGCTCTGTACTATCAGCCTGCCCAGACAGGAGCCTTGAGTATCCTCATAACCTTCTATTGTTCCATATGCTCTAGAAACCCTCAGCAATTTACAGAATGGGGATTTGACTAACTTTTATTTGGAACTACAGTTCCCCTCTGAAGTACCCCTGATTTTGTTTTTGCGTTGAAAGTTTTTCACTTATTACCCACAACAGATTTGAAACCCTTTTTTTTCCCCATTCTGCTTTCAGATTCCATAGGCGGGTCGTTTTCAGCTTCTTCCCACCGATGCCACCACAAGCAGAAGCACTGTCTCCCCATCCCGCAGTGTGGAGTTCTGTCCATCAGCCCTCTGCTTTTCCATCCTCACACAAAGGGGTCCCAGATCATCATGGACACGACGCAGAAGGCAGTGAAGCGCCAGGCTAGCTTCTGCAATGCCATTACCTTCAGCAACAGGCCCATCGTTATATATGAGCAAGTCAGGCTTAAGGTGAGTAAAGGACGCCTTCCCTTATTGCCGTGGGAGCTGCTGTGAATGAATGTCAGGGTGTACCAGGCTTTGGTGCTGGCACCAGATCTTTAGCCCTTCCTTGAAAAGCACAGTAGTCAAATCTTGGCCTTAAAGATCTGTGATCTCTGTTGGTACTTCTGCTTTTGTCACTGTAGTTCTTGGAGCCATTGGTATAGACCCGTGTAGAAACTGGGAAGAAAAGGAAAATCTGTGCTGCAAAAGAGCTTATCTTGGATTTTAGACAAGGAACGACAGATGGAAGTTGAGATTGCTTAGAAAACAGCAAGAAAAAAAGAGCTGTATTGGTCAGTCCAGAAGGCGGCAGCCTCAGCATCTCTCTAGCCAATGTGTCCTCCAGGCTTTGCCTGCATCCTGCAGAGCAGTTTTACTGGGTGGGCCAAGATAGGGTGAGGAGTTAGGTAATGTGTTCAGTTCCACAAGGAGCACTTTCTTCCCATAAACAAGGCAGCAATGAGGCTGGTCTTATGGAGGTGGGAGTCAGCTTCCTCACAGCCAACACATAAGAGGTGAAAAGGACCTGGGAGTGAAGATGCTTGCTCCTGTGCTTGGCAGGGAAGATCGAAGGGTTTGACTGAAAGGATGAAAGGAGCAGTCAGTGCGGTCACAGTTGCCATCTAAGAAAAGGGTTTTTCTGTCAGTCTGCTGACTGCTTTGTTGAATCAGTCACCTGATAGCATTAAGGTCAGAGAACAGAACATTGCAGGCATCACATTTTTCTGGCTGGCAGAGGCTGCTTTCACTTCCTTTGTGTCTGTAGTAGCCAGGAGGATGGGGTTGGTACCCCTTGTGCTGCAGCTGGTGTGGGAAGTTCAGCTCCTCTAAGACAGCATGCCTCCACATGTACCAGGAGCTGCTTCCTGATGAAGAAATTAATCGGTCCCCTCAGGAACTGAAGCACTTTTTAGGCTCTTGGCACCTTGAAGGAGCTTGGAGCCCTTAAAACTTCATCCGCAGATACTTTCCAATATTTGACCTCTGGTTTGTGGGACTGCATTTTTCTATTCTGAGCTGATTTCATGCCTTTCATTGGCACAAAGAATGTCATCTTTGGCAAGTTTAGTTCGTGACACACATGAAAGATCTGCCTGCAAATCCTTCATTTACGCATGAGGAGTTTTCCAGGAGGTTTATCTGCATATAGCTACTGAATCTGAGTGATCCTGCTGTTGCCTACTGCTAGAGGTCCCAGACTGCGGGATATCAGCATATCGGCCTTCCCTGGCTCTTCCCTTACAGCCAGCAAAAAAACAAGAAATGAGGAAGATGCCTCCTTTTGAAAATATAGAGAGATTTCAGTGATTTCAGGCTCAGGTCCATAGGTAGAGGATCCCTTCTACATGTTTGTTATGTTTCCTGTGGAGCTCTTACTGCTTCCATTCAGGCTAGAAACCCAGCAGGACTCACTCACATTGCCTAATGGGATTTTTTTTCCACGTTGGCCAGCAGTTTGGACAAACAACTGCAAAAAATGATTTGGGAGGAGATGAAAGCAGCATTTCTTTTTGAAAACACCATCAAAGATTTGAGTGGGTTTAGTGGTTTAGGCAAAGGTTCTGGGTTATTTCTTCCTCATTCTGAAACAATGTAGCTATCTCTGGAAATTCACACTTGTTTATCATCCTGTATTTTGGGATTTTAGCTTGCATAACATATGCGAAGAATACGCATGCAAGTCTACACAAGGGATTTAAATGTAGAGCTCCTGCTGAGTCCAGTGGGAAAGTCTCATGGGAGCAATCAACAGGCTTCAGCAGAACTTGTACTCTAGGGATGGATGGAAATGTGAAAACATCTTTGCTTCTCTGATACGTCCATCCTGCAATTGCCTTGTTATTTTGTGTGCCTGTGGAAAATGGTGTCTTAAACCTTCTTACCAGCTAAAGACTAACCATGAACCCAATCATTCAGGTCCTATGAAGTTTAAACTCGCTTTGGAAAACTAGAGGAAAGAAGTCAGGAGGTTTCTTTCTGTTTATTAGGTATCGTATCTTGGATTTTATTCTGAGATTTCTTTGCAGCTTTGGGAATGCCATCAAGCAGCCACATTTCCTCCTCCTTTGCCTCCAAGATATATATCCCAGTATGGTTTCTTCCATGTAATTCAGAGCACTGCTAGGGAGTGGAGTGAGGTTGTTGAAGGTGACACAAGGCGCAGGGCAGTAAGGAGCAGGAACCTGAATCTGTGGGAGCAGCCATGGCTTAGCAGTTTGGATGTAGATTGTATCTTTTCCTTCCCTTCTGGTACCCGGTGGACCTCCCAAGCTTTTCTGCTAGCAGTGGCTGCTGAAGAGAGATTTTGGTCCATCATTAATCATTGCCTTTTTTAGCAAAACTGTGTACCCTTTGTCCAGCTGCATCTAATTCTTGGCAGGCTTTATACTAGATTTTAATTTGGATATTAGTTTGCCTGTGGTCAGACTGTATTGAGAACTGTTTATAGGTGCTGATTAATACATGGAACATGTGCAGCCTTGATTACCATATGACTATTTACTTCATGCGGTTTGTGATTGCTGTGAAGTATTGGCAAGAGACTGTGAAGGCGTAAATTGTACAAATAACAAGGCCATATTTATCTCAGACCCAAAAGCTTTTAGGGCTTGCAGTAAATTTGCTGCAGTAAATAATCTAGGCTTCTTCGTGGAGTGTGTGTATATTCCCCATTTTGTCACATGCACACCCCATCCACCCCCCTTGCACTGGGGACATGCATGATCCCATCCCATCCTGACCAGGCATATAAAATAGCAGATCTGCTTCAGTCCTTTTTAGTGCCACCCCGGTGTCCATCCCGTAAGGAGGAGCTTCCCAGGGTTCCTGGGACTGAGGTCAGTGCTCAAGTGTTTCATGTAAACGCTTTAGGTGCTTGGCTGGACTGAGTAGCAACGAAGAGCAGCACTCACTTAGCGGAGGACCTGGTTATAGATAACTTTTTTCTGTAGCTCTGAGTTATTTTCTCTGATACTTTAATTACAAACCAGAAATCTCTAGGTTTTGAACAATGTCTTTGTTGTGAAATTGTTGTGCCCCCAAGGACATACGTTCCAGGATTGCCTTGGAGAGGAACATGTGAAAGAAAAATGCAATATTTACAAGTGTGATTAGAAGAGAATTCAGAAGTCCAAAGAAAATGTCTGGGAGAATCCCTTGGTGAAAATCCTGCGCTTCTAAGCTGGGACACGAGTGGCTGCTGCCAGGCTTTTGAAGACAAAATCCTGCAGTCCTCAACAGTTCAGTCGCTGGCATTGCCACTCATCTGTGCGGTTAAGCACTTTGGCAGAGCAAGAAGTTGCAGATAGGTAGCAAGTTTTGTGTGACATCTGGTAGGCAGTATCTATCCATGTTTCTGCTCTTGCCCTGCAGCCAAAAGCGAGTTTGCTTGAGGCTGCCAATGCTTTGATGGAATAGGGCTATCTCAATTGCTTTTGTGTTTGCTGCAGGTTCAGCACATGAACAGAAACACCGGTTACGTGTCAACAGGCATACAGGAACTGTCTTGGTCCCACATCAAGATTGGATCCAGCATCCTTAGGTCTTTCATTTCATAATCTGGATGCTGACAGGCTGAATCCCTTTGAGAGGAATGGTTCCCAGTACGTTCATACTTAACAAAATGAGAGAAGAAATTCTCCCAGGGCATCATCTCTGTCTGGGAACCATACTAGCCCTGGAAGACTCCCTGCTTCCATGGGAAGACAAACACCTTGAAACTAGGTCGTGTTTTGGATGTGCTGTGCGTGTTTAGGACCCACTCTGCTCCTGTCAGGTCCCCTCCAATACAAGGATCAGTTCATCTGAGAAGAAGCTGATGGCTCTGGAGGCATCTCTGATCCATTGCCCTGCTGTATCTCAGGTGCAGAAGGGTGGATATGACACGTGCACCATTCCAAAAGCTATAGCAGGTGTTCCTGACCCCAGACACACTGAGTAACCGCATACTGATGTGTGGGGTGCAAATGAGCACAACAAACCTTGAAAAACACCACTCACAGCTGAAATAAATAGGTTTTCCCCAATCATAAGAACATCTATTGTTGTCTCCTAATTGTATATTTAATATAGTTAAATGCTTTAAGTTGTGCTTTCCCACACACAATTTCTCTGCTGCAAGGCTGTGATTTCATCTAATCTGACATACCAAACAGGGGTAAGACTGGCTTTTACTTGGCTGGGAAACTCAGAAAGCCCTATGGTGGTAACTAATTCTGGAGCCAGTGCTTTTCCCAGAGGTCATGAGAGCCCCCATCACCTGAGCACCATGGGGGAAGAGCTCTGCTGCTGCACATGCTGAGATGAAAGCTCTTATGGACATTTTGGGCACGTTTTGTGAGAGGATGATTCTTAAGCCAAAAGGAATTACCCTAGAAATAGAAGTGAGTCATTATGCAGCTGTAATTACATTTCACCTCTCCGCATAGATTTAATTTGATTTTTTTTTTTTTAATATGTACATTGTATCCTAAGTGTGCACCATTGCTGCTTGCAGCTGAAAAAGCTACATCAGTGTCTGGTGGGTAAAATGTTTCCTAAATCTAGTGGGTTCATCTGTGTGGTGGCCATCAGTGCTTGATGGCACAGAGCCTGTAGTGTGTAAGTAGAGGTTCAAGTACCAGATGCTGTTATTGCTGCTGTTATCTTTGCAGATCACTAAAAAACAGTGTTGCTGGAGTGGGGCTCTTCGACTCGGGTTTACTTCAAAGGATCCATCAAGGATTAACCCTGACACTCTGCCGAAGTATGCATGCCCTGACTTGGTTTCCCAAAGTGGTTTTTGGGCCAAGGCTCTTCCAGAAGAGTTTGCAAATGAGGGAAACATCATAGCCTTCTGGGTGGACAAGAAAGGACGGGTTTTCTATCGGGTGAACGACTCCACTGCGATGCTCTTCTTCAGCGGCGTAAGGACAGCAGAGCCCCTCTGGGCTTTGATTGACGTCTATGGCCTCACTCGCGGAGTACAGCTCTTAGGTGAGTACCTGGGTCCAAACATGCAGGGATGATGCTGAGCGGTCCCTGGCAAAGGGCCAGCCTGACACTGCCTGGCCCCCTCACTGTGCTGGGACAGGCGCAGGGAAACGGCCGTTGTTCTTCCCCCAGAGTATCTCACGACTTCAGCCTGGATCGGTGGGTGTTTGAAACTTAGCACGTAAATATAACGTGAGTGGGAGGTGGGAAACAACCGCTACAGTATAGCACTAGAAGCCATCTGTAAGTAAGTGGATTTCTGCTCGGTGGTGTTGCTCTATCAGAGCACAGTCTGGAGTGTGGCAGATACCTTGCAAAACTCTTTTTTTCTCTTCTGCTGCTTTCCCCATGCCGGAGTGAGGAAATGCATTTTACATGCTATGGGTACATCCTTCCTGGATGGCACTGTTATGATTTTCCGAGTGGTTTAATGGGCAGATTTGAAATATGGATATCTTCAAAATTACCTGTGAGAAGCTGCAGCTGGTTTAGCCAGGCTGTTGCTTTCACAGAGGAGTTTGGTTTGTCCTCTGGAGCCTGAAAGTTGGATATATGGTTGGGGTTGGAGGACGAGGGGTGCTGAGTGCCTGTGTCTTCTGCCATCCTCAGCTGAAGTGGAAATAATTTGGCATTCATGAGGACTCAATCTAGCCCCATATGTGCAGGTTGTCAATGTCTGGGCTATTTGAGTTTATATCCTAGAAGATATTAAATCCTAGAAGAATTGAAAAGAGTGTCCAAGAACCCAACTTAAGGGGCAGCTAGGTTGCTGGGGGACCAGAGGTCAGCGTGCAGCTTTAGAGCTGTCTTTGCATTGTCACTGGGAGGCAAATCACAGCACTTCTCCATGTAACAGTAGTTTCATGGGTCTTGTTTTCACCGTTGAAAAGGTTACATGGTACCTGCTGACCCTCATGAGCTGAAGTTCCTTCTGAAGATGAGATGATCTTGCTAGGCTGAGAGAGATCCTGGCTTTTTCCTGTCATGCAGCCTGATAATCTCTGTTAAAACGACACCTTCATGCTATACATCAAAAACTTTGATGGAGCTTCTTTCTGATAGTTCTGTTTTCTTTCTGCACTGCTTGCTGTATTAAAAAATGTGGTGGCAACACTGCCCGTAGCAACCTACATGGCAGGGAAGACAGATGTGGGTTCAGCAGGTTAAGAAAAGGGACTGACCTCTTCTTGCTGCAAAAACTACCAGCCCAAGATTGCACAAGGCAAAGGAAGTAAGGAATTTCTTAGCAGCTTTTTGTTTTCTTTTAGGAGCAGAAAAAGTTGCCTTTTGATGTGAATCAGCTTGAATCGGAGCCACTAGGCAAAAGTTTGTAGGCCAAAGTGGTGATATTTGACTTGGGATCTAGAATGTCATGCCCACAGTTTAGGTAGAAACACGAAAGACTCCAAGTCCTCTGGCTGTTCTTGAGAGATTTGTCACCTCGAGGCTTCTCTGCCTGATAGATGAGATCCCATAACTCTGGATTATGTTTCCTTTCAAAACACCCAGGAAATCATTTCCTATCCATCGTCTGCCCCTGTGTTGTCCTAGCATCTTCTACATCCCCTTTCACAAGGAAATTGTGACTCTTGCCGGTCACTGACTTGCCTCTAGTCTAACAGGCTCCGGACTCTCTGGTGGGTATGAAGTCCCTGAATGAAGCAGGCAGCTTCTGAGTTTACACAGTTGGCATGGAGCTCAAATATGTATTTGTAGCTGTTTCCAGAAGCCTTCAGCAGGATTTAAGCCTAGCAACTGTGCTGAAACCTCTTTGACTTGAGTCCTCTCTGTCTCCATTCATTATTACGCAGCACTGGAAGTCAGAGCAGGGAAATCATCGGCTGTGTTGCCTCTGGATCCTATAGACTTACCCACAGCAATGCTCTGCGTGCCTGTTTTAGTGTAGCAGACCACACATATAGTACAGGACAACTTGCCAAAAACTCCCGGGACTTGAAATCAATTTCATAGCTTAGCTACAAACATATGGTCGAATTCAGCCTGCTATGGCATGCAGGGCATCTAATGGAGGCTGGGGATGCTGGAGTGGTATGTTGAACAGAAGAGCCTAGCATTTCAAATTTCAGTTCAGTGATTTATTGCACCCCCCAGCTCCAAACATGTTCCTTGTTCTTGAGCCTCATTATTTTCCCAATGGCTGTAGGGTTGCAGGGGCATAGTGCATCTCTGCACTGCCTCCGTTTGCTTTTATGTGTATTTCACCCAAGAATTTGAGTGAATCCAAAATCCAAAAATCCAAAAGCCTTACCATTTCTGGTGGCTGTCTCTCTGTTTATCACAGAATTATTCCCTCCCCACTCCCAGTTATGTAACTTCACTTCCAAAATCAGACTTGCCCAAAGGAAAGACATGCAGCAGTAAGTCTTGTGTCACTGCAAGATCCCATCTCTGCAGGGGTATGCATGATGTGCATTTGTGTCCCCCCCCCAAAATCACAACTTCCAAAACTTCACATTTTTGTTTCGCTCACCTGCACTACAGTAGCAGTTCCAGCCAAAATAAGGGACCCAGTAAAGCAGGGCAATGACCAGATCTAGTGACACTGTTCCTGTCTTACAGATTTAATAAAGAGACACTTGAGAAAAGGGGGGGATCTGAAGCCTGGGAGAGTTAAAGGATTTGCCAAACGTTATATAGCAGTGTCACCCAATTCAGGTATGCCATCAGCCTTGTTGCGCAGCTCAGTCCTGCCTCCTTCTCTGTCAGCATCACAGTCACTGCACCACACTGGCATCACTGAATTGTGCCTGTGTATGAAAAAGGAAACAGCTGGTTTGTACCTTGATTTTTCATTTCCTTCTGCTTATGGCTTTACCCGTCAGCATTAGCCTTACTGATAATTACCCATATGTCATTATTGCTGTCAGTGCACAGCTTCCTGGGTCTGGCTGCCCTTGCTGTATGTTCAGAAGCAGAGCCCTTTAGGCAGCTTCTTTGCCTGTATGATTTCGTTCTGAAACAGGTAAAGAGGGCTTGCATGGTCCACTGCATCTCAGCCGAGGGGAGGTCAGGAGCTGAGTCTGGATCACGTCTTGCCTGTCACTGCTAGGGTGAGTCAAAATTAGAAATTGGCTTAAATCCACCTTGAAGGTGGCTTCAGTAATGAGGTTCACAGTGCTCCCACGCTTGCTCACAGGTGAAAGGTTACTCGTTGCTTTCCTCGCCTCTACTCACATTATAGAGATGAAAAGGCTCAAAGTCACTGAGGAATCTGGTCTCCTCTGATGACAAGGTCTCAGCTGGTTTCATGCCACAATGTAAAGGCCCACATAGGAGAGGTTGTTGCAGTCGAGTACATGTACGTTCTGTGTCTTAGAGCATAGGTTTCAGTGTAGGTGCAGGCTTACGTGACCTGTAAACATGCCCTTATACAGTGACTCTCCTGCTGACGTGCTCAACTTGCAGGCAGGATGGTTTACAGCTCTGCTTCCCTTTTTGGGCAGCTAGTTTTGCACAACTGCACTTTTACATTCCAGGATAATTTAAAGTAATATTTACTAGAAATGTGGCTTAGCCTTATGTTATCACTTCAGCATACACACATGCTCATTCACACTTTAAAAAGAGTCCGAGAAAAATGGAATATAAGCAGTCTGTTGCCTTGCTGCTATAATAAAGCATCAAAAAAAGAAAACGAAAGGACCAGCTGTTTAAATCTTGCGGTCTTCAGAGCCCTGGAGGAAGGATGGCGGTTCATGGGAACCAGTGTTGTCTTACATTAGCCTACTTTCAAGCACTAGGCTAGTGAGCCTGGCACAGATTAAGAAACATTCATGTACACTTTCTGTGTGGTGGCAATTTTCCTCAGTGATGTGTGTGTTAAAGCATAATGAGTGTTTTCAGCATTTTCCCACATCTTTTGGTGGGGAATTCCAGGTTTACCTGTTGTGTGGTGCCTTTTTGAAAATTGCCCCTTTTTTTTTTTTTTTTTTTTTTGACAATGAGATTGTAGTACGGGCTTGCAGAACGGTTAAGACTGGAAGGGGCCCATGAAGATCATCTAGTCCTACCATCTAGTGTCTTTTCATTCAAAGCACAGCACATGCTCTAAAAGTATGGCAAAATGGGACTGCAAAGAAATTATGATTTCAGCATACCCTTCTACCGGCCCTGCATTTCCAGTGGGTAACATGAAGAACGGTCTGTTCATTTTCCTTGGTCCCGTTCATTACTAATATGGTCAACAACCAACCCTCTCTACTGTTTATTACTCTGTTCGTGCTCTTCTCCCATCCATCTGTATTTTCATTCATTCAGTATTTTAAAGTCTCGGTCTTTTACCAGCACAGACTTGGAAAACCAAGAATAATTTTGTTTAGATTGGCACACTGAGAGGCACCTGTTGAAAGCAAAGCTTTTACCTCTTCTAGTATAAAATACGTGAAAAACTAGTAAGATCTTGTGAACTGGGAAGTTTTTAAATGCATATGAATTAAATGTGCACGTATTAAATGTACCTGAAGTAGAAACAGTATAAATATATATTTCAGTCATAAATATGTATACAGATCCTAGCAGAATTAACTGGCAGTGCTGTATATTATATTAGATATTTAGGAAGCCTTTTCTTTCTCCAGATCCCCTTCCTAGCTTCTTATTGCCTCATGTTTGCAAAGTATCAAAAGTCAAAATGTGAACTGACCATGGATGGAAATGTACCCATCCTGGGACTCAAGCTAGTGTATATTTGACGGGGAAGTTACACATTTTGTAGGGAAAGAAGGAAACGTGGTTTTCTTTCTTCACCCCTGTCAGTTCTTAGGTAAATTGAATCTCTACCTCGAGGGCACCTTTAGAAGAAACATTAAATAAGTCTCAAATGAGGTGGATTTATGGGCAAATTTCAGGTGTGAATGGTATAAGACTGATGATAAATCTAATTTATCACATGCATCTGCAGTTTTACTATGTGGTTATTACTGTTTTATTTTCCAAGTGTAAACCTTGTTTTCCATTGCCAGTGGGAATCCATTTCTGTCGCTATTCTGATGCGTGCAAATAAGCAGACTGATCTGCTGAGTGCTTTGCGCTAAACAAAATTGGATAATCAAATATGACTGCAGTGTATTTTTATAGCGTATTGTTGAAAGTGGAAGCTATAAACTATTTACCCTCTCTGTGGAAGTCTGTGACTATCTGATGGAAAAGAATAATATGTGTTTAAACAGAGTCCTACTTAATGAAGGCGAGAGATACACGACCTGCAAAGAGTCAGTTGTCCTTGTTTTTCCACATCTCCTAAGGGGAGAGAGAATTTAAATTGCTCATAAAGTTTTATTGTCTGTAGCTGTTGTCTCTATGGCAGCTGCGGGAAGCTCTCTAACACTGCTAAATATGTGAAAACAGTTTAATAAATAACTCATCTCTTGCCATTTTAATTAATGCCTGCTTTGCCTTAGCACCTCTGGAAGGATGTATTTTTCCAGATGAGATCGGTACCTGAAAATTAGCCTACAACCCAAAGGCAGCTCCAAAGGTCTGCCTGTCCTCCAGGTCGGTCTGTCTCGCTTGTGACGATAAGGCTGCTGGACACAGCACTTTCAAGCAAACCAGAGCTCATCTTCGCCTCGTGAATGCAGTGGCTTTTTTCTCTTCTCTTTGCATTTGATCGTAAAGAGCTGTGGATTTGTGCCATGTCCCTTGCCCTGCCCGCTGCTCTGCGGTTCAGGCGGTGCAGCTGAACGGCAAATACCAAGTCAGTCACAACAGCCAGATGCCGAGTACAACAAGGTCTCCGAGGGATCTCTTTCAGGCTTCACCGGGGCTCGATGGGGTGTTGAATTGCAAAACGGCACAGAGGCTGTGTGCGTTAAGTGTATTTTATCAGTGCTGCCTGTTGGTGCACCTGTAGCTTTCACGGAGCCACCTTTGCTTCAGCAGGACCGCTCCTGGAGTGAAGGCATTGCTACAGGTGCACAGAAAGGCCCAAACCTGGCACGTATCGTGCTATCGGGCACATTACATCCATAAAACATCCACATCAGCATCAGGAGAACCGGCAAGTGAACCTGGGTAAGAATAAATTTAAAAGGGCTTAGCCTGGCTATTATTGCCCGAAGTGAAAAGAATGAAGACTCTAACAAGACAGGATGACTAGTGGAAAAACAAAATGTGCTTTATAAAGTTCCTTTAGTTCTGGTAAGGTGAAATATTGTTCCTAATGCAGGCAAGAAGGCCTATATAATAATATTTTCCATGTTACCCATAAAAGCCCAAGGAAGTACAAAAGCCCCGAAAGCTGTAAGTGGTGTTTACATTGTGGGTATGTGTACGCTGTAGTTCAGATGTTGACACTGCAAAGATAGGCCCCTGCGTTAAAAAAAGTGATGTGTTGACATTAAATGTCCATTGTGATGATTGACTTGGCTGTTGCTGTAAGGAGGTAAGTATTGCCGGTTTTCACTAAGAAGTTTATCTTGCCTTTGCTAAGTGTTGTTACTTTTTAGCAGCAGCGTGGAACCTGTGGTCTGGGAACACTGATTCCAATTAAAAGGCTTTGACCTTATTTTACTTTTACTAAAAGCGTAAACTACTGGAGTAATTGAACAGATACTGAATTTATTACAGAGCTATAGTTAGTTACAGAAACTTCTAGTATAGGCAGGGCATTAGAGAGAATAATAACACACCACTAATGGAGCAGTGCATTCTTTTCAGAAACATTTCAGAGTTCCTTATGTTAGCAAAGATTTTGGTGTTTTGATTTAAACTATTAGAATAAGAGACCTGTGCTGCTTTTTTTTTAAAAAAATACATTCTCTTAACTGATACTTAATGCTGCATATAATTGTGTTTTTCTTAGTTTGTCTAATGTGGTTCCTATTGTAATTCTGTAGGTAATGTGTCTTTAAAAAGGAGGGTGGAGAGAGTACAGAGTACAGGGAATTAATCTTTGCAGCTTTCTTAATACCTTTCTCCAAAATACTCAGTGAAATAGTTTGAACTGTACAAACCTTGGGCTGTAATGCTGAAATCTAATTCCTCTTCATTCATACAGCCATAGCTTGACAAGAGTGCATTTACTCCAGTGTAAGGCAGTTGAAGCTGGAGGCTAGTTTTGGATGTGAATTGAGTAGATGATCTGGTGAAAGTATAACAGTTTATTGTGCTAATCTTGTAATTCCAGCTGTTCCAGCTGTGGAGGCCCTTCCCCCTAAGTCTGTATAACAGATGACGGCTAAACATTGCTTATATGATGAAACTAAACACCAGCTCCGTACAGTATGTCTCTGCTGGTGCGAGATAGCACTTTGTCATTTCAACATCTAATTGGCATCACAGCTGCTGAATATGCAATCTACCTTGTAGAGGATATGATTTTGTTATCCCTGTAGGTGTCTGGGTTATTAAAAAAGTTTGACACCTTTAATAAAATTAAATTGGCTTTTCTATCCATATCAGCAACAGAGCTAAAAATGAGATTGCTTTGTACTCCAAAGTCTCCATTTTTTTTTCCCAAGCTGTATAAGCAGAACTGTTGTTATTGGGCTCAGTGTGGAAATCCTTACCTATATCCCAGCTCTACTCTCAGTTTTACCAGCCTTAAATTTGCAGCCACCTGTGAAGTTGCTCTGGTTTTACACTGTGAGCAGAATCTAGCCTCACGTTTTTGCTCATTCATCACTTCTCTTTGGCCAAACACTGAGGAACAGAAGCTCCTCTGGACCTTGCTTGGCTTGTCCCAAAGAAAACAAAAATTTTGGCTCAGGGAACCTGTGCTGATTCAAGCCAGCACCTCTCCTTCCCTGTACCTTTGTCCAGTGTGGGAGAAATGAGCCTCTTGGGGTCCGTGTCACTGTAACTGCGCACAAGTGGCTGAAAGATGCCAAAATGCAGGTGGTGTCATTTGCTTGTGTGGCCTTGGGAAGTCTGTCACTAGTGCTTCAGGTCTGCACTCACTGAAAGCTGCTCTCCCAGCACTGATGGACTGGTGCAGCAATGCCCACCCCAGCTGCCACTGCGTTGGACTCTCACTGACCCATGCTGTCAATAGAACTCTCGCTAAATTGTGGGGCACTCGTGCATCAAAAAGTTATTGTCCATGTGTGATGTGTAAACGTGGGCCTGATACCTGCTACCAGTAACTGGTTGTAGATACCAAGTTTCACACTACATCGTGATGCTAATGTATGGGCTAGAATGACCCATTTGTTCATTTATGCTGAAGATATTAATTAGTTGGGATTTCATAGGCAGAAAAGAGCCTCTCTGTTAGTGAGCTGTATGTGACTCCTTTCTGATGTGTATGAAATGCAATTCATATGACTGTGTGTACAAACAATAGACTGCAGCTTTGAGGTTGTCTGGGTAGAGGATGTATTGAGCTGAATGAAAGAATTTCTGAAAAACTAAAATTTTCAGTGGTGCTTCCAGGACAGGCAAATACAAAGGCATCACTGGCGCTCTGGGGCAGGGGTCGGGGAGAATGGGAGGTTGCATCGAGGAGGGATCCCTGTGCTGTCCCGTGTGTGTGTGCTCTTCCCCACAAATCTGCTTCACCCCACACTGGAGGCAGAGCCTGAGGCTGAGTGGGCCCTTGGTCTTGTACCACTCTTCTTCTGTCCTTAGCTTGCTGCAGTCCTGTTCATGTCCTGGCCTTAGCCTGCGACATGTGCACCGGGTCACTGAAGGTCCACTGGATCCAGTGTCCTATCTCTGACAACAACCAGTGTCTCTAGGTTCTCCTTGGAAAAGTGCAGGTATTATTTTCTCCTGCCTTTCATCTTTAACCATGCTGAGCTACTGCTTCTGTTCCCTGAGATACACTACCTGCCTTGAATCAACTCCCCATTTTGATGCAGACGTTACATCAACTCTGCTTAGGATGCAGCTAATTCTGCAAAGTGCTGTGCTCAGTGAGCCACTGGGCTCCTCTCTCCTGCTCAGGCATTTAGGAAAATCTGGATCTTGCATTCTTCTATCACACGCTCTTAATCACATTTTCATAATATGTTCTTCTGACACTATTACCTGTTTCCCCAATGCTTTGGCATTTGGTGAAAATAACATCCCTCGTACTGCCATGCATTAACTAAGCTGTTCTTCCTATTGTCATGGGAATTATAGCAGGGTACTGTTGGCAGAACTTTATGAAATTTATGAAAAGCATTTCCATTTATTAGGCTAGAACAGTATGTCCAGTCACTTACAAGTTTTTATTTTCATGCATTAGCATTGTCTTGATGTTAAGGGCCTTTACAGAAATATTTTAAAAGAAATTTCCATCCCATCTGCTCCTATTAGATTCTGAAATTAAACTTATATGGGATCGGTATATTTTAGTCTGCAGCTAGGGATAAAAGATTGATAAATCAGATTGCTGGCCACTGAATCAAATCTTGTGCCACTGGCTATGGCTGGTGTGTTTAAGGAGATGAAAATCTCTTGTGATGCATCTGGCCACTGGTGTGACCCTTCACAGACAATTAATTCTCTTCAGGAAAAAAAACCCCAACGTTTAATTGCTCTATCTTCTTTTAAGAGGATAAAGACCACTCCAGGGAAAAAGCTTTCAGAATCCAATAATCCTATTCCCATGGTTGTACCATGCCAATAAATACTGCACCACTTGCATGGAAAGATCTGAAGCCTCCAAAATCTTTAATGCAGAGTGTTCCCTCTTTCTCTGCATGCCTGAGTCCAGAGGATCCCAGCACCTCAGCACTGTGTGTTTACTTGAACCGCGAGACAGATGACATTTCGTTCGATGTGTTTCCATAAACATTTGCATTTCCTCCTCGTTCTGCAGCGGCGTTGCCCTGGTCAGTTTTCTTTGCCTCTTTGCTGTCTGTAGGCAGCAGCCATCGCCCTCCTGAGCTTTTCATAGGTATCAGCAGACTGCTGTGTTATCCCGGCATGGCTTGTGCAAAAGCATCTTTGTGACATAAACTGGTCCTGTTGGCTTCTGCCCCTGTTTCCTAGGCCTGGCTGGATCTGTTTCAATGACTGTGCACTGGAGTATGCTCGAGTTGAGCCCTGATGTTGCCTGTATTTGTCAAAATGCTTTTTTATTGCTTTGTCTCTAACACGGCAGGGTCTGCAGACCTTGACTGTGGCGTTGCTTGGCCAGGTGGAAGGAAATTGGCCTTGTGCCGAAGGTCAGTGCTAGAAACAGTTGGGAATAAAACTGAACTGATGGAGAATTTCACTGCAGAGCTGCAGGGACTGGCAATTTCAACTCAGCATCATTGGCTCACTTAAGAGAAATACAAAAATAGTTTCATCTTGGGCCATAATCACTATTATGACTATTTGCATGATAATTTCTAGTGCTTCAATTTTGCATGTGAGACCTAAAAGACCAATACTCCATAAAAACCAGATAATCTCCAAAGAGTCAAAGTAACAATCTAATGGTGAAACAGAGGGCATTCTATGTTGGCAGGCTAAAGGGATGAAAGGTGATGGAGGAAAAATTCAAGTGGGAAGTAAAATACTATTTTTTTAAAGGTGTGTAGTTTCCAACTGGACAGATTACCTGTTCTCAGTTGCTCAGAAAAGAAGACTTCATAGACTGCAGGGCCTGAATTCAACAGGGTGGTTAGCTACTTAACCACCTCTTATGCATATGTAGTTGTATCTGGTATGCCAGAAATGAGGTATATGCTTGAGTAAGTATGTTAATTCACATTCCTAAAGATAGCCATGTGCTTAAGCGCTTTGCTGGATCTTTTTCTTTGCCATCTGCTTGTTACTGGGTTCTGTGCGGGGCTTGCTAGGTCAAAACCAGTGGTCTGTGGTTAATCACTAATCAATGGTTTTGCAAGGATTATGCTTTGTGCTTAATGTTGGTTTTTTTTTTTTCCGAGAGTAAAGACTCTCTTAGGAGGAGAAGGAGGAAGAGAGAGATGGGCACGAGCAGAGGAGTCTGGAACGCACTGTTGAAGTTAGAGGGGAGGTAGACAGGTTTCCTCCCAGCAATGCTTGCTTTTCTTGGAAAACATGGCTAGTTCCTGTGCAGAAAGGTTTAAGTGGTCCAGAAGCCTGAGGAGAGCAGGAAGGTAAAAGCATGGAAACAGGGTGAACTGCTGTCTGAAAGCAATGGAAGAAGGGCATGTCTGGCAAAGACAAATCAGTTTATATTGATGGGGAAGGCAAAAGCAACCCAGTGACTAAGACACCATCCCTTTCTTGCCTGGTGTCTTCATTCATGCAAGGTTCAATTTACACTTCTAAATCACTGATTCATTTTGACTTTATGTTGATAATTCATAAGCCAAAAGCTTTGGTTTCTCACTCTCTCTTTCTCCACCCCTCTTTTATCTGGACAGCACAGGGTGTTGTGTGTTTGAACTGCTTTGCATGGGTCTCTGTGGATGTCTGGATGTTCCTTGAAGATAAGTGAGCTCTTTTATCAAGTCAAGCACATACTACTGACACTCTCTCTATCAAAGGGATCATGAAGATAGAGGAGAAAAATGACATGTGGGGAAATATTTGAGTCAGATATGTTTCTTACATCCCAAATTAGATTGGTGGCTTTTTGGTCTGCTCTTGATAACACCAATTCCTCTTTGTGCAACAGCTGTTTTCGTCATATAGTTAATTTATTATAGAAGTCTTTTGCTACTGACAAACATTGACAGATCTGTCGAAGGGGTGTTTTGGATGAAGGTGAGCAAGCTGTGTGAGGATAGAGGAGATACTCTTTTGTTTGTTAGTGCTTTGCAGTGGGGATTTAATACTTCTCAGTCTGTCTGTGGAATTTGCTGCCAGATAAACTCCTGTCTATTGAGTTGCACTTCAGAGTTGAATCTTCCACTTAGTAGCATCTCTAACTTAGCTTGGCTAAGAAAAAAAAAATTAAAATCTTTAAAATATGTACTGAGTATGCTATTTTCCTGCAGAAAGTTTAGTTACAATGGACAGCCTAGAAAATCAATGCAAATTAATTGCAAATATGGCTTTAGAAAGGACTAGTTATGCTAACCTGAATAATTTCTGTGGGTAAGCATTTAGAACTGAAATAGCCTGACTTTGGTTTAGCCACATTCAGAGTGAGCTCAGCTGACATTTGGTTTACTTTAAGAGTTTTTCTGCAACCACAAAAGTGAGAGAAAATAATCTTAGCCCCTCTCCGAGACAGTCACGGGGTAAATGGCAGCCACTGGAGAAACTCAAGCAGCCATCTTGTCCTGGCTTTAGCCAAAGGGTGAAACCAAACAGTGAGTGATAGGAGCTTGTCAAACTGCTTTGGGTAGACCTAAAGATAACTTTACCATCACTCCTGGAGACGTGTCACTGTCGCCTATTCTGGCATCAGTGTCGTCTGGGGCATTTTTGCAGCCAGCAGTCCCAGATGCTTACAACTACTGTCCCCTCCTCAGGATGTTCCTACTGGCAGCTATTTGACCAAGATACTATTTTATGGTATATTTAGTTCTTTTTATCTTTCCTCACTTTCAGTCTCTCCAGCCCAATAATCATGTTTTCTTCTTTACCACAGCCTCCGTATCCTGCTGTCATTCTAAAAATGCTTCTGTGATGTTAAATCTTTTCTAGTTATATGATGAGAATTAATTCATTCTGACGCAGCCATGAAAATCTGATTCAATTCCTTTTTTTGGTATCTCAGTCACAGTCCTTGATCACAGATCAGCATGAGTCAGAATTTCCCAGGTTATTATTTCCTCAGAAAGGCTGATTGCCACCCTGTCTCCATATTTAATATCCTTTTTCTGACTGCGGTGGAACCAAGCAGTCGAGGCTGCAGTGATTTTGTTTGGAGACCTGTCTGTTCTGACGTTCAATGTCAGGGGCGGAAAAGGTGACACCAAAGACTATCGCAGACCAGTTTTAGTATTGCAGCTTCCCATCATCAGGTAGTAGAGTCCACGCTGGCTCTACAGCATGAAGGTGACTGCAGAAACTAGCAGGATTTATTTCTCTGGAAACTAAAAAATATTGGGTCACAGGTGGGGAGGGAACACAGTGGCTTTATCAGCTTGTGCTGGGACATGAGAAGTCAGTAACGACAGGTTTTCAAACTGGCCATATTGTGCTGAGATCCTCTGCCAAAACGGACTGTCCTGGGATGTTTCAGATAGATAGATTTTGATTCCTTTTGGGTTCAACGGCGTAAATTAGTAGCTCATCTGGAGTTACTAAAAGCAGACCAAAATGAAAAATAAGGGGGGAATACTCTCTTTGGGGCTCTTATTGTTCACTTATTCTCTCCAGTGCATGTTTGTCTCTTAAATTTTGTCTGGAGGCCAGGACCGTGTTGGCTGCCCATCGAAAGAGTGGAGTGCCCTCAGTCTGTTCTTCTGCGTTGGGCTGCACCGTGGCCAGGAGAGGTTTGGAGGCACAGGGAGACTTCCCTTTCCTTACACAGAGCCTCTGGCTCTGGATGCAAACACAGGAGGAAATCCTGCTCCCACTCGCCTTTGTACCTCTCCTTATTCTAGAGGATGTGCTGTCGGCTGAGGGGCTGCAGGAAGGTGTAGGCATCACCTTTTGCAGGTCACAGGAGGCAGGCAAGATCCCCGAGCCTGTCCCCGTGGGGTTTGTCACTGCACAAATTCAATGTCCAGCTTGAGGACTAAGGAACTGTTTCCATGTTTTCTATTGATTGCTGTAGTTTCCTTTTGTGGTTCTCTCGGGTTCTCCAGATAGGGCAGTAGTAGCTTTAATACTCACTTTTTTGCTTACTTGCTTGTTTCCTACTGAGCTCTAGGAATATTATTTTTTTTCACATGAAAAGAAAAAAAATAATAATGCCCAGACAGAGATTGGTCTATCATTTTTATGAGGGAAAGATATTTATTAGGATTTAATTGTGCAGGAAAAGCAACCAAACACTGCCTGCTTGGGAAATCCTTTACACCCGGGTGTGAGTACATCAGATCAATAACTACCAGTTAACAGGAAGGGACAAAAAGCCATCCTTAATTTTAGTGGTAAAGGATTCACCTCCTGATTCAGGCTCAGATTTTTCATCTTTGAGCCGAATCACACAGCTTCCTGCTTTCTGTGGGATGGAGGTACTACTGTTTGTGACAGGAGGCTGGGGGTTTTGAGTGCTCCAAATTATTGGACTACTTGTGTCCTAAAGTGGGCAAGCCAAGCTACCAGTCCAACAGAAGTGCCTTATCTTTGTTTGTGTGCCTTGCAAGTGTGTTTCTGGCAGAGGCATGAGTTACTGTTTCGTATTTTGATTTTATATTGTGTTGCATGTGCCAAAGGCTGTGTTTGTGGTGCCCCTACCCAGCTAGACACAATGGTTATTAAAGCCTAGGTGAGAGAACTCTATTTCCCCTAAAATTTCCAAACAATTCCAGGCATTATTGGTGAGGATGATTAGGATAACATGCTGGTACACTGAGCAGCATGGGTGGCCTTTGTGAGACACATCCATTATTAACCAGCCATGCAATTTCCCTTACGTGACAAGGTGCAATTGTGTTCTTTTTGCGCCCAGTTGCATCTTCATGCTATGAGCAGAGATAGGACCCTCTTATCTGCGTTACTGTGAATTACCTATTTGGGAAATGAGGATGCTGTATGTTGGAGGTACTGCCTGGGAGCTCGCTCGTGACACAGAGACAATCAGATGCTGAATAAGCAAGAAATCAATTCTTCCTTTCCTTTCTCCTTTCCCCCTAAGAGATGTATTTGTTTTTGCTGGAGCTTTGCCTGCGTAGAGGCTGTGGTATGGAGCCAGTGTGTGCCGTCACACTTAACCCTTGGCATGTCAGAAAGCAGCTTGTGGTGGGGGCAGAAACCCTTCTCTGATGGTGACATCAGCTGAGCGTGCCTGCGGTGCGGAGGGGGACCGGGGGGAGCCAAGTGCAGGGGTGCCAGCCCTGCATTAAAACATTGGAAAACAGATGAAACAAATGTAGTACTCCGATTTAATACCACCTAATAGCTGTGCTTTGCTTCAAATGACTTACAATGAAACAAATCAGTATACTCTTCATTAGAAGCAGAGTGATAGCATAATAAACATAACCTTACTGAACTCAAGGAAATATAAATCACTTGTAATTCAAAAGCATCATAAAAAATAATTATGATTCACTGCTGAACTCTGTTTTACAGTCTGTGAAACCTTTTTATGTTTTGCTTTCAAAAAGGCATTTCTCTTAATCAGAGTTGTTGCAATTAGAGGGAGTGGTAATGATCCAGAAGACAGCTGAGTGATGTTGCCTTTTGAGGATCTCTGCAGCTGCTATTTTCATAGTGTGAACGGTGATGTTTGGTGTTGGTGGAGAAGCTCCCGTGGATCAGAGCTCCAGCAATTGGAAATGTTGCGTTTTGCAGTACACCCCTGTTCCCCCAAACCTACCGTGGTGTTGAATTCCATCCACTTAAAACAGAGCCTGTGTTTAACAATCATTTAAATCATTATCCTGCCTGTCAGCTCGGAGTTAAGGGGCTATGCAACTGTGATTCTCTGTTTAGAAACTGCTTGGAATAATAACTTTCAGATGTCTCAAATATGCAGCACTTATCTATAACATCTAAATACAAATGTCTCCCCGCTGAGCAAGCCCGACACTGTTTACCTATCATGTCCAAACCATTCCAGAGGGTTTGCTTGGCGTGGAGCGGAAGGCCCTGTATCCGCAGCTCCAACAGTGCTGTCAGCGTAATGTTTTTCAACTCCTCCTCACCTTTAGGTGATTGCAAAGAAAGAAGCAGCCAAAGCCTGAGGGTGACAAGTGAAGAATGTCCCTGCGTGTGCATCCCCCCCCTTCCCACCCCCACGCCAAGGGTAAAAGTGCATCGCGAGCCAGCCCCGCGCTCTCGCAGACAGGATGATGCTCACGCCGTTGGGTCCCTGCCAGCCTGCTG
Organism: Falco rusticolus; assembly: GCF_015220075.1. Taxonomy (NCBI): domain Eukaryota; kingdom Metazoa; phylum Chordata; class Aves; order Falconiformes; family Falconidae; genus Falco; species Falco rusticolus. The sequence continues at coordinate 30,706,190 of NC_051195.1, forward strand.
TGAGATGATCCAAATGCTGAATCCCGCATGCCCCGGGCATGCTGGGGCTGGGCAGAGTTGAGGTGCTGTCGCCGGCTTGGGGGCCCCAGGCTCTTTCTCCGCATGCAGACCTCAGTGGGACCTGTCAAGTCTCATTGAACATCAGGCTCTGGAATTGGCTTGCGCCGTATGCTCCCCGCAGCTACAGCGTGCCGTAGCCGTGTGCTGCGCAGTCGGATGGCTCTGCTGCCGCCCGGGGAGCTGCCGTGCTGGGTACGGGCGCTTAGCATGTCCCTGAAGGGGCTTCAGGGGTGATGGGCTGTGGTCTGGCATGGGGCTGCCTTTGCAGCTTGTCCGTGAATAATCAGGGCGGGGAGAGCCGAAAAAACCCTTCTCGCCTTGCTACAGCTGGCTTGTGGCTTATCATAGGGTAGCCCCTGTGACTTTTGGGGGCTCTCCCAAAGGTTTGCAGGGTCTCATACCACCCACAGCTGGAAAGAGTGGAGCTCCATCCCCATAGCTGGCACTGGGTACCAAAGGCCTCTGCACAGTGCTCTGCATCCTAATGAGTTATGCTACATAGCCCCCAGATTTCCTAATGCATCCTGGGGAGACCCACACAGTTTTTTGGCTTTGTTCCCCATGGGTACACAGAACACCCTTAGCTGGTGTACTCTGACCTGATGCAGCCAGCGAAGGTTAAGTAAGACGAAATGAGAAGCATTTAATGCATCTTTGCATCATCTTTGGTCCCTAGGTGAAGCCTGAGTCACAGCTCTTACGTGTTATATCAGATTTGTGCAAATGTTGTTGACATTATTCCTGGGGCTCTTACCCCTTGGACCTCAGTTAACTCCCGGATTACCTGTTTTCCAGCCCCTGCAGCACTGCTGCTCTCCTCACATTGCACAACAGCAGGTTGTCTGAAATTTATGCATTCTGGGCATTGAAAATTGCTGTTATTTTATTAGCTTTTATAGAAAGCATGAAAGTTAGACTGTTAGCAGGGGCCAGACTTGGTACCAAATTGTTTTACGTGGCTATGGTCATGGAAGCAAGCCTTCCCCTTGTCTAGCTGGGACAGCAGTTAACATGTGTCCCCCCTCTGCAGCCCCCCAGGGCTGCCACAAAGGAACACTGCTGATCTGCTGCCTCTGCAGCCAGGTTGAGCCCATGACTGTGTTTTTCAAAATAGCAGCAGTGTGCATAGCATTAGCTGAGCTCAGAACAGGGTTTCTTCTTACTTTTTCTGTTTTTAATGTAGGCTTCTTTGTGGGGTTGTGGCTTGGAGGGGAGTCCTTTCTAGCTTGCTCTCAGCTGGCTCAGGAAGCCAGATCAGTGAGGCTCAGTATCTGATGGCTTGCTTCATGCAGCATGCCTGCCTCCATGCACACAAATGTACAGTCCAGTTTACTTGCTCAAAATGCCCCAATTGTGTTTCTGTTCTTCATGAAATATTCATCTGCTTGTATGTAGTAAGCCAGGTTTTTCTGGTGGTGTTGTTTCTGGACAGAAGCATGCGGAGGTACGTGCTCCAGTGTCTGCTCAGCTTGCTGGAGCTGCCTGTCCCACCTGCGAATCCAACATGTGGTGCTCGAGGAGAAGCTCTGCCTGGGGAGCTGCACGGCTCTGCCATGCTCAGGCAATGAGCTGCTCGGAGGCCACCTTCCATCCATTCATTCTTCCGCTTTGTATCGTTGGGGTCTCCATCTTTATGGGCCTGTCCTCACTTACACCAGCATCAGCATGGTTGGGGATGGGAATGAGAGCAGCATGCAGCATCCATGGACATCCTGTCCTCAAGCTGGCTTCTCCTGCATGCTGACTCTTACACCAGTTACTTTATCAGCGTCTTGTCACCTCCTCAGCAGCTCTTCACTGACTTTTCCACCACCAACCATGCCAGATGGCCTGGAGCAAGGTAGCAGAGCAGAAAAATTTCGTATGTTTAAGTTGTTTATCCGTTGCTCACCTGTGTATCTGCACTGCTTGTGTGTGACAGTTAAAAACTACTTACATCGCTTATGCAGAATATTGTATTTATCAGGCATTCTCTGATAATGGTTTGTAGCTTGGCCACGTATGCAGGAAAATAATCTGCAGGGAGTGGAGTTGCCCTCATGCTGTTTGTTACTCTGAATTTGTACTGGGTGTTTGCTGCCTGGACAGAGAGAAGGCTGAGGTCCCGGATGCTGGCATCTCAGGTGTCTTCAGCGAGAGATGACCAGTGATGGTTTCTTCCCAAGTGGCATCCCAAGATAACATGACAGAATGATGACAGATGGTATTAGGTTGCACAAGAAGCACTGCTGGCCAAAAAGGTATAAGCAGCCGGTGTGAACCCATGTGATCAGGTCCAGCCAGGCTCCGCAAGGAGCTGCAGCCAGTTTCATTAATTGGGTTTGGGAATTGTTTGTTGTAATAAACTGAAGGTTCGAAGCTGAATTGAATCTCAGCCTCCTCCAAAACCCACAGTGCTCTCTGATCTGCTGTTTTGATTACCTGAGCCCATTTGAAATGCTAGCTCAAGCGTCAAGCCCTCACATTTCCATTTAGCTGTTCAAGGAAAACAATTTTAATAGCTACCCAGCTATTTAATAGCCTACCCAGGAGTAGTCCCTGCTGGACTAGTTTGGATAACGTGCGAGCTAAGTGCAGTGCAGTCTGAGCTTAACTTGGAACATCCAGAGGCACCAAAAAACATTTGCTTTGGTAAGTCAAGCACATTCCTCAGCCCCCGCTCTTCATGCTGCTGGCCATGCCCAGTACCAGGAGAGGAGGGGCTGGGGGAGAGCCCGCTCTCCTGTTATTCCTGGCCCCGATGGAAACAGGAAGAATCAGGAATATCAGCTGGAAGCATGCACTTTTGGAGCTCCCACCCCCAAGTTGATGTGGACAGAGGAGGAAAGCATCTGCATACTTGGGTGTTTACCCAGCTGCCCCCCATGGCAACAGCACCTCTGTGTGCATCCCTGTGTCCCCTGGCATTGTGGCATAGAGCACAGCAGCCTCCCAAAACCACCTCTGGCATTCCAGTGGAGTGGGAGAAGTTCATTTTTCTGGATTGTCTAAGTTCAGATAGCTAGTATACTGCTCTGTCAAGTGTTGAGGGGAAAATTCCATGTTCCACCTTACATGTTTCTTGGAGTGGCCCATGCTGAACTGAAAGTCCCTGGCCAGACAGCACTGAGCACGGTTTCACATTGGGGTGAGGACACTGGTTTGCTGGTCACTTCAAGACTTGGGAATGCATATGGGTCTCCATTCTTGTCCGTGTATCTTCATGTAAACAGCAAGAAGTTGTTGCTTGCTTAATCTTTAGTATTTAGAGGGAAAATGCCAGAAAATGTTCTTTAAAAAAAATAAATTAATGGAAGATGTATACATTACAGTTGTTTTCATGTTGTTGCTACTGGCTGGCTGGCTTTTCCTGATCCAGCCTTTGCTAGAAATCATTGGAGAATTCCTGCGAGAGGCTCAGACACCCAAACAAATTTGGACATTTAATTACTGCAGTGGTGGGGACCTGTCAAGGGTGATGTTTGGCTGCCTTCTGTGTAATCACTGAGATCTAGAAGTGGGAGCTGGAAATCCCATAGGAGTCTGGTTTCTTTAAGTACTTTGACCCTTTAGGCTCCTGGGACAGCAAAATTTATGATAGAAATTTTGCAGTGTCTTCAGTTTTAGGAAATGTTGAGGCTGAGTGGAGTTTGGCGGGGTGAAAGGGACCGTTCTCTTGTGTTTAATAACTGTGGCTGCTTGTTTGAGGTGCGTCGATTGCTTTGCAAGGGAAGACAGGGTAGTATCTGCTTTCTGTCTGGTAGGACACCAACCATTTTGTTCACAGAATGGTCTGAAAAAAGACAGATTACTGAATCTTGTAGAAATCTTGATGGTGAGACAAAGCCCCTGCTTTTTAAAGCTCTCTATATAAGTATTTACGGCTCGCTGGCTCTCTGTATGTATGTATAAAACCAACCAAACAAAAAAGTTCCCTAAACAAAGACTGCCCAAACACCAGAAATCTTCCAGACTTTCACCATTTTCATGAAAAGCAAGGAAAAAGTAATACATTAAATTGTTCACACTTTTTTTCTGTATAGTCTAGACAGTGCTATGCAGAAATAACACAGTGTGTCTAGCTGAAAGGGGGAATTCAGTTAGGACTGCAGATCCTGTGCAGACAGCAATGAGGAATTGTTGAAAAGCTTTGGAGAATGGTGAGAGCAAGATGTCCAGTGTTGTCCTGTTTGGGCTGGGATATAATTAATTTTCTTCTTAATAGCTGGTACAGTGCTGTGTTTTGGATTCAGTATGAGAATAATGTTGATAACACACTGACGTTTTAGTTGTTGCTAAGTAGGGCTTACCCTAAGTCAAAGACTTTTCAGTTTCCCGTGGTCTGGCAGTGAGCAGGTGCACAAGAAGCTGGGAGGGAGCAGAGCTGGGACAGCTGACCCCAACTGGCCAAAGGGGTATTCCATACCATAGAATGTCATGCTTGGTGTATAAACTGGGGGGAGTTGGCTGGGAGGAGCAGATCGTTGCTCAGGGACTGGCTGGGCATCGGTCAGCAGGTGGGGAGCAATGGTATTGTGCATCACTTGGGATTTTTTCCTTTTGGATTTTATTCCTCTCTCCCTCTCTCTCCTTTTCATTACAGTTGCTGTTATTGTATTGTAGTTTATTTCAATCATTACCTTTTACCTTTTTCCTCGATTCCCCTCCTCATCCTTCTGTGGGGTGGGTGGTGAGCAAGCAGCCGTGTGGTGCTTAGTAGCCAGCTGGGGTTAAACCACAACAGCTGTCCACCGGGGCATTACATCTCAGAAGAGGTGCTGCAGCTGAGAGTGGCTGTCAGCTGTCCCCTACCACCCAGCGAGGTGCTGGGACCATCAGCACACAGAGAAAATACAAATAATGCAGGAGAATGGGCCTTGACTCTGCTTCTCTGAAAAACAGAGAATTACCCTTGTTGGAAGTAAAGTAAAACTGTGAAGGAAGGAGTTTAGCTCTTACAGGTTATGTATTCACAATACTTTTAAGGGTCTGAAAAAAGGAGTGAATTTGTTGTTTCTCTTGTCTTGGGACTGTTCTCCTGGCCCTGTGCTTCCCTGTGTTGCACAACAAGGGCAAGATGCATCTTCTGTGTAGGGGAAGTGTGGCAATTCCCTTGAACACTTAAATACCTCTTGGTTCCTCCTGTTGGACACGTAGTGGCATGCCCTTGTTGTTTCCATCCTCCCCCGTGCCATCTCCCTAGGCAGGGAGACACTCAGCACTACTAGGTGAGCCTGGGCAGAGCTGGTGCCATGTGGAAATATTCAGGCTTTCCCACCTGGGTGGCTCTTACGGCAGGAGCAAGTGTGAAGACAAGTGTCATCTTATAGACTGTGTCCTCTCTTCCCCCTGCTCACCTTCAGGCACGGGATGAAACCTTTTCAGCTGAACAAATGCAATGCAGGGAGTAAAAACCAGAGCAGGATGTGATGAGTTTGAATTTTAGGCACCCTAGAGTTTTGTAGGTCATAGCTATTGCATTTATTTTTAATGTAGGCAGAAGATTCAGCACGGTAACTCTGCCTACCAGCATGAAGTCCGTCACCTATTGCAAGATGACCTACCAGGGGAATGTTCAGGTATGACCAGGGCAGACCCTCATGTTGGGAAGCACATTGCAGTACAGGATAGCAGATGCCCTCTATGAAGAAGCACTTAAAAGCTATGCCAGGTGTCTCCTCTCTGTCTGTCAGCATCATCTCAACTGAGCAGCAATGCGTTTAAGCCAGTGCTTTGTGTTTCGATTTGAGGAGCCAGGGGATACCTCAGTGTGTACCTGCTAAAAGCAGAGACTCAGGTCTGAGCGTTTGAGTCATCAGACATGAAGTCTCAGATGATTTTACTTAGATACTGGATGGTGATGACAAATTTGGCCGTCGTGGAAATTTCAAAGCAGAGAGCTGGCTGGGGAGGGAGAGCTGATCCCAGGATTTCCTCCAAAAGTAGGGAGTTAAGAGTCCCCTGCAGCCCTGGGAAGGTTCATGCGTTTGTTGAAATCACTTCATGCTGAGCCACAAGAAGGCTGCTGAAACGGCTGGATTTTGAGTGACTGCCACTGGTTGCTACACAGTCTACAACACATTTATTTTAACAGGCTGTGTTTCCCACTTAAAACTGCATGGATTTCCAGGAGAAGTTCAGCTGCTGGCTATCTGGTCCCCAGACAAATGCTTAAAAGGGCTCTTTCTCCTTTTTAACACCTAAAATTTTTCAACATTTGACAAGGCGAGTGTGGGATCCGCTGCTGAGGGCTGTGGGACCTCGCTCCTGCAGACACCTGGGGGTACTTGAAGCGTGGCGAGCTGCTTGCAGCAGGGGGGCTCGAGCCATAGATCATGGAGATGAACTGACCTCCTGAAGGCTCTGTGGGGAGGGCAAGGGACAGGAATAGAAACCCGGGAGCCTGACTTTCCGCCTCTTATTCTTAAGCACAATTAAAGCACGGCCTGTTGACATGGTGCGGTTGGTGACTGCAGATGTGGTGGGAAAGCAGTGGGAGGCAAGCTTTGAGCCGGGGTGGGATCAGGAGGAGTGAGAGACAGGGGGATGGGATGAAATGAAGGCAGATGGCTGTGAGTGTGGAGAGGAGAGAACCTTAATGGCAAAAGCAGAGGTAGAACCCCCACCAAAAGGGTCATTACAGAAAATACTTATTTTGCTCAGTGTGGAGAATCCATAAATTGTTTCAGAGCATGCTCACTCGTCAACCTGCCCAGTGTTTCTAATCTGAAATCCTGTTGTCTAACACACTCTTGGCTGTTAACATTTTCCGATCTATTGTGTAAATAGATTCTATTTTAACATTTTGGCAAACGGCTTCCCGGGAAAAGCCCGATTCCTCCACCGCTCCCCCAGGGTCCCATTGTCCGGGGTCTCATTTTTCCTTCCTGTTTCACATGAACGTGCAGAGCTTTGACAATAGCACTTTGTAGTCTTGAAATGTGAATCCCTTCCAAGGCTGGAAGGAGTCTCTCAGTTTTTGAGACTGACCTTTGATTTCCATTGACAGCCAGGATGGATTTCTGCAATTTTTCATGTTGCCTAGGGCCTGACATTGACTAATAGGACTGGATATTCAGCAGGAATGGCAGGAAGCCCTCGGTGATGAGATTTATTCGTCCTGTCCATGCATAGTTTCAGAACTGTAGGACTCAGTTCCTGTTTGGGGTGACTGGAGCAGTGTTACAACAGGGGTGAACTTAGACCATTGCTCCTGAAGGCACAGAACGGCTCTTTCGTTCAACCTCCCCCCAGATCTGTCCGTGCTGCTTCAAGTACTGCAGCAATAATGACATGCAAAATCATACGGTTTTCTGTTGAAAACCAGCAGTGATCCCATTGCATTTGCCTTTTGTTTATCTTTCTTAAGAAAACAGCAGTTTCCGCCTAGTTTTGCCGGAATAGCCTCTTGCTGGCTGGAAATTACTACCTATTAAAAAAAAATGTAGCAACATGTAGCTGTGTTTGAGAGAGGTTTCTGCAGAGCTTCTGCACTGACTGAACAGAGGACATGTGGAGGAGACAACTCACAGGAACTGGGGGGCATCTGGAGAAGCTGTTTTGCATCCTGGTTATGTTCTTATGGCCTACTGTGGTTGCTACCAGCATCCTTGCAACCCACTCCCTTCTCCCCTGGCTGCCTGGGAAGCCATCAGAGCCCATCACAGCTGTGCTACAGTGACAGCTTCTTCGGGAAACCCAGCGGAGGTTGGCTGTGCCACCAAAAAGGAAGGGTGCCATGCATGGTGGGGGACTCTGCATGGCCTGGCTTCATCTTGGTGCAGCTTCATCTTTCCCAGTGGAGCCGATGGTGGCTGCAGAGCAGAGGAAAGGGAGCTTTTTTGCTTTGCAGTTAGTCAGAGATCTCTGAAGCCATTTGCAATTGTAGATAAATGGAATAAATAGACCCTCGCACAGAGCTTGTATGCAGAGCACTGGTGGTATAGTGGGAGCTGGTTACACTGGGGCTCCTATTTAAAAAGTCTTCATTCAGATCTCTAGCTGTCCATGAGTACAGCTTCACATGATTAAAACAAAACTGATTTTAAGAATTAATTCATTCTTCCTTCTCTTTCATGTCTGGGGCAGGGAGGGTGAACAAAACTTTTTTTTTTTGTCCTGTTTGCTAATTAACCTTGCCATTTAGCCAGCACTGGTTGAAATCAGGGGAGAGTTTGATTTTTATTTTTATGTAAATGAAGGAGTATATGAAAACAGTCCTTGTTTACCTTAGGTTTTGTAAAAGACTATTTCTGTTTTTTACAAAACACAAGTTTTGGACCAAATTTGATCTGACAATATTGTTTTTGATCCAGGATTGCTTTGAACCAGCCACTCATCCTCCTTTATCCTCAAGGGTACCTTGGTGGGTTTCGCAAAAGTTGAAAATCATGTTTCCATCAGTTTAGATGCTCTCAGCATCCATCAGGGGCCCTAACATGGCTCATCCCTTGCACAGCAGCCAATGGGGTGTGTGGGATACTTGGTTTTTCCTTCTCCCCTCAGTAATCACCTGGCAGGCAGTGGCTGGGCTGTGGATGCTGAGCTAGGAGGGAGGATCTCCTGACTGCCCCTCTGCAGTAAAACCCGCAGGCAGTTGCACATATTTGCAATGCTGCACTATCTTCTTTCTTCACGGGCTCTGGTGCTGGGCATCCTCCTGGCCCAGAGAGCAACTCCACCGTGGGAGGCTCAGCAGTCCCTCCTAGGAAGGTCACTACTAAAGGATCAGCAGGAATTTACTTGGCTTTTTAAGTGCTGCTTTCAGCCCCGTAGATCAGAATTTGACCCCAGTTCAGGCAAAACAAGAAATAAGCAGCCGCTTCTCCAGCATTCAAAGCAACGTGAGAATTTTAAACTGATTGCAAAATAAAGACGTTCTGCTGACAATTCATTTGGGCATAAACATACGCTTACCAAAGAAAGATCCTCAGAGAAATTAATCTGCTGAATCCTTGACCTCCAAAGGACCCCTAAATATAGCATTGTATGCTATGTGCCTCTTTTTGTGGGTGAGATATTAAGAGTTTATTTATTTATTAGAAAGTGGTTTACAATGTAAGTTAGTGAGTTCCAAGGCCCTCTCCCAGCTGCCAAATGTTGGGAGGATGTTTATGGCCACTGTAAATAATTTCATAGCTTAATACAAATACATTTTAGAAATCAAGGGTTGATGGCTGTATGTTTATGGTGCAGTGGAGGATTTATCAATTCCTCCAGAATATGAGAAAGAAAACAAACAGTATTTCAGATACTTTAAAAATTCATAGGAAAGAAAAACCCCAAAGGTGCTTTTTCTTCATTCACAGTGTTGTGGGCTCAAGAATGTGTTGCTTTGGCTGAGCTCTCCCAAGTCTCATCAGGTCGGTGAGATCAGAAAATGCCCAGCATCTTTCAGGACCCAGCCCATGCATTTTGGGGACTGCAAAGTCTGGGGCTTCAATGGTACAGGCAGGTTTCCCCTGCACTGAATATGTATTTGCAGATCGCTTTGCTGCTGCTGAATGACCTCTGCCAAGGTCAGCTTTAAATAACAGAAATCAGATCCTTCACGGTCAGCAGGGCAGTAAGGTGGAGCAGGACAAGTGATTTGCTTTATGCTGTGGCTGAAAGGTAATAAGGACGGAGCAGCACCTGTGGGTACTGGTAGAAGGATGGTTGCAGAGGGAGACCTGCTCCCCAGACAAAAATAGGATGCAGAATGAAAATGGGGCTGGAAGGACTTTCCTTTTCAAGGCATGTGTGAAGCGAGGAATTGGAAATCAGTGAGGTGATGTCAGAGTGTATGTGGGATGCTTGGTATGATTTTTGTGAAAAGTCTTGGTGCCTTGGGGAGGAATGGACAGAAATGGAGTATTACAGATGCTTCAGTTGAGCTTTAGGTCTATTTTCAGCCTTTGTGTGGATGGCAGCAGAGGGCCTACAAATATCAGCAGAAGCTGTGGGATGTTTCTGCCGCGGTGCTCTGTGGTGGCTGCACGTTCCTGTGCTGTGCTCTCCATAGCAACATATTTTCAATGTAAAACCACAGAACCAGCTGAATAGTTATGAGTGTTTACACACCCGTGTGCACGATGGAAAACTGATGATGCTGCTGAGCTGCTGTGAGACAGAAATGATCCTTGCTTTAAACTGCAGCCTAAGCTGAGCTTTCAGTCTGGAGCAGAAAGGCAGCTTGATGATGGGATGTGCTTAGAAGCATACACTTGCAGATGCCTTGTTCTTTTTTGGGGAAAAGTGACCCTTTTTATATTATCCAAGAAGTCCACCAAGAGGCACCTGGTTTTGGGGGCAGGAGACTGCCCTGGGTCTACAGCAAGCCAGAGTTAGATGACTTGGCACAGCAAGGTTTACCCTGATTAATGGTGCTGATGCTAACTACAATTAATTCAGGGCAAAATAACTTTTTTTTTTTGCAGTTTTGAGATAGCAGCAAATCCCAGTGCAACCCTGTCCCGGGTTCCAGCAGGCTGAGATTTGGATACTGTCATTGCAGCAGTGTCATTTTTTGCAGCAAATGTAGTCTGGCACCATCCTGATCCTTTTCATTGATGGCGCTGGATTGCTTGGCCTTGAGTTTAGCTGTGGGGGCTGCAAGCTCCAGTGAAGTGGAGGGGGTGTGCAGCGCAGCCAGGCAGGCAATGTGCAGCTATGGGCACAGCACCGAGATGGCCAGGGCAGTAAAGGGAAGGAGCCTGCAGGGCTCTGTGGCTAATCCTGGCCATGCCTGCTTTGCTTGCGTCTGTCCCTGGAATCATTCCCCTCCTGCCAATTTCTGGGACCAGCAATACGTGTGCTGATGATGGCTTTGAGGTGGCTTGGTGGGTACCACAGCGGCAGAGCACCCTCCGAGTGAGTGCACAGCCACTGCCGAACAAGCCAGCTCCTGCGGCTCTGCCTCTGGCTGCCCACGGCACAGGCGTGCTCGGCAGGATGGCAAGGGCACAGAGACAGTGACAGTGTTTGACATGCCTTTGTGCTGAATGACTGCGAGTGCTGGGGAACAAGGCTGCTGACCTGGAAAACCAGCCCAGATTAAGAAATGTCAAATTTCTGCAGAGAAGAGTGTTTCCTGGAGGGCTGAGAGGTAGAGAAAGTAGAGTCTGGAGGTTACTTGGGATGGCCAATTTCAAATGGACCATGAATCTTCTTGTAGCACTGGTGCCTTGGGAAGAGCCACCCTGAGCTGGGACTCAGCTCCCAAAACCGGGTGCTGGGGCATGGACGGCCATTGGCAGGAGGACATGTGTCTAGAGGTGATTGTGTCCTGCTGGAGTCAGAGCTGGAAGATGATACCTTCTAATCAGCGGCCTTTAGGGAGCTTCTCACAGGCTTAATGAAGCAGGCACACATGAGCCACACTGTCCCTTCTGACTTGCATCCATCAGTGCCGCAGCCGACTGGGCCCCAGGCAAAGCCGCCGTGTAGCAGCGAACGGGCTCCCTCAGCTCTGCTGCAGCTTCACCTACAGATAAAAACCTGCTAACCCCATAGGTATAGTAGATGTAAAAGTGAACTCACAGAGATCCTGTTTGTTTCCTTATTAAATTCTGTTTGCTTTATGTTGCCCATAAATATGAATTTTCAAAGTGCTGCAAACTTAGCCTGGGAAGGAGTTTGCATTGGCTGAGCCTGGGAGGGCATGGGTGACTGCGGTGGCTTTAACAGACCTGGGTGAAATGCTTCTGGCAGGATGAAGCACTGGAATGCATTGAACCAAAGTTGTCGTTTATCACCATTCCTGCAGATTTGTGCCATGGTGGCAATCTCTGTTCATTTCTCTGTAGACAGGGCAGTTTCCCAGCTGCGAGGCAGCCAATGCAGCAGAGCAGGCAGTGCAGGTTGGATGAACCTCACCTCTCCTGGTAGGATGCAGGGGCTCGGGGTGTGCCAGGCTGGCCGGCAACAAGCCAGCAGACATAGACAATTTCTGTTCTCAGTGCTGCCGGTGGTCCCCCTACTAGTAAAGTTTTGTGGTGTGCTGGGTGCAGGGAGAAGGCTGTAGTAATTTGGAGTCTACGCAACTCAGGTTTCTCTTTGCTGTTAAGTCGTGTTGCTCTCAGGACAAGCTCATGCCTACTCCAGCAGTCCTTGTATAAGCCCTGTGATTTTTCATTGCCAATTCAGGGACTAAATGCTGCCTCATTTCCCCCTGGATGCCAGGCCCTGTTGGAAATGGCAGGTCTGCCACGAGAAGCCCGGTGTCTGCACCTGCAGCGTGGCAGTACGGGGGCGGGATGGTGCCTGTGCAGCACTGCGACCCAGGGGAGGCAACGCTGCTTAGCTGGGGGATTTCTTGGGCCTGGCAGTTCCCCAAAAGGGCTGTTCAGCTCCGGTGTTGAGGATTCAGCTTTGCCTGAAGAGGCCATAGAGTCTGTCCCAGCGGAGGCTGTGGCATCACCGTGTGGCTGCAGCATAATGGACCAGCAGGACACTTGCAAAAATGTGCAAGGATGCAGAGCCCTTACAGTGTTTAATAGGAAGAGTAAGAGAGCTGACGGGGCTTATACACAGCATCTCACCATCTCGCTTTGATCCTCTCTTCCCTGTGTTTATCATACCCTCTCGCTATGTTATGTCTGATTTGGGCCATAAGGTTCCCTGGGGTGGGATTTGCCATTTTTAACTGCCAGGGGCAAGGCACACCTAAGCCACCTTATAAATAATATTTCTCTGCAGAGGGAAACTTGACCCTGGGACGTAAAGGGGTGGCTATGGCAACAGCTGCCTGGGTGCTTCGTGTCTCCTACAGACACAGAGCAAAAGGGGCCGGTAACACGGCTTCAGCCCGGGCTGGAGCAGAGCACGTACAGCTCCATGGGTCCCTAGCTGCTTCGCTGGCTTCCTCCCGAGCAGAAATCATCTACGCTCCTCTTTCAGTTTTTTTCTTTTCTTTTCCCCCTTGCTTTGATATGAAAAAGTTACAGAACAGAAATACAGCCAGTAGTAACCCTTCCTTCTCTGTTTTTAGGAATTATGATAATTTCAGCACATCACCTGCTTTTTCATCTCATCTAGCTTTTGGAAATGCATGGTGGTTTAGCTGTGTGCTTTCCTAGTACTGTCCTGTGGCAGGCAAGAATAAATGCTAATGTGAATCATCCAGGCTTTTGCTCTGTTGACTGGACTACATCTGTGCTTGGAAAGAAAGAATATTTTCCTAGTTGTAAATGAAAAAAAAAAAAGTATACATTTTTAACATCAAAGCTGTTGTAGTACCAGGAGCAGTGGGACTGTACTGAGCACTGTGGAGAGATGGACCGTGTTTCTTGATAACCAGGTCACAGGCAGACCCGGGATTGGTCCCAGATTCCTTAGACTGAGCAAGACATCACTGGTGCTGGTGATGATATTTCAGTTGGTTTAAGTCCATCAGTTTTTATTAATATGTAGCAAGGGTTTGATAGTTCCCTAGAACAGGTCAGAAAGATTCATAATAACATTCTCGCCAAATACTGCTTTAAACTTTGATGCTGAAGGAAGCAGAAGCTGAAGAGAGATGAATCTATTAACTGGATGAGAAATCCTTGAGTTTGGAAGAGTCACCTCTATATTGTTTACCATCTTTCTAGCCCATAAAGATCTCAGCAAGGTTCTTGCGTATAATGTTGCTGTATTGGCTCTTTTTGTTGCTCATTATACCCAGTTCACTCTAATCTCCAAAACTAAACTTGTTCATGAAATTCTGAAGCTAAATTTTACGTTTTACAGACCATCAAGGAGTAGAGGTTTGATTAGCTGTTTCCCAAACCAGAGAAGTATAGCATCAAGGGCTCAGGGAAATACAGGGTAAAAATAAAGGCGTGGGAGTTTAACAGATTGAAAGTGGACAAGTGGATAAATGGACACTTGGCACCCATTTGTCGCCAAACTGGTGCAAAACCAAGGCCTAACTAGCAGGTAAGGAAGAAGTTTAGAGCATGTGTCAGTCAGAGACAGTGACCTTTTGCATGGGCTGAAATATTAAATCCTAGTGGAAATGCATTGACAGTACAACAGGGCATCATGTGTCAAAAGAAATCTGCTGAGAAGTGGCAGACATCTGTCAAGGGAGTTTAATGAGAGGTCAAAGAAGAAAGGGAAAATCACCCTGCATACAGTGAAGAGAGCCAAAAAACTCACTGCATTTTTAGGTGCCTGTGTCTTACCCCACTCCTGACCCCTCCTTGAAAGGTCTCAGGGACCATTAATAGCACAAACCAGCTGCAAAGTCAGGGATCTCTCCAGTGCCGTGCTCACAGCTGGCACTTCGCTGGTGCAGTGCTTTTGCTGGGGAACCTGTGAGATGGTCAGTGCCCGACTCCCATCAGACAGTCCAGCTTTGTCCACCACAGGGGCTGTTTCTGGGTTTTAGGATGTGGTTTCCCTGAAAGACCATCCTCCATGTCATCTCCAGGATCCCAGCAGGACCAGACTCGTTTGTGCTTAGAGTGTCAGGTGGGGAAGGGAGAAAGAAGAAAGAAAAGCAGTCCTGTGGGAAGATGGGGTGGGGGGAGAGCAGGAACTTTTGGGAACCACAGCCTTGGATCCCCTTCCTTGCAGGCTGAGGAAGGTTTGGCTGCTGGGGCTGCAGCTGTATTTAGCATCTGGCAGCGGATGTTGAACCTTGTTCTTTGTGTGAATCCTGTGGCTTCAGCAAGGTTACACCGCCTGCTGGCAGCCACGCTGTGGTCTTCCAGCTGATTCTTTTTGCTTCCAACTCGCAGCTTCAGAAAAACCTCCTGTCTTCCTGCCTAAACCTTTTGAGGCCACATCCTATGATATGTGCATTTAAATTAGCTTTGCTGATAGCCAAGGTGTTGAAGCTTTCCCTTGGGGTGAGGGAGGAATTTGTCTTTTTGCTTGTGAAGGAGTTAGCTGAAGCTCTGGTAACAAGATTCAGCTCTTTAGTTCCTTTAGTTCAGTGTATCAAAATAATTGATAAAGAAATCACGAGCCTAATGGGCATTTACTGTGACAGAATATGTGAAGAACTTACTGAAGAGATGAACTCTTCAGTTATGTACCTTAGCAGAAGTGGGCATTGACTGTCTCTTTGATTCCCCCCTAATTTGCCCAGCCGTGACAGCTGGAGCAACTGATTTAGGGTTACTGTTTCAGGAAATTCCCTTTGCTGTTCACTCCACTGGCACATGCAATGGGGCAGCAACGGAAAGTGGAGTTTAGCATAAGAAATTTTTTTAAGTTGAATTCAGTCGTTAAACCTTACTCTATACCCCTGATCTGGGGCTACTGATATGCTTGTGTGTATGTCCTGTTGCCTTCAGTGGGATACAAATACTTGCTTAGATGAAGTGTTTAAAGTGCTGTCGTGAAATCGAACAGACCTAACCATGTGCTGAACTTCTCTGAATTGGTGCAGACTGCAGTAATCATGCTATTTTAAAACAAGCTCATCAAACAGCCTTGATTTACTGTTACTGTGCATAACTGGGAGAGCAGGTGGCAGCAGCTCTGGAATAGGAGTGGGGTGGATGGGGTGTAATGGCTGCACGGTTGTTTTGTACATATGGAAAATAAGTCAGAAATTGTTTGAGAGCTTTTTCGTGCTGGATTTTGGGGTGGAAATTCTCCAAGAAAGAGAAATTAAAAGGAATTTAAACAAATAAATATTCTGGACAAATAGCATTATGTGCATTCTTTCAGAAATTTAGTCATTGGATCTTTAGGTGAAGAACCAGCTTGGAGAAGAGAGATGATCTACAAACTTAATTAGTCATGGCTGAAAATTGAAATACTTTTGGCAAACTCTAGCTGTTTTCTTTCACTATTTTCAAAATGATATATTTCAATTTTGAGTCTTGAAGTAACATTTTAATCTCTAAAATGGCAACAGTGATTTCCAAACAAGCCCCAGAAATCAACTGGAGAAGGTCTCTGTCCAGTGTTCAGTTGCTCTTTTATGAAGTAAGATAAACTGAGTGCTTTGTTTCAGGTTAGCCTGAAATACTGTATCTTTCCAATTTATTTTATTTTTTTTCATTCAGGCAGCTGACTGAAATACTACATAATGTGACTGCCCTGCACAAGTTGCATCTTCACTACAAGATGTGCTCTTAGCTCTGGTTAGTGAGGTAGCTGTGGGGCAGCAAAATCCTTGTGGTGTCCAGGCAATTTATCACTTAGAAGTGCCTTTGGGTAGCTCTGCCAAACCAAACAGGACTGCAGCGAGCCCAGGAAGCTGACTGCCAGCAGCGTTTCGGGGTTTCCTGAGGAAAAGTGGGAAGACCCAATGGCATTAATGCAGCTCAATAAGCAATGGTGCTGGGTAAGGTGTCGGACCTTGAGGAGACCTTGTCAGGGACGAGGTGGTTGTTGGTGGGTTGAATTCTCCCTGAACAGCTGGCTGTAAAACTGTAAGCGATGGCAGGAGCCTTTCACTGGGAAATGTGGGGAGAAGTTGGAGGAGTTGTCGTCTCCATGCCTGTATGAAGACGCAGGGGTAAATGAAAGCAAGTGGAAAGGATAAATGCAGGATGCATAAATACCACAGGAGGGAGTATGATGGTGGGAAGGAGGAAGAAAATACTTGTTTTGAAGAAAATTGCTGTCAGATGATTCAGGGGATGAAGGAATGTGTCTGATGTAGCTTGGGAACTGGCTGTGAGCACTGAGATGCTATGGAAACATTCACACGGTGATGTATGGAGGATTGGAAATAGAGTTGTTGGAGGGCCTGTAGCAATCTGCAACACAGTACATGAAGGTAAAGTTGTGGGGTTAGCACTGCGTGCAGTGGTGAACTACTGTCTTACCTGAATGGGTGAGATAAAAGGGTCAAAATTTCAAGGAGGAAAGGAGACTAAAAGGAATGATAGTGCCAGGAGTAAGTAATGGAGTCACTGGCTATGAGAAGAGGGCTCTATAAAGTTATTAGACAACAAGGAATTGCAATTACTGCCTTAATTTCCTGTGAAGAAGGTGAAAAACAGAACCTTTCTACAGAGAAATTTACATCTTAAAGATCAGGAAGTGTCAGGTGAAGTGACAATTGACAATCTCCGGCAATAATTGGGTCTTGCACAGGTAATTAAAACAAGTAATAAAAGACTCACCAGCTGTAGAATAGGAAATGGGAAAGAAAAGCTGGGGGACACTACAGAGAGAGGCAGGACTAGGACTGAAATAATGTTGGTATGGTCCTAAAAGTGCTGATTGTTTTGCTGTCATTTTCAAGAGGGATAATAATAGCTGATCATGGAGCCTAGGAGGCCTGGGGTGATGGAGGTGGAAATCATTGCATCAGGGTGGGAGTAAAGTTCAGAGACTTCATGTGCATGAGTGGGAGATTAAGGAGTGAATAACAGGGATTAGGTGGTCTCCACAAAACCCAAGGCACGTGATTTCTGCTCAAACCATATTTCTCAGACTGCGGAGAGTTAGAAAACATCGAACGGAAACCCCATGAACGCAGTAAAAGGAATCAGGCAAGGAGGTGCCGACATCCAGAGGCAGCTGTGGCAGTGGTTAAGCATATCTTCAGCCTGCACGACATCTGTCAGTCTTAGGACCGCTGGCTGGGGAGGATGGGTTTACCCCGACAAAAAAGCCTTCCTGAACAAAATCCAGAACATGTTTGTGACACATGTTGCCAGCACCCCGCAGACTCTCTCTGAGCATCAGCTTTTGTGGAAAAGAAAACAAATCCAAAACTGTAACACGCATATGGAAGTGTGTTCTTCATAATCTAGTGTCAGACTCTTTCAGAACATTCATATTTGCTAAGGAAAACAGTAATTTATTGCAGTTTTATGAGGCTAGTTATGCTCTTCGTGCCGTTGCATATGTGCAAATCAATTGGACATGCTTACAGATGTTAGGCAGAATTGTATGAATGTTTGTTATGAACCAGACTGGTTCAGAGCACTTTATTAGACAACACATGTCCCAGAACAACAATTTATCAGTCAGTACTGAATATTTGTTCCTTCAACTATAGTCTCACTCATGTATGACATTGTATGCTTTAATTCCTTAGATTTTACTGAAGAATATGCGGACGATCAATTCAATTACTAACCTGGCCTGTAAACTGCAACGGTTCACTCTGGCTTAAAAACAGATGCAATTTCCTGAAGCTCAGGGGTTTGTATCTTCTCTTTCCAAGTATTTCAACTTGGAGGCTGGCAGTTCACATATAAGCTCACATTCTTTTAGAATTTTTGTTTGTTTGTTTCTGATTTGTCTTCCTGTGGCATTTCATCTGTACTATTGGTACGGCATTGACAATCCATGACAAGAAATCTGTGATAAACCCAATAAGCCAAGGGAGGACATTTATATCCTTAGAGAGGTACCCTGACCAGATCCCAAGGGTTTCCTGAGATTCACCTGGCAGGACACCAGTAGCTCTGTGCCTAATGGTACAAAGGCGCCATTCCCTCAAAGCAGGATTTGGTGCTAAATGGCCACAGGAAGCCACCAGGTTTGCATGATAAATTTATCAAACACCTAGCAGTTGGGAACAATTAAAAGTCTGGGTGTATTCTCTTCCATCCCATTTTTTATCACCTCTCCAAAACTGAATCATGAAAACCGAATAGCTTTAGTCCTCATTCTCTCCCAAAATGCCTGGAAAGGAATGCTGATTTTCATCCACGCAAATGCAAACACAAAGCAAAGGAAAGTCCGGTGTGATGCTCGTTAAGCATTGCTGATTTCCACTCATTTCTGTTGAAGTGGCAGTTGTCTGTAGCCTAACAATTAGTTCCACAGAGTCAATGGTCTGTCTGCTTTTGTAACCCAGCTTTAAAATCTGGTGACGATTTTTGGTGTAAACATGAATGATTTCTCCCATCAGACAAACTCCAGCTTTGGGCTCTTTGTAACCCTTAGCTTGAACTTTGACTTCTGCCCCTTGGTTATAGCAGAAATTCTCTCAAATGCTTTCAGCAATGTTGGAAAAACACCTGGGTACCTTGTCAGAAAGCTGGCTTAGACTGTGGTGGTCACAGACAAACAAATGCGCTCAGTTCACCTAAATATCTGCCATTCCTGCAGTGAAAATAGCTGCTACGAAATGTTAGTTAGCTTGTCTTCCAGACTGCAATGAGCAGACAGCCAAAACTTGCAGGTAGCTATTAATTCCTGCTTCAAACCACGTGAGTGCACACGAAGCGTAAGTTTGCTCTCCACTGACTATGCGGTGATACCAAGCCAGTGTGTTGGTGAAGGAGGAGTTCTTGAACAGTGGTTTCCGTACTGACCATTGGGATCCCATAATGGATGAAGAGTCCCTAGCAAGTTGAGTTTTGAGGTGAGAGGAGCAATCTGCACATGGAAGCAGAGGAGCAGCAGGTAGAGAATAAGGCATTGAATGGAGAGTTAGGAAATGAGAGGGTGTAAAACAGGGCAGTTTTGTTATGCCCGGGGCTAAACCCCAGAGGTTTCACTTCAGAGCTCTGCTGGAGGAGTCAGCTGCCCCCTTGGACAGCTTACTCTGTCCCGTGGTTTCCAGTCTATAAAATAAGAACATTAATTCTTCCTGCTTCTCGCTCACCATTTATATATCCTTTCTGTTCATGTGGTGAGGAGTCTCTTCTGCTGTGGAGCCCAGCAGCTGAGTCCTGATCCCAGATGCTCCACAGACCAGATTTTATAGTGTTTTAAAGAGCAGCCTGGGCATTTTATGTATATAGCTGGTAAAGTGACATTGTCTGTTGGCTGTAGTTGTGCATATATTCCTGCAATCATGTGCAAGAGAGGAGCCAGAGCAGAAATAAGCAGCTTTATTTGAAATGGGATATTTATACTATCAATGCAATAGAGACGTGCACATATGCAGGTATTGTATAAGTAGGTATTTACTTAACTGACGTCCTTGATTTGATGTGGGTGTTTTCAAGAAGGAATGGTTGATCTGGGGCAATAACTCAGGCAGTTTGATTTCTTGGTTGTTCATAAAGGGAAATGTACTTTGTAGAAGTGAATTCCTAAGAATATGGCAAAGGAGGTTTTTAGTCTGAATCATTCCTTTGAGGGATTTTAAACATTTGCCTCCCACATGCTACAGTAATGCTCTGAAAGTGGCTTCATTGTATGATCTGAGAAGCTGCATTCTGGTGCCTGATGGTTTATGAGAAATAAACAGAACAGAGTGGTCTCGGATCATATACATTCAAGATTTAACAGAAATGAGAAGGGAGGGGGAAGGGGAAACCTGTGCACAGCATCAGAGCAGAAGCATCCACCTGGGAGCATGGGTCTCTGCCGTGTTGTGCTGAGTGCAGCAGAGCCCAGCCTCCTCTCCAGACCTCACATGGAGAACACAAGTTTGCAGAAAACCAGATAGTTTTATGAGTGTCTGCTCAGACACATCACCAACAGGCAAGGCCACTTTGAACATGCTCTGTGAGTGGAGCTTGCCTCTTACTGGCTGTGAGCATCGCCTCGGCTTTCTTCACTTCTTAATTTTTCTCCTGTGTTTATTTTAAGTAAGGGTGATTTTCAGTCTCCTGTTTGCTTAGCTCCCTGGTATAGTAAAACAGTTGAGATACATGTGGCAGAGACCGAGAGAGCCTAGAGCAGAGCATCCCACAGTGACGAGGACATCTTTAACACCATGAGTACAGCAGGCTGCACAAAGATCTGCTTCCAGCCTGCCTTTAATGTGGGTGGTTTATGAACTCGGGGCCACAGAGCGGTCCTTCTCTTCCCAGACCCAGTCACAGCTGCTCTTTTTTCCAGTGGAGGTGATGCTGTGGACTAGGTGCCATACACACATTGGGCAAGCTGGTAACCAAAGGGGTTTGGGAACAGGTATTGCTCCTTGTTCCCAGGCACAGTGATCTTCATCCTTATTTTAGGAGGAGTAAATGAGAGTATAAGTCGTTTCTATTTTACCAAATTTTCAGTCCTCAGTCACCTTGAAGTACATAATAAATTTGAGCTATAAACAACATATAGAAATTATTCTGGCTACTTCTGCGCTGAAGTGTGACAGTTCCCCAGCAGCATCAGCTCACTAGGACTGAGTCAGCAAGGGAACAAAGATCGCCACTGCACGACACAGGCAGAGTTTGCAAGGCAGGCAGCTGAGCTGGGATTAATACCTGCACTCCCACAACGGGGAGTACAAGGCTGTGAGTGACAGAAGGTTTCCAGAAGCACAGGTATATTTCTTGTCTTATGACCGGCTGCTTTTCCCACAGCGTGGTATGGTACATCTGCCTCATGTTTCAAACACATCTCCCTGCAATGTCAAAGTCTTGCCAAATGGACCGTTAGCTGCATAAGCCTGCTGTAGACCATGGAGGAGAGAGTGAGTGCAAGATTCAAGGTGTTGGAAGGCCAGCTGTCCTCCCTGCATAACCCCTTGTGACAGGTGGCACTGATGGTGGGAAAAGGAGCCTTCCTCTGCCTTTCTGAGTAGGAATGGAGCCCCTCCAGCATGGTGGGAAAAATACGGCATACGTCCTTTTGCAGTTGTACATTTTATAGGATATTCTTGTAGGGGCCACTGACTTCAGTAGGTCTTTTGGTAGTTTAGCACCTCTGGGGTTCCTTGGTCATGGAAATTATACAGTGAGCATCAGTACTCACTAAAAATACTATTACCCAGTGAAGTGAGGTATTAAGAGAAGAAAAATGCACTTGAGAAGAAGTAAAGCAAAGAACAGAAGGAAGGGAAAACGTGAGGCTTTTCACGGGAAGGGAGGGAGCATGCTAGCAAAGTTCTGACCTTAACGATTTTCTTACTCTTTGCTTAGTAGCCGAGGACAGGAATGTTCTCCAGATGCAAGGAATCACTAGATTGTTCCTTGACTTCTCAGCATTTCTCTCTCCTGGGAGGGAAGATCATTAGAAATGGGATAGGTTCTTAGGTTGTCAGTCTGATTCCCCTAATTTTAAGTTATTTTTTGTAGGAGTAAGTCTCAAGATTGATTTAGACTAGGTGTTCCATAGCTTATTGTGGAGAGTAGTTGCAGCCCTCATACTCTGAAGAAATACAATTCATGTGAGGCCATTGGATTGCACCAGTCTTAGAAGACTCATCAACAGGAGATCTGTATCCCTAGAGCTTGCAGGTAACTACTGAACTCTGCAGGTTTCCAGCGTGTCTGTGCACACGCTGGGTTGCTCTGCTTTCTCAGATCCTTTACAGGTGTGTGAGTACTGGCTGCTTGTGACCTTGGAAAGTCAAGCCTTCAGGGCAGTAACAGACAGTACTGAAAATGAGGAAGGAAATAATGATTTGACAGTCTGACAGCAACAGATACCCTTTGGGTTTATGTAGGGGTGAGATATCTGAGCAGGCTTGTGGTTAGAAACACGTTGTGTGTTTGGATGCTCATGTAGCTATATTAAATGTGCATGTATGTGAGATCCATAAAAAATATGTATTATACATGTTGAAGGAAATAGATGATTTTAAGAAGACAACATTTAGCAGTGGTTCAAAAAAAAAGGTGGTAGTGAAATACTTCCGTATGCGGTGATTACAGCTGTCTGTGGCTGCTCACCAGCTCCTTGTAAGCGCTGTTGTAAGGCATTCCTGCAGTCACATTGAGCCTGCATGAAAGCAGGAGGCTCTTCCATGCCCTCTGAGCAGGAAAACGGAGAGATTTGAAGCCTCTGGTCTGAGGAAGATACTTCAAGTAAAGAATTAGCTGCTGAGAATCTAAATTTTGTAGATAAACCTCTCTAAAAAGGAGGAGAAAACAGATGACGCCTGAACTGCTCAAGTGCCCTTCATGTCTATTTTGCTAAATTAATTAACTCCTGTTTAATTTTTTCCTTAAACAAAGCCAGGAAAAGATACAAAGCGATTTGTGAAGTTAGGCATCTTTTGCAAAAATTCAGTGTCTCAGATTCTTCAGCTGAGGAGCACAAAATTTGTATTTAGTCGAAAACCTTTCCACTTTGGCTATGTGTGTATTGCTAGCAGAAAATTGAAGTCTCTAAATCCAGCGTTAGCACCATAACTGCACTGATGCAGAGCTCAGGAAAACCTCTCTGGAAGGCTCCCGGGGCAGCCTGCCTGCACGGAGCCGCCGTGGTCACGGCCAGCTTGCTGGTGGGTGGTAGCCCTGCCAGCTGGGTCAGAGCCTGCGTTGGTGACTCACCCAGGGCTGTGGTCCTCACTCGCAAGCCTGTCTAATTCTGACCCAAGGAGGTCTCTCGTCAGTTGACTTTTCCCAAAGAAACACTGCCAACTGCCTTATACAGGAAATTGTATAACCTTGAATATATAATAAGGAGGGATGATTTCTAAATTGCTCAGGCTAAAGCTGGGTGATCTCCTCGGTGATGGGCTGTTGGACCCATTTTGTATTTTACAGTCTCATCACAGAAAGTCATTCTGTCTTTTTGATGTGTGCTGCAGGGGTTTTTTTCTGCAAATGTAAATGTGCCTGAACACTCCTACATGGAGCATCCCTCCATCATAGGCATTAAAGGTCAGCTGTTCTACTGACCTGGAGTAAGGCTCTGTTACAGGCCACTCCAGCATGAGCAGCTTGGTCTGTGTTTAGAAAGTGACAGCTGAAGCTTTAGTGGAAGAAAACAACTAATTCCTGGGCATCTTCTGGTGAAAGAAACTGCTTAAAGTCACCTCACTTGTTTCGTATTTCACCAGAATTGTTCTTTCATAGCCCTTGGCCATTATCAGTTATTCTGGATAAATGGCATTCCGCATCTCTTCCAGCTTACCTACCACCCCAAAAGATGAATCTCATTTTTGTTTTACTTTATGTTCAATGGGATTTTTTTTTTTCTTCTTTGGCTGGGTGTTTTGTGATTTATAAAAACATAGAGTCCTGAAGGAGGCCGGCATCTCTTAGAGACTCGTCTCTGTAAATTTTCGCAAACCCACTTCAGATACTTACAAACTGCAACCTTTTCTTTCGTGGGTATTTGCAAACATTAATATACTAAATCTCAGTCGATCCCATATGCTTGAGACATCTTATCCCTTAAGTGTCTAGGCATCTGAGCTACCGATGGATTTAAGTAAAACAGTTGGATGTGTAACCCTGGTTTGCTGTCGCTGCCATGTGTCTTGTCTGCAGAAGAACTGCATCTCTCTTAATCTCTTTTCAGATGGAAAAAGATATTTTGTCCAGCAGCCAAAGGGAAATGCAAGCATCCTGGTGGAAAACAAGCTGTTTCAAAACCCTGGCTGCAAGCTACCCACACATCACGGTTGTCAGCCAGGCTGCACATGCATAGTTACAGGGAATAAAATAGAGAGGACCTTCTGTTCCTATTCAGAAAGGTCTCTACCCATTCACCTACACCAAAGGATCAGTGTCAGCTGCCAGTATTAATTTGTTCTCCTATGCAGGTTTGCAGCCAAAGGAGGGTAAAGTAAGTCTGGTTCTATCCAGCAGGAGCACTTGCAATGCAAATGCTGGCCCATATATTACAAAGCATTAATGCGACCCACTTCTAGATTACTTGGGGTAATTTCTGATTTTATTTATTCCTCCTTTTCTTTAATTAACTTCTGGGAAGAGAAGCTAAATATCAGTATAGGGAAAATCAAATATGAGAAACAAAGCCCATTTTTATTTTGGGACTGTGCTTCCCTTGTAATAGCAGTTTATTTAAAGAGGAGCCTGGAATAATCCAGTTTAAGCAAAGCGGAGAGCTCTGCTGAAGCCAAGCTGTGTGTGGGTGTGCTCTTGTCAGGGCTCCCAGAAGAGGAGGGCAGGACAGGCTGTTAGTCAGACATCAGATATTGCAGGAGACGTTGGGTGCTCAGTAGCTGGCATTTTGCCTTGACGTACCAGTACAGAGCCACTGCTTTGGTGTACTGGGGGAGGGTGCATCCCATTGGGAAAATCCCCAGATAACCTGAGCTTCTGGTCTTTTGCTGTTGTAAAAGAAAATCCCAAGGATACATGGCTGGAAGAGGTGCCTGCTGCAAGGGTATAGCGGGTGGGTTAGGAAGGACTCTCTGTTCCTCTGCCCCTTCATGTCATTCCCCCTTGTGCTGTGTTTGCGGCAGGCCTGGTTCCAAAGAATGTTTATCAATATGGTGATAGGCGCTTATATATATATAAATAGGCTGAGGTCTGGTGGCATTGCTTTGTGCCACCCGTGGGGGACTGTGTTGTATGGGGTGGTCCCACCTCATACCATTTGGACCTGGGCTTGAAGCTGCAACAGTCTTCAGGCGTAATTCTCGCAGAGGAAATGTTGGGATGGGTCATAGATTATTATGACTTTTTCAGCAAACTACCCACATGCTCAATTTTCTCGCAGTGAATAGTCTCTTGATGCTCTGGGCTTCTCAGAGTTCAGAAACTCAGGTATAAGTACAAATCTTTGCATTATGTCAGCTTACATTTATCATTTGTTTAAATAATGTGGGTTTTTTCTTGGTATATTGCTCTTTAAAATTTCTATGGCAACAGTGTAGCTAAGGATACATTAAATGAAAGTAATTTAGGCATTAAAGGCAGGTGATTATGTTCCTTAGGAAAAGAATCACATAAATTGATAATTGGCTCTTGAAACAGCAGGTGAGACTAACAAAGCGGATAAGGTGCAATTCTGTTTCCATGGGTGGAGTTGAATGTGTGAGCGTCACCTTTCTTTGTTATGCATCCATGGATTTGATTTTTAATTATTTGGCTTGGAAATAATAAATGATGGATGTTATAGAAAACTACATATTCCCAAGCTCTGCATTGTGAAATCCATATCTGTGCTGGTTTGCAGTGAGCACCAGAACGCTGATGATTAATTATATACAGGAATATTAATTAAATTTCATATGATGAAAATAAATTAGAACTGAACATAGTGGGTTTTTTAAAAAAAATAGAAAAATATGTAGTTAGGTATTTATTTCCTAGATCTATGAGAATCATTCTAGACAATAAAGAGAGCATGAAAACTTGGAGCCTGTATAGATATTGATTGGTATGTTCAGGGTATATTTCAGATATTTACCCTCTGCTTCCCCTCTCCAAGGAGAGCCTCCCCTAGTCAATTCTTCCCATCGATTTTGAGTCTGCCTGCTCAGAAGCTGAAAATGTTGATGCTGGTGGGGAGAGCACGAGAACAGCAATCAATCACAAATACATTTTGTGATATGTGGCTTCCATATTTCGAAGGGGAAAATATGGTAGCAGGTCTCCGAGTTTCCCTTTCAGACATACCAATCAAACCGACAGTGGTTTGCAGACTCCTCAATATTTTGATTTTCTCTGGGGTGACTCCTTGTTTGTTTTCTCTCCCCACAGACAGTGAGATCGTTCCCCCAGACTGCCTGCGGCCCCGCTCCTTCACCGCCATCCGCCGGCCCTCGCTGCGGCGGGACACGGAGGACACACGCCTCTCGGTCAGCCTCTGCGACCTCAACCTGCAGGAGGAGACCTTCCACGTGACAGCCACCACATGTCCCATTCCGCAGAACTCCCTCAACTCACAGCACTCCCACCTCCTCCCCTCCCAGCTGGAGAGCGACCTCCGCTTCCACCACCTGCGGGGACCCCACGTCAAAATCCTTGACGACCAAACCGTGGCCCGTCTGGAGCATGCCCGAGAGGAGAGGACTTTGGTTTTCACCAGCAGACCCCTTCGGATCAACGAAACCATTTTTGTCAAAATCAACAAGTCCAACGCTGTGCGCACGGGGACGCTGTCCTACGGGGTGACATCCTGCGACCCCAGCACCCTGCGCCCCAGCGACCTCCCCTATAACCCCGAGTCCTTGGTCGACCGAAAGGAGTTCTGGGCCATCTGCCGAGTCGTGGTGCCCCTCCAGAGTGGAGACATCCTGGGATTTATGGTGAATTCGGATGGTGAGCTGCACTTGAGCCACAACGGTGCTGGCACTGGTATGCAGGTCTGCACGGACTGTTCCCAGCCCCTCTGGATGTTCTTCGTTTTACACGGCGCGGTCATGCAGATCCGATTGTTGGGTATGTTGGCTCCCCTTTTTTCCAGACCTCAGGCACAAGAAAGCAAGGGGAGGGATACATCATGGGGGAAAGGTGGAGGGAATGAATGGCTCCCTTCCTGCTCTAGGATCAGGTACAAATTTTAGGTTCATAAGAGGAAAAAAAAATAATAAATAAATAAATATATACACACAAAGGCACATATGTGGCACATGGATATGATTTACAAGACTTAACCTCTTTGTACTTCTCTAGCATCCTTCACTTGATGGTCTCAAAACTCTTTGCAGTTAACAAATTAAGTGTTAGAGACCTCCATTAAAGTACAGATGGGTCACCGCTGACCTAAGAGAAGCAAGGAATGGGGAGGTGCTTTGGGCTGAGCTTATGCAGGGCATAGGCAGCAGGAAAAATGAGACCTGATGCCCTTTTCTGTATGTTAGCTATGTGGCATGACCGATTCCCAAAAAGATGAGTTCCCTTGCTTTCCCCAGGCTTGCATGAGAGAAGCAGGCTAGCAAGCAGAGGGGGAGCCCTGTGCCTCGTGGTCCCGAGCTCAGCAGCAGAGGGGTTTCCTTGCCCTCCAGCCTAGTTTAAAGCAGTGTAGCTCATACCAGTTGACGGGCCTCTGAAGGGCTTGTCTCCTTCTCTTGAGATTTTTGCTCTGTTTTTAATCTTGGTTAACTGAAGTATTTCATGGAAATGCTAAAAGTCATGTTTTGAAGGTGTGGAGGGAAAGGCCCTGAAATAGCATTTGCTCAGGATCGGATTTACTTTGTGTGTGTGTGTGTGTGTGTTGGACACGAGTGTACGGTGTGTTTGGCCGTAGACTGGGCCTGTATCATGGTTCTGCTGGTGTTAGCGTCAGAAAGTAAAAGATGGATTCTGAGAACGTGATGTAATTCCTGGTACTTCTTTAACTAGGGATGATTTAAAAATGCGCCTTCCTTGTTTATGCTGCTAAATTCATATAATTTTAAATATAGTTATATTCCTTTTTGCGTCAAATCCTCACTATTAAACTGTCCCTCCTTCTTACCCAATCGGGAAAAAAAACCCCAAAAAACCCAAACCCAAAGCCAACCAACACCTCCTTTTTTAGGATTTATAGAAATTCTTTGAAGATAAATTGTGGTGAACACACACATCTCTCTGCAGGGCCCAGTTCACCTTAATCGCAGTATGAAGTGCCCTATATAATTTGCTTAAAGTTGACTGCAGGCCTGTGCTGCGAGTGTTTTGTGGCTGTTAAAGGCTCACAGATGACCAGTGTCATACTGCAATTTATTTCCAGGAGCCTGAGACTCAATCCCTGATAATTCAGCCTGATTATATTTGTTGTGGGTACTGTACATAATCCATGGCTAGCTCTGCTCTCCACCAACATGTCATGGTGATAATGGTAGGTGAAGTCAAACAGATCCCAGTAAAGTAGGAGATTAAATGCTCCTGTATACGTTAGAAGGAAAACATCCTGAGGTCATTGAGCTGCGGGTAAAACTAAGTCATCGACCACTGCTTCCTTTCATATGAGATCACCAATTCTGGCAGCTGTGCACAGAACGAATAGCCTGCTTGCAGTGGGTCCTGAAACAGGGCAGCAAGGATGTGTCTCACCAGAGGGACAGAATCATGTCCTCATGCACAATTCAACAGAGCCTGGGCTTGAACGCAGGCCTCCTGTGTCCTGGGCAGACCTCCTGCTGTCCATACCCTGTGCATGTCTCCCTGCCTGCTCGTTCAGCCCAAGCCAGTACACTCCTGTTTGTGTATGTACACTCATACAGTGCATGTTTTAGAAAAATTGGTGTTTGGATCTATGAAATTAAATCCACTGAGTAAAAAGACTCCTCACTACCTGTTTTGGTGACCACATAACAGGCTTTTCTGGCCTTGGTCATTGGAAGAAAAGCTGAAAATGGGCTATTGGTCTTAAATGAGGTGTAAGTGAAAAGAACTGGATTTTCTGACCTTGCCTTTCACAAGGAAAAGCTAGGACCCCGCTGGGTGTACAGCCTTATCCACGTAGCTTGGTCAGCAAGCTGGTAACTCCCAGTTAAAGGCTATGAAATTGGAGCTTACCTATAGTTTTTAAGAGATACTAAAATGCAAATAGAGCTTTTCAGACCTATGTTTCCAGTTTAACAATGCTAGGAGTAGTACAGTCCCAGTATCAGTACAGTATCAGTACAGTGCAACTGCCCAGAGCAGAGCACTGACGCTGTCCCAGCTCTGCACCTCTCTGCAACCGCAGTAATTATATGGATCAGCAATATCCCCACAGAAGGCAAGGAAAATAATGAACTCCTGTCTCCAGCTTTTGCTTTGTTATTAGGGAGGTGATGTGTACTGTCTGTGCTGCAACGGAACAGATTATAGTGCTTGCTATAATATCTGTCATTATACTATTAGAAAATATAAGAAGAATATAAAGTGTTCATCTTTCTAATGACAAGCTCCATCTTCAGAATGCAAACAAGAATAATTTTGTGTGATCTGTCTTTTGTAGTTTGAGCTTTATATTGGAGGAGAAGACATGTTTATGGTAATCTTTTCCTAGTTTTAATACAAAAAGAAAAGTTCCATACCCTTGAAAGAAATGAGACACAAATACTGCAAGAGGCGTAATTGTACCAAACCTATCTTAAATAGCAGATGTCATTCTGTTTCTAGGGGCATACCATTATTGGATTAATCAAAGCAATGTTATGCAGTGTTAAAGGAACATCAGCACCAGAGCTGAATATAAAATGAAATTAAAGTTGCTGGCTTTGCTTCTTCTCCAGCTTTTCTGTTTCATTTGAAGGATGGAGAAGGTGGAGAGCAGCAATGCCTCTCTTGTATCTAGAGACGGTTTATTTTTGACTCAGAGGACAAGATGGCTCAGGGATCACTGGATACTACATTGCATACCTTGAGATCAGTTATTTGGCTCTGACCCAGAGCAGTGCCAAGCTCAGATCTCTCCTGGCTTGTGGCTGTGTCATAGAAGCTGACTGCAGCTATTCCACAGTGTTGGGATACAACGTTTATTTCCTAATCTAAGTATCATGGGAGCCCATCTCTACCCAGGCTGGTGGTCATACAGAACTCTGTAAGAGAGGAGGGCAGTGTGGGGTTGGTTTGACAGTAAGGAATCCAGACTGCTGTTTCCATCTAATCAACCTGGCATCATATACTGGCAATATAGTTGCTGTAGAAGAAATAAAAAAGCAGAAAATCATGACAAGGCTGGAAACACTATTTTTCTTTATGTCCCCCACAGCAAAGGGAAAATAAATGAAACTCAAGCACCACTATAGCATGGTGAGAGGCCACAGTCATCTGTAGTCGGAAGTGGAAGGATGTCAACTTGTTGCAAAGAAAAGGTTAAAAGGCAACTTGACCACATAGAGGCAAGATAAATGGAAGAGGAGGGCACTTTAATGTAGCAGATAATAGCATAAAAAATACCAAGCTGCTGGAAAATGAAGGGACACAAATTTAAATTAAACATAAGTGACGGTAATTAACTACAGGAAGCAGCTATTGGGGGAGGCAATAGATCATTTTGTCAGGATTGGAAGCCCTTCTAAATATTTTATATGTAAAGTGCTGGTCTTAATTCAGAAATTCTGTGGGTTATGCACGTAAAAACAACCAAACAGAAACCCAGATCATTAGGCATGTAGAAATGAAACAGTCTTTGCGTATCCTTTAGGAATTCCATTAGTTCAGGCTTGGCTTGGGTTTTTTTCAGGCATCATTCCTGTATAGTCAACAAAACCAGCCTATTAAATTTGATTTACTGCTTTCAGCTTTTGCTGGTAAGCATTTCAGCTCACACACAGTTTTATCACAGCTCTCAAAGGTTGAAATGAACCAGTCTGGATATATTGGTCTGGTTTTGGTTTGGTTTTGGTGGTGTAATTCTTTTATGAAGTTAAATTGATTGACCCCATAAGGTTTTAAAATGTATGACTCATGTCTGGAGGAGCTATCACAGCAATAACTTTATATATTTAGTATGAGGGGATCCAAATGGTTGGGGATGTTCTTTCATTTTCTTTTGTCTCAGAGTGAATCACCAGCATGTAAAACATCTTCCTTCATCTCCTTTATTTTGGATTTTTTTTTGGTGTGGTTTCCCTTGGGAATTTCATTCTTTCCAGTAATATTGAAGTTTTCTTTTGAGCAATGAAGTAACATGTTCCATCAATAGTCGTACTAAAGAAGTTGAGTTGCCAACTTATCTGTGTCCTTTCTATCCATGCACTTCAATAACTCCAGCCCCACCAGAACAGCTGCACAATGTTGCAGCTCTCTGGATGTCTTCTAATGCTGGCCACGAGCCAGCATTAGGCCTGAAAAAAACAATCCCAGAGCCAGCATTTGGTGTGGAGAAGTATATATTCACATCCACGCCGCATACATGCGGAGTGTGTGGGCTAAGCTCTCCCACCTCCTTTACCACAGGCAGATGAGATGGGCTCCTACTCAGCTGCCCGTTGCAAAATATTTCGAAACCAGTTGTTTCTGAGGTTTCCATCCTCCTTTCAGATTTGAAGTTGGTCAATGGGATCAAAACTGGGGGGCAGGCAGTGAGGAAGAAAGAGCTGACCTGGGACTGGTGGGCAGAGCAGCCATGAATCCTTGGTTCCTTGTGGTTTCTGACAACAGCTGGCAAAGGACCAAACTGGGAGTTAGTTCAGCAGACTGGGGGACAAAAGCTGCTGGCAAAGGGCTGTTGAAGTCAACAGAGATGTTTTAGCTGAAGTGGCCTCAGTGCTGGTGTGTACAGGCAAACTGCAGTCAATTCCATTGCAGGCAGGCTTGCACAAAGCTGTGCCCACTGGGACTCTTACTGGTGGTTAAGGTTAGCAGCCCTGGTGGTGCTGTCCATGTTGCAACAGAGCCCTGACCCTGAGGAACCAACTGGAAAGAGCTGCAGTTTCATGGGTGAACAGGGTAGTGTCTTGCTTAGGTGACACGGAACAGTGGTTTGCCAGGGGAAATTACTTCGCCTGCTTCTGTGACATTCATCACACTGCCCAGTCTGGTTTTCTTTGACTTTAGCTTCACGTCAGGAGAGTGACCACAGACCGCTAGTGATTCACAGGCCATAGCTAAACCTTGAAGACCACCCTGTCCTTTCTAACCAGGATCGTTCCTCTGCATCCCAGGATTCCTCACTTATTTTGCTGATACAGTTCCTGCAACTACTGTCTCCAGATTATCTACAAGGGAGACTTTCTTCTCTCCTCTCTAGTCTCTGCTGCAGCACTTGTCCGGCCTGATCCTCCTAAGTATCTAGGGTTTTTGGGGACTTGATCTCATCTTACTGCATCCCTTACCAGGCTTCTGTCCGTTCCCATGTAAACAATTTTCTTAGCCTGTGGTTGCTGCTTGACTGTCCCAGCACTCCCATAGCAGAGTGTCTGTCCCTTCCAAAAAACTTTTCTGCTCTAGGTGCTGTTATATACTTACTTTGCACATGCAATGACTGCAGCAAGCATACAAAATATTTAAATGATAATTGGTATGTACAGTTGTTATACACACTGCCCATGGCACAGACAGTAGGTACCTTTTGTGGAAAAGTATCACACAGGCAAGGAGAGTCTGTGATCTTGGTTCTCCAGCTCCGAATTTATAAGCTTCTCCTGTCTGAGAGAAGATCTTTGCAGTAGTAAATCACACCCCCTCATCTCCCATCTCAGAGGTGGCCAGTATATTATCCATTTGGGAATTTGATCCTTTTCCACCTTGGTTCATTCCAGTGATGTTGAAATCGCTGAGTTAAACACAGCACAAGAGAAGCCTGATAAATGCATAACTGTTGCACAGAAATGCATGTAAGGAATCTCTTTCCTTAACACTCATTCAACTAGACATGCTACAAAGTTTTATCTTTTTTTTTTTATTATTTTTTTTATTTTTTTATTTTGGAAACATTTCCCACTCCTTTGGAAAATGGTCTCATTAAGGTGATTGGGATCTAACAGGCTTGTGTTGTGTGGCACTTAGCTGCCTGGAGTTCTTATGCACTGTAAGGTATGTGGTTGTGTTATGGTGTCAGAGACTAGAGGGGAAGGAATAGGGTTAATATTCAATGCCTTTTGGAACGAATCCACTTGTATTAACTGACGCCTCTTCATAAACACTACTATTGTGCATGGTTTTATTTTTCGTGGCTAGTGAAGTACCCGTTGCTGATGTTAAGTTGTAAGAGCTGCACAAGAGCGTTACAGTGTCCATAACATCTGGGCTTGATTCTAGCACTGCACAGGGCTCTCTGTTCATGTCCTGGTTTATAGTCATTGTTTTAAAGAAGAATTAGCATAAAGAGAAGCTGTTGTGTTAGAGAGGACAAGTTGCTTTATACGTTGTGCCTTGGAAAACTGCATGGTCATGGGGCACTGGATGCAGTCAAGCGCTCGTCCCTCGTGGTCAGTGGCAGCAATGACAGAGTTAATAGCTGCTTATGGCACCTTTGCACTATCCCATCAAAGATCTCATGGCACATGAGATAATTAACCCATACTTGCCACGGGCGGGCGAGTCAATGAACATTAGTCTGGGTACTGAGCTATCGGCCAGCACCTGTGTAAGGGCTGGGTAAAGCAAGCAGACCTCCTCTAAGAGACAGCCACAGGGCTTGCAAATGCCCGGTCCTCTGCGTGGGCTCCTCCACAAGAGGGGAAATCATTCTCATCACTGGGATAACAAACTCTCCCTGGCTGCAGTGAGATGTTCGCAGCAAGTGATGTATAGATCTCCCTTATCTCATAATGCCTTTGCCTGCCTACAGTGAATATACAGGATATGGGATCATATACCAGCCTCTTTGAATTGCAACTTGTCTGTCAGGACAGATAAAATCTGCCGACTCTTTGAACTAACAGTGGCATGAATTGTTAGTTATTCTGGCTACTGTGAGAGTGACTTAGCAGACGAAACTCTTCCTTCTTTGTCAGATGCCTTTTCATCCAGCAGAGTGCCCCATAGAAATTGAGAGCAGTGCTGGCCAAGAGAAGTGAAAGTATTTGTTTCCTGCGTGCATCTACCCCCTGTTTGTACACATCCCTCCTGGAGAAGCACGGAGTGTGGAGGTGCTGGGTTAGGCAGCGATTTTCCTTTTGCTCACAGAACTACATTTGCTGTGGTCTCCCAGATACTCTGAGCCAAATGGCCTTTTTGAGATGGAGCTGGATAAGGTGCGCTTTATGAACAGAAACATTTTTGGTCAGGGTAATTAATACCTATGATCTTTTAGAGAGCTTTTTGATTTGTTTTTCTTAGACAAGATGAAAACTTCAACTCTCATTTTTCATGTGGTTCAGCTACTTAACCCAGGCTTCTTTTTTTACCTCTTCATCTCGGTATCTGTCTGGATGCTTTGTTGGTCTAGTATTTCTCAGGTTGAGAAATGGAGCCCCAGTAGAGGCTCTTTCACTTCAGTTCAGCTAGGTGTTCCTTGCATGGTGTCCATACCCTCAGGGTAAGTGCTGAGTAATGAAC
Organism: Falco rusticolus; assembly: GCF_015220075.1. Lineage (NCBI taxonomy): Eukaryota > Metazoa > Chordata > Aves > Falconiformes > Falconidae > Falco > Falco rusticolus. Next base: position 30,740,581 of record NC_051195.1, read on the forward strand.
CTTCACCTGTCAGGTCAGGAAAGTTACCCTTTAAGGTTGCTGTGTGCTCTTTGCTTTCAGACAGCACATTGGGCTTGGGCTGTGAGAGCTGCTGAACCAAAAACTTCTGTGGTGTCTGGAGCTTTCGTGTTTCTCCTGCTTAGCTGGAGTGTGCTATGACTGCAGGAGAGTAATAGATGTGCTGGTGCCCTGCTGCCCTTCTGGACACAGCAGACAGCAAGGCTCCAGTGAAGCCATAAAGCACACTCCTTTCCTGATCCACATGAAAGTCTGGACTGTTGTTCTCCATGTGGTTTGGATCTAACTTTTATTTCCCCAAACAGTGGTTGTCTGACACCCATCTGCAAACACAGGCCTTATGGTTTTGCGTGCAAAATCTGCCAGGCTGCTTTTTGTCCTATTTCCAGGAATTTCTGTAGCATAATGCAAAATGTAATATTGTTCTGTTCAGAACAAATCTAAAATCCTCCAGGAAATACTTGAATGCAAAAAAGCCCATGGATCATCAACTGATGTCGGTCACCTGAGAGGCAGAGATGAGCGGCAGCACAGAGGTCAGGCTCTGAGAGCATGGTTGGCCAAAACCCATTGAGCCCAAGGGGAAGGAAACTCTGGTTTCTGGTCAATGCAGTATTGTTCCCATCGCTGTGGGAACATAACAAATGGCGGTGTAAATACATGTATTTTATAGCATTCAGAAGTGATGGATATGCTTACATCCTTCCCTATTATTGTTCATCTTTAACTATGTATGCCGAGGCAGCAACAGGTGCTTTGTTCTTTGTTTTAACAAGATGGATTCAAAAGTCCCTGTTGGGTAAGACCTGAGTGGCCCTGGGGGACAGAATAGCTCTCCTGTGGCCTTGGCTGGAAGCAAGAAAATGTGACAATGTGCGAAATGTATAAGGCTGCTCCTTGGAGCAGCCAGCATGCTGTGGGGAAGGCTATCATTTTAGCTCTCTCTACATCTGGTGGAACATTTGCATTACTAAAAAAATGGTTACTGAAATAAAATGTAGAAGGATTTAGCTCTTGCAAAGCTTGTATTGATAAGACCCACCTTCTAGTGGATATGCTACTGATGGAATACCAGGGTTTCTGGCGTCAGTGTCAAGGGAGAGGTGTTAGTCTGACATCTGTCTGGGGTACACCAAAGACAGAAACTTCATCTTTCTGGGAGAGGACAGAGGAGAGAACCCAGGAGATCTCAGTACACTGTGTCTTGCCACTAGATTGAAAGGTCAAGATAATACACATTTAGCATACTGTTCCAGGTTGCCCACTGCATCTTCAATATGGACTTCTGCTCTCGTAGTATGTGAAATAGTTGTGTAATTCCACCAGTCTGCATTCTCTGATAGTTAAAAGTATATCTCTACTTTTTTTTCTGAAATGAGTGGTTGAATAGAGGAAAAGCTGAATTGAGAAAGTTCTACACAAGCTACATCCATGAAGAAAAAAAAAAATACTGTTACAGAAGATTTTTCGGTAAAAAAATAGTAAGGACTAAAATTGAGGTCCCAGTTTTACCAGTCTTGCATATGGTTAGTTATCAAGGATGTTTATGTACTAGTGGTCAGTGTAAGGCCAAAGATCTGTAGTAGATTAGCTTAAACAAAGATATGACTCTTACAGAATTAAGTTGCTGTAGCATCCAGTCTCAGTAACCTCACAGCCCATCACACTGCAGGAGCTCACATGTTATGGGACAGGTCTCCTTAGGCAGATGTTCACATGAGCTCAGTACCCACAATTGTGCCATATTTTTGAAAGAACCTTGATCCTATTTAGATAACAAAATCAATGGCCCTGATAAACTGAGAGTGTTAAATGTGAGAACGGATATTGAGCAATTTTTGAGATAGGGGAATTATTTTAGCAGACAGGCTTAAAAATCTGGCTCCTAGCAAAAGGAAATAGAGTTGAGAGTTTTGAAAGGCATCTAAATGGCTACAACTGTCAGGTGCCCAGAGCTCACTGGACTAAAATGTATGAGAAGTGCACAGCTCTCTTGAGCACCATAAAATGTGCCAGTTGAAGGCTGCAGCCAGATTTTAGCAGCTGTACTGATCTTTTCCACTGTGTGCTGGAGACTCTGGGACCTGCAGGTGGATGGAAAAACACTGAAAATCTGTGTTTACTATTGATAATTACCTGATCTTTATTAGCTGTTCTATTGATGCAGCAAACGTGTTATAAAAAGAGAAGGGGCTGTCAACGTGCTCCACCGATACTCAGCATATGGGCAAGTCAGTATGTTGCATAATGCTTTATCTGCCTTGGAAACTATAGCAGGAGGCTCCTATATTTTGTTTTCCAGGTACAATGTTTAGTTAAGATCCTGGCATAGTCCTTAAGATGGGTATGGGTAAAAAAAAAAAGCCCATTAAAAAAGTGAAGGTGATCAAACCAAGTGAACTGAGAGTTCAGTGTGACAGTAGTGGTCATTTACTGACAGCATCCTGTAAGCCAGGAAAAATAAAGTGCAAGTTGGGTGGATTCAAAGGGGAGAAAAAGGATAGCTCTGGAGTGCAGTCTGATTGTTTGTTTTTTATTTTTTTTAATATATTATATATATATGTATTTATAATGTTGTGATAAGAGCCTAGGCAGGTATAATACAGATAGCAGAAGGTGAGTGAGACACCTGAGATGGCGTTTGGTGTTGCCAGAAAGCATTCTGGGGATAGAAGTTGTGATATTAATTCCTGTTTGCAACCAGCAAACACAGGGTATTGCTCATTTGTTTCTTTTCTACCTTGGAAGCAGAGTCTTCAGACTATGCAGTACTGCCTTTCCACCTCAAAGCAGCAGACGTGTTCAGCCGGTGGAGCCTGGTTTCTGCAAGGCTTCCACGAACACAGTCCCGGTGCTCCAACAGAAGCACTGTGCTTGCAGGCCTTTTGGGTTAAGGTCTGAAAAAGTGCGATGGGACTATATAATGCTGAATTTAATTATAAGGGGGAAAGGGACAAGAGAGGGGGTCAGAGGTTTAATGAAATGGGTTGAGTCTTGATTTTGTCTCCTTGTGAACACTGGGACAGTATGAGGAATGCTCTGGTCAAATCCCGGGGAGTTACTGGGTACCTTCCACTGGCTGATGGATGTTAGGAAAACTTCTTTACCAAAAGGCTGTCAAGCACTGGAACAGGCTGCCCAGGGAAGTGGTTGAGTCACCATCCCTGGAGGTATTGAACAGATCTGTAGATGTTGCACTTAGGGATATGGTTTAGTGGTGGGCTTGGCAGTGCTGGATTGACAGTTGGCCTCAGTGGCCTTAAAGGTCTTTTCCATCCTAAATGATTATATGATTCTGTGTTTTTCATAATCTGATGGAGTTCAGCCTGTTGTCATTATTTGAGTCCCAGGAGGCCCTGCCCCTCTATCACCTCTCTCAGGAATAGATAACCAGAAATGTGCTATGAACACCTTAAACTGGCAGTTTCCCAACCTTCCGTGATCCAAAGCCAACAGTAATAAGGAAGAACATGCACTTTGGCATTCCTCTACTTTTCTCTCCATCTCAGCTGTAGTTTGAATCTGGGAATATTAATGTACTGCTTGCTCGCAGTGGGTTGGGAATAGCTGCAGGACAGGCTTGTGGCAGCTACTGCCTGCTCTAGGCCACAGAGATGCCCTGGGGATTTGCTTGCATCATAGCAAATGCCCCTAAGCGATTTCAGAAGGAGAATGTCGACAGTGCATCGCTCTTCCCACCTGGTGTGCTGGTTGTTTTCCAGTTCCCTGTCTGGGGCCTACACAGTAATAAGCAGGTCAATACAATCACTTTATTATGGAAAGAAATGTAGAAATATTTTTGTAAATTAATTAACGGGGAGAGTTAATTGAAAATGTTATGTGTTTTTAGGGAGTGTTGACTTTGTGTCTGGCCTTGTTACCAATGTAAATCCTTCAGCGGAACAGCTCTCCCCAGGCAGCTGCCATTAATTGATGCTTAGAAGTTGGGACAGCCTCAGAATATCCCCTGAGAGTGGATTGCAATGTTCTGGGAAAACACCCTGCTCACCACAATAGACACAGAGAGCCAAAAGTGTCTCTGATGGCCACAGCTGCTGTGTTTTGGTCACAGTTAGGATGTTCTATAAAAGGGCAGTTATGGGTACGGATAACTACTCTCCTAAAAATCAGAAATGCTGGATGGGATCCCAAGAGACTACTGACTTCACCCTCCTGTTCTTAAAGAGCTCCAATGATGGAGACGCCATAGTCTCTCTGGGAGGTCTGATTGCTTTACAGTGCTTCCTTATGAACATAGTGTCTATCCTGAACACCTTAGGAGTCTGAACCTGTGGGTTCTTGTCTTATCCAGAACTTTCATGAAGAACAGATTGTTTCTGCTCCCCTTTGAGCAGCCTGTGAAAAATGTGGTCATCTAAAAACCATAGAATCATACAACATTTTAGGTCAGAAGAGACCCCTGGGAGTTACCTAATCCAACCTCCTGCTCAAAGCAGGGCTAACTTCCAAGTTACGGAAGCACAAGACCATGCTCAGCTGGATTTTGAGTATTTCCAGGGACAGAGATAGCACAGCGCCTCCAGGCTCCTGCTCCAGTCCTTAACCAGCCTCATATGACCCTGGATTGGCACAACCTTTCCATAACAGGACGGCATGGTTGATTTCTGATCAGCTGGTGACCTCCAGCAATCCCCAGGCCTTTTTCTGGAGGATGGCTGTTTTTCTAATTGAATGGACTAATTCCTTGTCCTGTATTTGGGGAGCTGAATAAGTGCTGCATTTTGCATTTGATCATATTGAATACCATCCCATTTATATCTGATCCTATTTCCAGTTTGGCAAGACCATTTTGAATCACAGACCTTTAGCATACAGGCAGCCTTTCCTGGCATGATGTTGTCTGTACATTCCATGGTACTGCTGTCTTCTACTGAAAATATAATACTCTCTTACTTTTGGGGGTGAACATATTTTGGGGGGTTCATTTATTTACACCTCTCCCGGAGCGATGACAGAAGTGTAGAGAAAGAGTCAATCTGCATTGGATTTCGCTAATAATTTGACTTTGCAAAGATAAACCAGCAAATGGTTCAAAGTCCGTTTAAAGGTGATTCCAGTGTGTTTGGCATGTTTGAGATCAAGCGTGAGACAAGTTAGCAGCAGAGACAATTTGTCTGGGGCCTTTAGAGAGAGGAAGAATGTTTAAATTGATTTATTTAGAATTATTTAATTTTTTAAAATCATGGTTTGAAAGCTAGCTCTTGGTAGAAGCTCTCTGCACACAATGAGCATGTTTGGCCTTGAGCACATATATCTGGTTTTAGTTAAGCCAAGTTGGCCACACTCATTCCACCCTGCACATGATCTCATTCCATGCTCCTTGTCATGGTATCTGCACACCATCCAGCAATATATTAACGGCGTGAGTAACGTGTCTTATGTTGATTATTCTGTCACCAAGGGAGAAGTGCGTCTTGTCTGGTAGGGAACTCAGACTGTTTGAAACAAAGCTCTGTACTTATGCTGGAGAAAAGTCAAGAGCTGCGCCTCGTGTTAGGAGAAAGAACTGGAAGGTGTGTGTTGGCCCCTGGGTCTTGGGTAAGGCCATTTTGGGACTCAGATCAGCTACAACCAGAGAAGCTTGTGGTTCCTGCACTGATGAGCTCTCCTTGCACTGTGGAAAGGCCATTTGCACTGCTGCCAGCATGCTTCATCAGTTCATGCTCTGGGACACTCGGGGCACCTCCAAATCCTTGGTTAGTCCAGGAAGAAAAATGCTCCTGATAGTCTTTATTTCGCATTTAATGAAATGACCAGGTTGGTGGTAGAAATGCAATGTGCTGCATGTCAGGTGAACGGGAGAAGTATCTCCAGACTGCAGGGGGACTGAGAGGGGAGGCTTGAAAAACTCCTTCAGCTGCCTAGTGTTCATATTTGTTCAGTGTGCAGTGGATGAGCTGAAATCTGTGCCCCAGTGTGTGTTACCCACAGGGCAAGTTTTCTGCTACGGTCACAGTCATCTGTCAGATTGGAGGGGAAGGGCCATTGCTAGTGGCTGTCATTAGGGGTTGCATCATTCTCTTTGCATATTTACGGAGCTAAACTCCAGCCGCAGCTGCCTTCTGTGTGATAAAGGAGGTGCCTCTCTACAGCATCTCAAGGGTGAGCGCCCCAAAGTCTTTTGCAGATGCTAATTGAACTTCAGATAGTGCCTGGGAGCAAAGCGCTCCTTATATGAAGAGGGGTAAAACTAAGGGACTGAAGGCCGAAGCTAATTGCTGCTTCTGCTGTATGCAGTCCCCAGAACAGATTTTGACCTAGATGTGACCCCCCCGCTCAGTCCCTGCGCTACATTTAAAATGCTCAGTTTTGTTCCTCTAACAAGGGCAGGAGAATCTGGCACTGGCTGCTGCTGTGCTTTTGCTTTTTTTTTTTTTTGCACAATCCACAGTTGGCACGCGGAGTCACTGCTTCCCAGGTTTAGTCCTCCGTGGCTCAGTGGCCTCCCTGCAAACAGGCACCGAAGGACCTTTCTGGTGCACGGGGTTTTCCTGGCCTCCTCCTGCCACGTTTTTTCCGGAGAGTAGCCTCCGGCTGCTGGAGGACACTGCGGATCCAAACCCTCTGTGTCTCTCGGCTCCTTATATGGTCACATGGAGAAGTCTTAGCATTTTAGTTCTGATTTGGAGTCACCCTGGTTGTCTTAGCTGGGGAACTAGAAACTTCAAAACCGCAGGGAAACTAGTTCTCACCACTAAGAAACCGTACCTTGGTTCATGCACGCGTGTGCTGCTGGCTCGCCACTGTCTTACTGAAGACCAGGCTGTGTCGTTAACAATGAAACTCCCTTGCAAAACCTTGCTAGAGTTTTAAGTGTCCCCATTCCTTTCCCTTCTGGAAGGGGCTTTAAGATACTTGTTATAGCAGCAGAAGAAAGAGGCTGCGGCAGGGGAGGGTGCCAAGCAGGCTGTGGGGCAGAGCTGCCTTTTCTGGCAGACAGCACAGTAACGCAGAAGTGATGGTGGGCAGTGGGAGCAGGAGGTAATGGAGCTGGGGACACCTAGAAGGGACTTGAAGGGGCTCTGCATTCTTGAGCCATCATATCCAGACATGCAGAGAGTGGAGAAAACGTTCCTGAGTGGGGGGAGAGTTGTCTTTGTTCATCCCAGAGCCAAATGCATTTGAGTGGCATCCTCGCCTCTGACCGAAGCCACCCTACAGCAGAGGCAGAGCAGTGAGCAGAGCTGTTCTCCTGATTGCCAAACCCTTGAGTTTGTCTCTGGGGTCTCCTTGAGTGACTTTGCGTGAATTTGTTGGAGCTGGAATGATGCAGCGTTGCACTGGGTTAGTGAAGAGTACTTTGGCAAGGGGGTACGTGCTTGTGCTGGGGTCCAGCCCACCCTACTGCAGGCTGTGTCCTCTGCTGGCTACAGCCCTATCGCTGGATGTGGTACTGAGGGTACGTACGAGTGTGAAACCGTAAGGAAAGTAATTGCACTTAATGACTTGAGACATGAGACACATTTAAGGGCAGAAACAAAGGGTTATGATGGCTAAAGCAGCTCCAGCAAACTCAGGGGCTGTGGGAGCTCGATGTCTCTTCAGAGCCAGCTACTAGCATTTAAAAAAGCATACGAGGCTGGGTTTTTTTTGTTTCCCTCTTCTCTAGATTTCATGCTGATGAAACACAAATCCTGACAAGCTCTGAGTGCTGCACCCCCTGCCACATACCCCCAGTGCCTTGTCAGCCCCATTTTTAAAAAGTAACTGTAGGTTTCTTTTCTTGTGCTGCAGGTTCCACCATATTAGCAGAGCGGCTGGGACTGTCCACACCAAGCTCACCCACATCAACACCCAGTTCCCCCACCATCCTCTGCAGCGGTGTCTCTGGCCCCATATTGTCTACGTGTGGCTCTGGCCCCCTCTGCAGCTCTATCAGTGGTAAGTGTGGGGGGGATGCCTTTCCTCTGCCTCCCCCTGCCTGCTCCCACACTGTCTCCCTTCGTGGTCCTCACACTTGTCTCCCAAAAGGACTCTAAAACCACAGTGATCAACAGAGTCCCCTGTCAGCTCCCTCGGGGAGGAAGGAAGAGCCTCTGCAAAGGCTATTTTCAGTCTGGTTTACGTGGAAGCTGCTTAGATGCCTAGACAGCAATATTTTTCCAACCTTTTTCATCATGAAGGCTCCCAAGGGAGGCAGTAGAGTTTCTGTTATGTGCGTGGCCCAGTGACGCACAGCTCCTTCTGGAGAGCTGTGTGGCAGTGACATGTGTTGCATGCTAGCTCAGACTGGAGCTATGGCTGTGCCCTACAGCCCCCTTTTCCCTCTCCACACACCTTCACTACCTTCTTCAGAAAAAGGCAGTATTGATATTTCTAATATGCCAATGAATTCCAGTGAGATTTAGATAAATTTACATGCAGTAGAAAATGATAAGCTGTTCTGCAGCATTTTACAAAACCCCAGGCACCTGCATGATCCCAAGGCATTGATGGTGGAATATGTAACTTAACAAATCCTTGTCATTGTTGTCCAAACCAAGAGTGATTTTTGCTGAGGGTATCATCAGAATCAGGTCTAATAATTGGTAACAGCAAACATTCAGATTTTTAATGGGTTTGGGGGAAAATTGGTTAGCCTCATTATGGGTGCGCTGCGAGTACAGTTACTGCAGCCTGTTGTGGCTCTTGAAGCGATGGCTCACTATGAGCTAGATGCTGTCCATGCAGGTACCACCCCACCCCTGTCCTGAAGCAGCCACATGGGGTGATTTGTAGCCAGGCACTGTGGTCCCACATCCCTGGATCAGCCCTAGAGATGAAACTCTCCTTGTCTTGGGAGCTGCTACCACCCATGTGCCACCCAGCCTCTCCCTTTTCAAAGCAGATGGCTTGATCTGCGCCTCCTTATTTTTCCTCCTTTGTTAATGTTTAGACAGTGGTTTAAAAACGTGGAACTGCTCTTTGTCCCTGCTGCGTGGGAACAGCTGTCTCTTGGTTTGCTCTGCATGGGCAGCAGATCCCAGCAGATGCTGCCTTTCTGCTCCCCTCAGCCTTGGCATGTGAACCAGGACTCACCAAGTGGGACAGTAGGTCACAGGCAGGACCCCTGATCCTGGAGCATCCACTTCTGCTAGGGCATGGTTCCTCCCTCAGTAGCTAGCTTCAGGGCAGAAATTACCCTGGGATGTCAGGAAGCCTTTTAAGCAGCATGAGTGACCCTGTTCTTTGTGTTCCAGGCACAGCTCCCAACTCTCCAATCAGCTTGCCTGAGTCACCCATCTCCCCGTCCGTCTCTGGGCCCTGGGGAGATGAATGCACCATCTGCTACGAGAACATGGTAGACACAGTCATTTACTCCTGTGGACACATGTGTCTCTGCTATTCGTGTGGGCTGAAGCTCAAGAAGATGGCCAACGCTTGCTGCCCCATTTGCAGACGGGCCATCAAAGATATCATCAAAACCTACCGCAGCACTTAGAGCAGCAGCAGATGCTGTGGTGGGGACTGGGCAGGTGGGGAGGAGGCTGTGAAACAACACAGGTCTTGGTCTCTGTTCATCATCCAGGAGATTCAAAAAACATCACCCACCACCACCCTGATCCCCTCTTCCACGGACAACAGATGAGACAAGCTTAGACATTGCTCTTCTACCCTCCAAGCAAGCCCTGGGGCTGAACTCCAGCGTGTCAGGGAAGTTGTGATGGACTACTCTCCCTTGTGGATTTTAAACTTTATCTCAAAAAAAACCAAACAACCAATCAGCTGGTGCAATCATCCCTTTTCTATACCACGCACAGTGGAGGGGAGTCTCTAATGTTTAGCAGGCACAGCAAGTGGTAAAAGGTTCAGTGTTACACATCTCCTTCTGGAGACACCCCGCATGCAGAGGACAGCTTAGCAGCAGAGGAGGAACAAGCAACATGTTTCCGTGTACAACCATCCTGACTGTAGGAAGCCCCTTAGAAAGGAGGGAGCGAGGCAAGCTTTGACCCAGCGAGGGAGGTGCAGTGAGCACATTCTCAGTGGAAAGGTTCGGGTCAGTGCAGAAAAGGACCCAGGATGTGTGAAGCAAAACCCACCCGTGTCTGCAGGCAGAAAAGCAGCCCCTTGAGGCTGTTCCTTGCTCCTCCCTTACCATTCCCTGGCAGAGGCATTCAGGGCGGGTTTGGCAGCCACCACTGGCACTGGCCTTCCTCCCTCCCAGCAGCATCCAGCCACCTCCCGATGCCAGCCATTCCGCTGCATGACGAGCAGCTCTCAAACACTCACTGCCCATCTTGCACGTGGTCTCCACGCAGCACAAGGGATGCAGCAGCATCTCTGCCCCATGGGCGTGCAGGAGAGGGACATGTGGCTCCCTCACTTTTCCTCCCCCTACCACCCAGACAGTACTTGTGAGGGAGAAAATAAATTTTAAAAAAGAAACAAAAACCCCAGCCTCACTGGGGAAGAATGTATAAACCCACATGTCTGTGGGTTTCATTTACTGGTAACTTTATCACTGTGCTTTAAGACAAAATCAGCCAGGTGGTACCCGGCCCTGCACAGCCAGCCCGCTGGCAGGACGTGGCTGTCCTTATGTGTTAGGAAGAAAAGAAAGAAAAAAAAATAGCTTGGGGGGATGGTTTTCTTTGGTTTATTTAAATTAATCCACTTACCTTCCGCCCCAGTTGAGAACCCCTGCTGTCCCCAGACAGATGCCTGCAGTGGCAGCCCCCATGGCTGTCGTGACAACTGCTGCTCCGTCATCCCATGGCCACTGGCTGCCCCTGGGCCCAGGCAGGCTGGCTCTGCAGCAGAAGGGGGTGCCCGTCTTCCCTCCAGCCCCATCCTGCTGCCTTCCAGGAGCCAGAGACAGTGTCTGGGCCCTGGCGGGTGACTGGGGTGCAGCAGCGATGGTGTTTGCCCTGCCACATTGCCCATCAGGGAAGGCTATGGAGTTGCACCCCTCCTGCTGAGCCTTTTCCTTCGCACTAGTAGTGTACGGCCACTGATAGGATGCAGGGGAACAGCATGGCATAGGGATAAAAGCATTTAACATACAGAGCTGCTCGTTGCAGGGGGCATCGTGCCCCCCCTGGGCAGCAGGCAAGTGAAGGAGCACTCGCAGAGCCTGCTCCTGAGAGCACCTGGAAAACATGATATCCTCGCTCTGTCCTCTTGAGGAAATGAAAAAGAGAGGCTGCTAGCTGGAGACCACACTGCAGAGCCTTTCTCTAAAGGCACTGCCATCACTGCAGCCTGCCACAGGGGTCTGCAGCTACCCCCAGCCCACCCCAGCGGGCAGTATTAACTTGAACGCTGATATTCTGGTTACAGGGATTTGTGTTAATTCTTTGCGTGCTCTCATGTACACCCCTAACCCATCCTGCCCTGCCCTGCCCTCCAGGCTGACTGCCGAAAGCCCCGGAGCACAGTGGCTCCTGCACCCAGATGCCCTCAGTGAGGGGTGGGGGGACACCGGGGTGGCACAAGCTTGGGGGAAGGACAGTGGCCATGCCAGGCGCATGGCTGGTCCGCAGGCACGCAGCCAGCCCCCAGCTTGCCCGAGGATGAGGACAGAGCTGTGACTGGCAGGCACCGGCAGCCTGTTGTAGTAGTTACACAAACTCCAGTGCAAAGATTTTGGAAAGAAGGAACCCGAGGGGTAGGAAAATGTCGATGAAAGAGTGGATGTGGGGAAACGTGCAATAAGCAGCCTCCGGAGCCTTCACCACACCCGTGGGACCGGTACCCCTCCACGCAAGGCAAGCCAAGCCAAGGGGTATGTTTTATTTTTCAAGAAACTCCATCCATGGGTACCAGTGCAGTAGTGTGAATTCCCTTTTCACCTTTTGAATTCAGAGTGTTTTAATATATGCCTGTGTTTGTTTTACTGTGGACCAAACTCTAGGAGTTAGCAGAAGCTGAAAGCTCCCCCAGCATCCGAACTCGAAAATTGGGGTTAGGTCCTGCTCCCAGCATCAGATGGCCTCCAGCTGTGAACAGGGAGGAGGAGAGCAAGGTGATTGCCAGGGAGAAAAAACAACAGCAAAAGCAGTAACAGTAACAACGATCCTAACCTTTTGTTTTGTTTGACTGGTGTAAGTTCCCACTTACCTCCGTGCTCTTGTGTCATTTGCATTTCATTGCTTTACTTTAAGGTGTTTTGTGTTCTGTTTAAAGAGAAGAATAACTCATTGTGAAAAATTGGATAACTGTGATTGTGAATAAAGTTGATTTAGGTATCCTGCAGCAGCATGGGCAACTGAGTATTTACCACTTCCACGAGCACGGCGAAACACGGCGGGCAGTGCAGTGGTGAGAGGCTGAGGAAAGAGCAACAGTGGCATGAGAGCCTCTTCCCTGGGGGGAGTTGGGTGGAGAGGGGGCTCGGGTTTTCCTCCAGTGCTCAAGGAGGAGGGGGTGTTGAGAGCTGGATGACGAACAGCCCTCCTGATGGACACCACACACCCCTGAGGAATAAAAGGAGCCACAAAAATAAAAGCAAGGGCTGACCGCATTGCTGCAAGCTTAGGCCCCATGCTCCTGAGCCTCTTCACACCCTTCCCAGAGAGAGGCCACAGCTTCTTTACTCTTATTGCCTTGTTTGCACAAGTAGCTGCAAAAAAAGCCTTCCACCAGCACAAGAGAAAGCGTGCTGTGAGGAAACCCAGTACCATGCTGCTCGGCCTGGTAGGGCCTGGTAAGGTGGCTGAAGATGAGGTAGAGCAGTAGTAAAATAGCCCAGTGTCCCCACCCCGGCTCTGCAGAACTACGGTAGTCCAACACCTGACAGGAGGACCCCAGCCCTAAGCTGAGCGCCGTGTTGAGAAGGCACACTGGCAAGCCGTGGCCTGGCCAAGGGAGATGCTGAAGCAAGACGCAGATGCTTCCTCAGCATGTAGCAAGGGACACAGGGACCCACAGGGAATTTTTGCATTCTCCAGAGTGATGCCGGTTCTCCCCAAACCCAACAGCTCCTCTGCTGCAAGGATCTGCTCAGGAGGACCCTACAACACAGCTGTGTGAGATTTCCTCCTCGTCCTTTTGTGTAACTATTCAGCAGATGAGAGACTGGCTGGGTTACTCTCTGTCACAGGACATAACTGAGTTAGCATGTTCTCCCTCAGTGTGGGTGCTCCGTCTGCCAAGGGACAGGGACATCCCAGGAGAGGTGTCCTCAGCCTCTCCAGCTGAAGCTGTTCCACTCTAACAGTCACTGGGGAGTGGCCTGAAACTTTCCAGGCTGGGTAAAGCAAACCCACTTCTACAACCCAGAGCTCTTGGCTGTTGGGACAAGGCAAGTCTGCACACACCTGTGCTCACTCCAAGAATGGTTCCCAGCTCCTGCTTTCCCAGGGACAGGAGGACCTCTAGCGGGTCTGGAAAGCCCTCTCTGGTCACAGCCCAGCCACGGGAAGCCGCCTCCTGCCCGGAAGAGCAAGGGACAGCGCTGCACGATACAGACTGCCCCAGGCACGGGGGACACCGACCTGCCAAACAGTCCCTGCCACATGTGCTGAGCTCAAGCACTGCCACATGTTGGGAAAAGTGAAGCGCTGATGCTTTGGGCCCAGATCAGATCTTCCCCTCCCCTGGCATCAAGAGGGACCAGGGCGTGTACCCCCTGTGTTTCCCCTCTGCCAGCCCCTGCCCGTTCATCGCCTCCTGCAGCTGCCATGTCCAACAGCCCCCGCAAGCTGCGTCCTCGCCCGCTGCGCATCGCCGAGCCCCCCTGCCCTGCCCTCCCTCCCCAGGCCACCACCAGCAGCTCACCAAATCCAAACCAGATCTGCAACGTCACCACCGCTCCCAAGCCGTCCTCCACCGACACAACCACGGCGCAGCACAGACCCTCCCCAGCGCAGCCCCCCCGCCGCTGCAGACGGGGCCTTCCCCAGGGCTAGCCCGAGCCCACGGACCGCGCCGGGGGGGTGAGGAGGAGCTGGAGGAAGGCAGGAGGGAGGATGCTCCCGAAGGGATCCAGGAGCGGCAGAGCTGGTCCAGCATCGCCACCTGGTGCTCCGCACGCGGCACGGCGCGCAGCCGCTCCCCCTTCTCCCAGCGCTGTTTCTCCTTCTCACAACCACTGCAAACACACACGAGCAGGACTAGAAAATTTTAGGCTGATCAGCACAGCTCTGGTAGTGGCTCTCGGAGGAGAGCGGGGAATGAAGGGAGCAGCTGGCAGCGGGTTACGCTGTACAAGGGGACGCATTAGCCTATGGGGATTGCACCAGTCCAGAAAAAACCCTTTCAGCCCTGAGCTGACTGGCTCACTCTACACACAGGGAAAGAGGGGGCACAGTTCCCAGACACACTTACTGCTAAGTTCATACCTTAAAATGCCCAGGACTGTGTGCTGCCTCAGATCCAGCTCCTGGCATCCTTCAGAGAGCTGGGCTGCCCAGACGGGGCACCAGCCACCCCCGTGCCAGCATGGAGGAACATCCCACGGGTGATGCTAGCAAACGCGGTGCCTCCGACAGAGAGCTGGCTCTTCTCACGGCCCGGGTGAGACTCATTTCTCCACAGGTTGCTTGTGAAATGCTACAGCACATGCTGAAAGCATAAGCCCCTGCTAAAATGAGAGGTGCATTCACGCCAGGTCATTCGTTGCTGCTGGAAAAAGAAGCTGGGGAGGACCAACACCCTGCTGCGGTCCTGCTTTCCCAGGTGGCAGCCAGGCACTCGGCACGACCCCTTTACCTACAGGTTTGCAAACTGCTAACAGACAGTGAGGAAATGGACAATGCTCAGGAGGGCTTCTAGTACCGAGTTGGGAACTGAAGAGCTAGAAAACCACCTCATTTTCTCTCTAGTGTTACACCCCGTATTACAACCTGCATCCCCATTATACACCCTAACCCACTGCCTTGTGCATCCCTGAGAGACAGCCCACGTAAGGAGCGGGGGATCCATTAGGAGAAACTCTTCAGTTTTACCTTTACACTGTTTCACACAGCAAAGAACTACTTGTTGAGCTATTTAGGGCCTCCAACCTTCAAAGCCAGAGAAGAGGAATCAGCAGGGCCCATCAGACCTTAATATCCAGTCTTCCAGGACCGCCTGCTCTGCAACCTGCAGGGTGTTCCTGCAGGCTCATCCGAACCTGCAGAGCAACACTTCTATCACAGAACCAAAGGGCCACTCGTGTAAAAGGATGCTTTTCTTCTTACTTTGGATCTGATACCACATCTCTCTCCACAAAAACATCCTGACAGAGTATTTTAAACCTTTAGACTTCGCTCAACACAGATAAAAGGTCTTCACGTTTGAGGGCAAAGGTGAAAAGTCTATAAAACTTGGTGGATTAGAAAAGAAACAAAAATATAGCATACAGTAACAGCTCAGTGCCAGGGGATAAGAGAAACTCCTTTATCCATTTAAGCCTAAGTTGAAATTTGCAATTGCGTGTGTAGCTAAGTTATAACTTATTTTGGGAAAGCTAAATGCAGTGATTTGACAAACACAGGTGGAATCCAACCAGTACTGAAAAAAAATATTGAAAAAAAAACAAACCAAAATAAACCAACTGGATCATAATTAAAAAGGTCAAAAATTTATTTTTCCTTAGGGCATAAGAGGCAATGTAAACAAAATACCAACAAACAAACAAAAAAAATCACAAATCAATTCTTACAGTCTGCAAGCATTTGAAGATAGAGTACCCTTTTCCCACCTCCCCCCAGAACACTGCAAGCCTGCTCAAATGTTAACAAGCAACAATTCTGGACCCTGAAGGTCCAGTGAGTTTTGCCATGTCCCAAGCCGGGACTAAATTTCTCATGTAGGAAGGACACTGCATCTGTTTTATCAAACACTGAAAAAAAAAAACCAAACCTCCAACAAAATATAAATATTACAGAGACCAGATTTAGCACCACCTTTGGTTCAAGCAGTCAGTGAACTGGGAGATGACTGGTACTGTCTGTTGAACAAATCCTTTCTGCCTGAGTCTTTGAAAACATTAGAGGTTCACATTGCAAGAACCTGCAATTACTCTGAGAAAAGAGCCCTCAGACTCCGGCAGTCCCTCACAGCCTCCCCAGGCCCTGCACACACGGAGGGGGGAGCGTCACCGCAGTGCGCAGCACCAGTGAACATCACTCAAAACACTTGGCAGAGCTGAGCTCAGCCCTGTGGGACACAGCAAACACTGTGCCAAGGGCCTGATCCTGCTTTGGCCTGGCACAGCTCCGACTTCGGGCACGGTTGAAGAACAGGAAGGGCAGTGACAGTGTGCATCCCGAATTTCCCTTTCCACCAGCATTTACCAGTCTCCAAAACCCGGCAGACAGCAGCACCTGCATGCTAACGGTGTGTGATGGCAGCTGCCTGGAAGGAGCTGAAGTTGCCTAAATGCAAGTTATTTGGCATATCTGGAACAGGCAAATCAGGACCTCGCTTATCAAGCATAGTTTACTCCAGGCCCTTTTTAGGCTCATCTTTTACAATACACACATGCCCATCACAGACACATGGCTATGGATTTTTGCAGAGAGGTGTCACTGCCCAATTACTGTGCCATAGCACTAGTGTGGGCCAGGATACAGTGACAAGGATCTATGACAATCCTAGGAGAAAAATTAAGTTCATAAAGCACCTGGCAATATTTTACATTTATTTCAACTCCCTCCTCTCCAAGCATCCAGAACACAATTTGTCTTTTCTTTTCCTCCAGGAGTTTTTGAACAGTCTTAATTAACCATTATTAAATGCTATTCAATTCCAGGATAACACCTGCTCTAATAAATGCTTAAAGAGAAATGCCAGGATCTACTTTTAGGCACAGTGACCTGAAGTTTTTGCTCTGCATCTTCACATGCACAACTGCCCAAGACAATCTGTGTTCCTCATTCCCTGTTGAGACAACCATGCAGAGTTTTCACCTTTACAGGCACAGATGTGATTCAAATCCTTCAAACAAACTTCTGTTTTTACTTCACTGCTTCGGTAAGTGCTGCTGTAGGGAAAAACTCCAAACCTCCATTGCTTTATGTTGTTTCGCAGTTCTCTTCTGAGCAAGCACTTGGGCACAGCACGTGGACAATCTGGTGATATTTAACCCCACCATTTACTGCACTTGGCCTACAACGACATCACCATGGAGACACCTCTGAAACCAGTTCTGGACTGGGCACTGAAGTAAAGTCTGCAAGTCTGGGCTAGGGGGAAGTTTTCGCTCACTGCTGTCATATCCAGAGCAAATGACAACACTGAACTATGATAATTTCAATAATTCTCACCGGGACAGAGATGCACTTTATTGTCCCAGTCACAGAACCAGGCCCACGGTACTGCATGTATCAGCTAAAAAACCACAGGTCCTCAGCTGATCTGCGCTAAAGCTTGAGGAACATCTCTACAGGGTCACTTGGCAAAAAGGAGAGCTACGTTTTCCCCACTGATAATGCATCTTTTTGTGTTGGCCCAGAGAGAAGTACTCTAATCTGCATCAAATCTACCACGTTTACATGCAGACTACTCAGGCACCAGTCATAAAAAGGTCTTCTGTTTTGTGCCAGTTCAGATAGATTGGGGCATCTGAGCCCACATTAACAATAACTCTTGCCATCAATGGCAAAAGGTACTGTTAAGTGCAAAAAAACCCCAACAACCCACCACCAAACCGCAAAAAAAGTCATTTAGTAATTTTTCTGGGTTTCAGTTTTACTGGAATAACTCAGAAATGCAAAATTTTCTATCATGCACGTGATTTCCTTTTCTAGGAAAGCATCTCAGAGACGCAAGCACATCTGGACCCTTGCAGGAGCTGTTCACTGAACAAACATTTTTATCCAACTGGTCACCATCTTGAGTTCATTAAACAAAAACTGGGCAATGCATGAGGCTGCAGTTACTCTGTCTTTAGCTCACATTTGCTATAGGTACATTAAGGAGTGATGCCATGAATGTCAAAATACCTGTCAGCTCTGAAAGAATCAATACTTGGTTCCAACATCTGCATGATGAACAATATTCACTCCACTACCTTCAGTGGAGCTTGATCAGAGGCCACAAGAAAATATGGTCAAAAGCTGTTACCACAAAAAAAAGGGTTTCCCCAGACTAATTTTCTTCCTCTCTTGGCTTAACTTGCAACCCAAAACAAACTGAATGGACTCCTGCCCACAAACTCTCTTAAAAAAAAAAATAATCTCTCAGTTACTCCTTCTCATATATACTGCAACATAAACCACACCAACTTCTAGACCGTTTCCCAAGCAGAACAGACAGAATGGTTCCCACGTTAAAAACAAACAAAAAAAGACAAAAAAGTGTCACCAACTTAGCCACACACACTAAGACCAGCCACACATTTCTCTATCTCTGGTCACCGACATACTCTCCCAAGCTCCCACCAGGTACATTCCCACCACCTGACCACTAAAAAATGGAGCGCTACACCAACACAGAAATGACAACAGCACCTAATATTCAAGGTCGCGTTAAGAACATCAACCACCCAGGAAACCCACTGCAAAACCTCACTTAGACCAGGCCTAGATCAAAAAAATTTTTTTGCAAATTTGGGACAACAAATCCCATAGGACTTTCCAGTCCAGACACATGCAATTGATCTGCTAACAGAGGGGAGCACAACTGCTCGAACAGCTCTCAGCCTTCATTCAACAGCAGGTTTAGGCTCCCCATAATTGACTACCCACCATTTCCAGAGACAATTTGGGCTAATTAACAGCTCCAGATGTACACGTCCAGTTGAGCTGCTTTCAACACCCACCTTGAGTTATCCGCATCTGAACCTCAGCCTAAGCAAACTGCTGGCAAGACTTCTCCTGACATGAAACTTGATATTGAGTCTTAACTGAGGACGCTCATGCAAACACTGCAAGCAGAGTAATGAGCACTGCTGTCTGCAATTAAATCTGCAATAAAGAAATGGCACTGATGTAATGTGAAGTTAGCCAGGCAGCAGAAACACACCTACTCTGTACACTATTGACCCCACAATGCTCCTTTTGGACCCTCAGTACAAAAAAAGTCATTGTAATGCTACACACACTTTGCTTTTGCAATACTCCTGGTTTGAACTCATAATGAGTAATGATCAAGTTTTTTCAGCAAGCCTATTCAGCATGCTGCAGAAAAAACCCTCCTAGAGACTGGAAACAATTATAACTCGCCCCACCCCATGAAAATCCAGGACAGGAAATAGTTAAGTCAGCTATTCACTGAAATATTTCATTTTTTCAAAGGTTTCTTTTTAATTCCTTTTTTATTTGTTCCAGTTTGCTAATTGTTACAGGCTAAAGTTCCAATGACTGCACTATTCTCTTCTGTCCTGCTTCTAGGGAATGGAAACAAACCTCATCTGGGCGCTTAGGGGGACCCAGAGTCAGAACAGAATTTGATGCCCCTCCTCCCCCCGCCCCAGCCTAAAGCCCAAGGCTGATGATGGGATTTTGTTTCTTTATTTCTACTTCCCTGGTGACCCAAAAGCAGTTAAAGAATAAGCTCTCAAACCACAAAAGAACTGTTTGCACAGATAAAGTTGCCATGTTATTTAAATTTCAGACATAAAATTCAGAGTCACTAACACAGCTTTGAAGGGGAATATCTTGAGAAGCCTGAAATATTTATTTTAAAATTAAATGTTGTATTTTTAAAATTCTCCTACAGTGCCAAGTGATTTTCCCGCCCTCCCCTCTGTTTTTCTCCTCCACCAAGCAGGGACCAAGACAGGTACCACCATAACCAAATAACCCTGAGCATCAGGGACAGATCACCAAACCCAGCATTTCACTAGAGGTGCCACTAGCACAGGGCTGTTTCACAGGGGGCCAAGGCAGGCAGAGCTGGAACGGTCACTCTTGCCTGTCCTATCAGCTGAACCTCAGTGTATGCAAACCCCCAGGCACACAAACCACCTCAGTTACAACAAGCATGTAACCCGTGGTTGTCCTTTGGTGGATCATTGGCTTCAGGATACAGATTGTCACAATATATCACAGAGTAAAAAACCTCATCTTTTCTCAATAATGAAATATCGTAACACAGAGCAGTGACATATCAAAATCATCTACACAGAGAAAGCACCTGCAGTGTCAGACCAAATAATTTATGGCCTTATTAGAAACATCTTTTTCCTCATATTTTATCTATCTCTCCCCTGCCAATATAGTTACCTCTCATTTCTTTCCAAATTATCAACATAATTCCTGTTATTTTAATTCAGTAACAAACAGGAGTCTCAACTCAGGACAGTAGTGGCTTATGCTGACAAGAACAGGTCTGTAAAACGCCAGTGTGAAGCTTTAAACCAAATTTATTTATTAAAAAAAAAACAAACACAAAACAAAAAAAATTGCACTCCAACTAGAATCAATGCTACCTTGATGCAAAAACAAATGAAGAACATTGTTGATGGGACCAGCCCAGCCCTGACATTATAAAACGGGAGCAACTAATTTGTTCTGCCTACGCCAGTCAGGTCTGCATGCGGTGCAGCGCAGCTGTCACTCCAGCAACTGCTGCAGAGCCATAGCCCTGATGTGAGGGCACCCAAGAAAAAAAAAGATCCCCTCATTCCACCCTTGGCAATACATGCACACCCCACAAAACTGACACCCCAAAGTAGAGTTATGGGTGACTTTTTACAGACATCTGTGCTTTGCTCCAAGTTGGGTCTAAGACAGAGGAGGAAAAGCAGCAACAGCAACCTGTATCTGAACCCAAAGTCAACTGACTGTGGGGGCTTCTGGATCCAGCCCTACATACAGTACTTTATTTGTAAATTACAGACACACACGACAGACATGACTACTGAGCAGCACAGAGGGAGAGAAAGAAATACAAGCACAGGGGCAGAGCTAGCAGAGGCCATCAAACAGTTCAAGTGTGTAGACACATTCCCCGTGCATCGCCACATTGGTGGTCCCTGCTTCTACCAAGTAACTAAAAGCAAATGAAAATAAAATAACTTACACAAACATTTGCTCTCAGACCATCATATTGGTACTGTTGGCAGCTACCAAACGCTGCATTTATACACAGCACTTTGCTATGTGGCTAAATAGCATCTGAAGTTGCCAGAGAAGGAGCTGCCAGTGATGGGAAGCCACCAGCAAATAGCAGCAAAGCTCCAGTTGGTTTTAAAAAGCTGCATAACCTGCAGGAAAGTGGATCACGGGATGGCAGCACCAAGGCTCAGCAGTCCTGTGCACCCTTTGGAGGTGTAGGAACGGTGCACAGTGCTTGCTTTTGCTGAGAACAGTCCATGCTAAGCACCCGCAAGGTGCTTTGCTCCACTGCAAGTCTTCTGTCAGTGTTACTCTACTGATGCTCGTGGACCTCTTGCCAATTTAGACAAGAGCACGTGAAAGAATTAAGCTGACTCCTCAAACCCAGATTAGTTTGCAAAGTATTAGAGGTTTTCCAAAATCATGTAATTGATACCATCTCTACACAGCTGCAGAATTCCATTTTTCTGTTTGAATGCAAAGGTCTCTGGTAATACTAAGGCTTCCTGACAAACCTAAGAACAGCAGGACAAAAATTAAGCAGAAAGCTGAGGTACACCCCCTCTCCAGGGACAAGAACTAGGGCCACAGGAGATGTACTTCCCAGAGCTCAGAGAATCAAATGCTCTGGCTTTCACATTTCTCTTGCATCTTACAAAAACAGTCCAGTTTTTCAAAGGTAGTAGATTTTGCTGCTACCTGGAAAGTCACATTATTTTGGACAGGTGGAAGTTCTTCCATTCAAATAGAATTTAAAGCAAAACCTCTTTTGAAGAGCTAAGTTTCTGCCCAGCTTTACTTTGGACCTGAGAGATCGCCTTTGCAAGCCAAGAAACATGAAATCAATACCCAAACCAGCTGTGAAATTCTGCAGGTGAGAACTAACCCAGACAAAACGGGAATGTTTTTTCTTAGGTTAACAATAAGGAAAGAAAAGAAATAAAGACTTGTAAAAATACTCCCATAGTTCCTGCAATAAATACAAGTAATGATACAGTATCAAAACTTGGGACTGCACCAGAAGAATTATTTTTCCCTTCTGAAGTGACCATTGATTCTGAAGCGTAACAGAGGACGTAACCAGCAGACATACCAGAAGACAGTATCATGCATGGATGACATACAGGGTGTTTCAAGCATAGCTCAGAAGTCCTGTATCGACAAGGATGTTAATGCACATTCTATACATAATCCTAGCAACATGCTGCATAATCCTTATGCTTTCAGTAGCAGGTAATGCTGTTTTATGAAAAGCAGCCATTACCACCCCAAACCACCCCAGCTATCAGTCCCTACCTGCCCAAGGGTCCTGCTTTCAACTAGCCACCCCCTCCCCTGCATTTCCCCTTCCCCTAAGAGTGCACAAATAGAGAATTGCAAACATTTCACACTGCACGTTCCACTCCAAGTCCTGGATGAGGGGCCTGTTTATTCTATGAATATTGCACTTATCCACTCATTGGATTTGTTTTTTCTCAAGAATGCAGAGTATTTGGGAAAAATAGAAAAAATAGTAGGATACAACACAGGAAAATATGAGTTATTAACAAGCTAGCTATGAAGATCTAAAATTAAATAGTACTAGTTCTATTCTGTTAATACTAGTAATATGAAAATAATGAATGCTTTATCAAATTCCCTTGTTTTTCATATAAGATAAAAGCAGTAACTTTCTTTTTAACTGAGGAAAGCAATGAATATATATTACAATAAAATATGATTCATTAAGATCTGAAAGTGATGAAAACAATTATATAATGCCTTCGTCAAACTTTATAGCATCATAACGGAAGGAGTCTTTGGGGTACGTATGCTTAAGGGCCAAATCCGTTTTTTAGTTATAACTGTGCAGACGTGAAATTCTATTTTTTGAGAGTCTAACCGTGACCCAATTTCAATCCTTCATTACTGTGTATTTGCCATTACTGTACACATTGATTTAAAAACTTCTTGTTGACACATCAGTGAAGCATCCCAACACGTGCCCATTGTATCTTTCATCTTGAAAAGTTTGGCTTGCAAAGGACTGGTACATGCACCCACTGCAAGGTGTGAGAGCTAAAACAATTAACAGGAATTGCCTCCCACGGGGAAGGGTTGCTAACAAAACCGTGTTACTCTTGCCGTTGTAAGGAACTGTTTTGAAAGGGGAGACAAGGGAAACCAGCAATTAAACTTTTCAGGCATTATATAAACCTCAATAACGAACTCAGAAGTGCTCATTATTATTAAAGTTGCAGTATACAGCAAGACACAATTTTCACATTCTTAAATTTTGTTCTCTGGCATTGGAGTTTGGATTTTCTGCTGGTCCAAATTCAAGAGTTTTTGGAAAGCACGGACAGCGGGGGAGAGCAAGGCAGCCGCCTCTCCCCCCGGAGGAGGGCCCCCTTCAGCTGCAAAGGGCTTTGCCCAAGCCCTGCAGAGCTCTTCCTCTTCGCCATCTGGTTCAACAATAAACCAGAAAAAGAGAAATTTAAACAGTACTATTGATTTCTGCATTGAGTGTTCACTGAGGTGTACGTTACGTTTAAATATTGCTCTTGATCCAGTGTCAGTTCTGACAAATTTAGTAGATAAAGCTTAAGGTGACATGAACATTTCAGAAAAGAGCTAAAAACACTTCTAGCACTACACTGTCCTCTGAGGCACCCTGCCAGGTTTTCCTGCCCTGCTTTTCTGATTTAGCTTAAGACCTTTCACTCCGTTTCACAGCTAACAGTGGAAAAGGCTTGAAAGGGCTTGCTATTTCGGCTATCAGTGGAGCTGACCAAAAAAACTAGCTGCTTGCTGATGGGCAAAAAAAAAAAAAAAATCTCTTTTCCTGATATCTCTCAGTTGAAAAAATAAAAATAAAAAAAATAATAAACAAAAAGAGATCAGTGAGAGACGCTATGACAACGGTAAGATCGGAGGGGGAAAAACTGCATTGGGAGGTATTTGCTTTAAAAGTGCCCTTTAAACACGAGCAGTCAAAATAGCCACCAAATAAAGGGAAGCCCAAACCAAAGCTTTCCCACAAGGTGGGAAGCCTGGCATGCCGGGCGGTGGCCCACATTCATTTCTAGCACCAAGTAGGTCATTTGCACCCCATCCTTTTTCCTGGTGCAGGTGGGGGCAGAGGCCCATCTACATCTTGCAGCCCACCTACAGGCTCTGGCCTTGCCTCAGGGGGCCATGAAGCCTTTGAGATGGGAAAAGGAGCAATTGATCCATGGGACACTGAGCTGCTGCTTGAGAAAACCCTGGCAGTACTGCAGGCACCGTCGCTCTGCGTCATCCCCTGCACCACTTGGAGCTCAGCAAACCACCTCCCTGCAAAAGCCAGAGCTGGAGAAGAAGCCAGCAAGGTGGAAAGGGAGCTGCGGGACAGGCTGGCGTCTGTTACAGAGCTGGCCCGTGTTTTACAGGCAGATCCTGAAGCCCTCACGCTAATCTGAGCCTCACGGCGAGCTCACACCCACCAGGGACCAGACTCAGGCAAGGCACACGGCAGCCAGGCACGGCCACCGCCTGCCAAAAACGGGCTTTGCCACCCCAAACCCTGCAAGGACTCCTGCAGCTCAGAGGTGCTCTGGGCTCGGCTTTGCTGGATGCAAGTGTGAATACTCGTAGTAGTCCAGGCTCTCTCACCTGCGTGCTGCTTTCCTCTCCCTGGGTAGGGGCTCACGTCACACCACACCACACTCAGAGAATTCAGTGGCTCAATGCAGAAGATCTGGGAGCTGTGCTTTTACATCCCCCCAAAGAGATGACCTAGTGGGAATGTCTTTAAACAAAACTTTAGAATATTTTAAATAATAAGTTAATTTTTAATAAATATGTGCTTCAAGAAACTGATAATTATATACTGCACCTTTAAATAATGCACTTGGTTCTTTGCATTGGCTTCCATTTTGGTTTCTTTATTGTTAAAGTGCATTAATTCAAAATAATGAACCACTTCCGCATCATTATTGTTAAAATAAATCAAAACAACATTAATACGAGTCACTAAGTCACTACTATTAGTACTGCAATCTAGCAGATAACTCTATGTATTGCTCTATTTAATACTGTCCAGCAGAAGAATATAATACTTCTATTATAACCTCACAACAGCTCCAGCAGTCTTTTATGGCTGCTACCATATTAGTACAACTAACAATGGTGAGAAGTATGAGACAGGGCCACAATGCCTCAGATGCACATCCAGTAAGATGTGGCAAACTGGATATATACATATATATTACGTGGTTAAGATGTTAAGGTATGAAGAGGACCCTGCACACTGCAATACAAGCTGTTGTGCAGATACACCTCCTTCTCTTGCCACCACAATTTAAAGGGATCCCAACCAAACAGCCTTGCTCCCCATCTGGATGCAGAGAGCTGCTCGAACCACAGCACTGTTCGTAGCCAGTTGTGGCACCTGGATGTTTTTTCAGCTACCAAAAGGACATCAGTCACATCAGCTGTAGGCAACTCTCTCAGTGTTACCACGGAAATTAAGAAAAACCCCAAACCACAAAAAAGGAAAACCAAAGAAGACAAGAACAACATATAAATTGTGTAAATTTTTTTGGCAGAGAAACATCCCCAGTAATGCATGATATTGTTGTGCTATTTTACTCACCCCCTTGATCCCAGCTGTTTTAAAGTCTTTATAACCTTTACCTCCCTAGCCAAATTGGTATGCAACTTTGTGGATAAAAGGGCATGTATCATTTTGTACAAACCAGTAGTGAAATGGTCTGCTCCCTCCCCCTTAAAACAGATTTACAATGCTGCCTATTATTTAAAGGAACTAGATATTCATCTTGAGTGATAAACAAGGCCATTAAAAAAAAAAAAAAAAAAAAAAAAAAAAGGCATGACTTCCTCAAGTAGTGCAGGGATTTAGCCAATGATGATTACAGTGCAAGAGTTGGCTACCTCACAAATAACGCCATATTCCTAGCCTTTTCCAAAGGATGCCTCTTTCATTTCCCACACTACCCACACCATGTGACATGTTTCAAAGCACAAGTTAAGAGAGGCAAATAGAAAGGAACTAGAAGAGGCAGCTTCCTGGTTAGATGCATTGTAGGCCTAATTGCTTTGATATTAAATCTCTGAACCTGAGAAGCCCAGGCACGCTTTCCAGTACAAATGTACTTTTTGGATTCAAGTGGGAACAGAAACACATATTTGGCTCCTGCTTCAGTTTTAAGTCTCTTCTGGTAAAACAAGACAAAAAAAAAAATTAAAGTAAACCCAGAATGCACAGAAAAGACAAAAACAAAACACAGAAAAACAATTTCCCCGAAATATACAAATTAAGGATGTGCAGACTAAGTTTGATGGCTTCCCCCCCCCTCCCTTCCCCACTGTAAACACTGATTTTGCAGAAGGTTACGGTTATTTCTCATACCTTGGTGGACCTTGCCAGCAGTCAGCACACTTGAATTAGGACCAGATCGCAAAAACAGAAGTAACACATTTGACAACTTTGTCTTTAGTGTCTTAAGGGACTTTTGTACATTTTGATATTATGACAAGTTTTGAGAAACCCAGCTCCAGGAAGAGAATCAACCAGGATGACCTGGCAGGGGTCAGACACAGAACTAAATATGGAGTCTACGAAGTAACTGACATGCTTAAACATGGGGTTTGTAGGTTTGTTTTTACAAGCACCAGTAGGCATTGCTGCCCTAGAACACCTGAAATCCCAACTCAAAGAACAAGACAGAACGAAAAGAAACAAAAAGCCCCCAACCAACACCACCTGATTGCCTTTTCTGGTGAGTTAGCAGTAACAACAAAACACAGCTGAAGCTGGAGACCAAATCTCTCCACAATGAAAAGGCTCCAACTCTGGACCTACCAACTGTTGAGAACAGTAAAAAAAAAAATAAAATTAAAAAAAAAACCTTAAAAGTCTCCAAAGGATTAGAGTCCCTCTGTGTTTCAGAAGCTTCCATTTGCTTCTCACTGTAAATTGTGGAAACACATTCAAAACTCTTGGGTATTCCACGTACAGACAAGAATGAGGAGAAAGGGAGCCAAGATATTGTAAAACAGTTTGGCACAAAACTCCCCAAGTAGATGCATGTGTATTTCTCTCACAAAAGGCACACATTTGGTTTCCTATCAATAATGGGAAAGATGGGATGTCATACCCTGTTACACATACAAGATCATTAAACAACTTCACAAAAAGGCATTTGACTATGCTGCATCTTCCTCAGTTGCTTATGACATATTAACCCCACAAACCTCTCCAGAACACGGCAATTTGTCCTCAGCATAGACTCCTTTTATCCCTTTGTACAAACTGGAGCACAGGGAAATGTCTTTTTGTGTAGCAAAGAGGTTTTTTTCCACATGTACACAGCAGGAACAGTATAAATTAGGGAGGTTAAAGATATTGCAATATTAGTTCTTTTTCTCCAAGTAATTTGAGGGCACCCAGCCTTTGAATGGCTTCACACCATTCATGATCTGGCAGTACCACCAGCCATTTGGGTTCCTTTCAAGGACCTCCATGCATACACCTTCCTGAAACCCTGCAGTCTCCTCATCCCCTTCATAGTCTGCAATGGAAACATAGATGTCCTTGAGATTGTTGTGGATGAACTGCGATTTCTCAATGGGCTTTGGCCTGACTGTGGACACAGGAATCCCATTCCTCTGGGTAGGGAGGTTGGAGGTGGTCTCAGAGCCCTCTGTACCCGACCGCTCAGGCTGC
Source organism: Falco rusticolus (assembly GCF_015220075.1). Taxonomy (NCBI): domain Eukaryota; kingdom Metazoa; phylum Chordata; class Aves; order Falconiformes; family Falconidae; genus Falco; species Falco rusticolus. The sequence goes on from NC_051195.1 coordinate 30,768,238, forward strand.
TTTCCCTTCACTTCACCAGGCTGCGACCACGCGTTGCTGAAGGAGGAATTCCGACGGACGGTCCTAAGATGATCTGTAGTTGTTAAAGACTCATTTCTGCGCAAGGAGCATGACAGGTTGTTATCCTTTGGTGGTGGAGACACAAACACTGACTGTGGCCGGACAGCAAGTTGCCTCACGCCATTCCTCATTTTGACTGGCGCAGATGGTTTTGAAAAACCACCAGGAGGTTTGCTTGGGATAGGTGGTGTTGCACGTTTGCTCTGGTTGATGGTGTTCAAAGCCTGAACCCTCTTCTCTATCTTCTCTAAACTGTTTGACTTGTTTTCATTTTTCCTGTTCCTGGCAAATGAGGCATCAGCTTCTGCTAATGTGGTTTCTCTCTGGTTATCAGGGAGAGCCAAATAATGGGAAGGAGCCCAGCCTTCCATGTCTCCATATTTCAGGTACCACCACCCACTGGCTTGCTTTTCCAGCACTTCCACTTCTGCTCCTGCTGGGAAGCAAATTTCAGAATCCTGTACCTTTTGGTAAGAGTCAGTGGTCACATAGAAACATCTGGAGTCATTTTCTTGCTCAGTTTTGGCTGGATGGCTAGAGCAGAAAATGCCACGGGAAGGAGCTGTAATGAGATCAGCCGAGCTCCTCCTAACAGGATCATCTTGGTTCTCAGAAGCTGTGCCGGGGGGGCTCTCGGACTCTTCACTTCTTGAACCTTTAAGTCCACCTCTGAGTTGCCCAGTTGGCCTCAGCTGACGCCTTAAAGTGCTGATATCCATCTTTTCTTGGCTCTGAGAGTCTGCCTTGTTCAGGAAGGGTTTGGGCCTAACAATTGGCTTTGCTCTAATGGAAGGACTCTGCCCAGGCTCCTTCTTCATGCCTGTTCTTGGCATGCTACGTAAGCCAACATCTGAAGCTGATCTCGGTTTTGTCTCCTCACTCCTGGAATAGTGACATTTTCCAAGATCGGGCTGGATGGTTTTGTCCATCTTGAGCTTCACAAGTGATGATTTAGGAGAGCTGGAACATGGAGAATTCCTTCGGATCAAGGAAAGAGAGGAGCTTTTCTGAGAATCAGAGTCTCCACTAGATTCCTTATTGGATAAAGCATCTTCCACGTAACGCCTGAATCCCTCGTTCTCATAGATGGTCTCTTCTTCACGAGCAACTTCTTCTGAAGACTCTCCTACTTTGAACTTTGCTTTCTGAAGTGATGACACAGGAGAGGGTTTGAGGGGCTGAAACAGTCGTTTTTCAGGAGTGCCCTCTTCATGATGACCTTCACTCACATCGCACTCCGAGTCAAAGCCAAAGGCAGGCACATCATACTCAGGCTCTTCATATTTCAGCTTGTGGGGAGAGTCCTGGGTATCTCCTGAAGAAACCGTTCCAGGAGTTGTTCCTTCTTCAGAGTCTTTTGGTTTACTGGGAGGTGCTGGGGGAGGAACTTTTGGGCGGGTTAAAGTACTGGTTCTTCTGTTTAAATTTGGCTTCTTCCTCTTGTCAATGTAAGATGCTGGAGCCCACCCTTCCTTCTCTCCAATCTGCACGTACCACCAGCCACCAGAATTCTTTTCTATAACCTAGGCGATGACAAGGAACATGTTACTTAGACAAAAATCTCAAGCAATTGCTTTCCACTCCTACCCTTTCAATCCAGTCCCCTGTAACAGCCAAATAATATTACAATTTTCCCAGCTGCACTGCTAAGGCTCACCTCTGCTTTTTGTCCTCCACGAAAGCTTATGCCATCAGAGATACACGACTGGAACTCTGCAATGGTGTAGTATTCCACTTCCACAGAGGGTGGCTCTGGTGGTTTGGGCAACTGAAAACCCTACAGCAAATAGGAAGCTTTGTTCAATTAAATCAAAGAAACAGTGGGCTGAACAGCAGTATGAAAAAATATTTGCCTTTATTCACTAAAACTCTTCCTTCTTCTTGTGTTCCTTCCTAATGATAACTTCCCAGGTCTCCAGAGTAGAATCTGATGATTGAGATGGGCCACAAGAGAGAAGCCCTTCAAAATATGCACTGTTCATCCTGCCTTCACCAGCTATTAAAACTGTGATAATCTTTACCTGAACAGTAAAACATTTTACTGATGGGTCATAAAGTGTGAGCTGCCATTCCAGTCACAGTAACAACAGCCCATTTACGCCGAGATTTTGTCCAGAAAGATGGCTTGCCACAACTGCAGAGAACTGCATTGCAACAGGCCTGCAGTAGATTCTGCCCATCATCAAATATGCTACTTTAGCATGTGCTCCTAATGAATTATTGGTCTTAATCTGCAGCTGGATTTTCAAACCATCTGAAATTGTCAGTGATATGAGCTAATGGGCATCTGTTGCAGCAAGAAACAAAGATAATATCATAGACCCCTATGAAGAGCTTTGCTCAGCTACAGGAGAAAGGAAGAACTTTACTACAGGATCAAAAGATTCCAGTTCCTCCCTGTATCTGAGACTCAGAACCTCTACTCAGGCCCAACACAACTTCCTTTTAAACGGCAGTCTCCATGAGAAGCAGGATACTGCTCCTTACAGTCATTCTGGCAGCATACCAGACTCCTTTAAAAGCAAAGTGCCTTTACATTAAGCTGTCACATTTTAGTTTGTTACAATTATTTTTAAGGAGATAAATGGGGCCAGAGTCCTTTCAAGAATTTCAATATTGAAAGCTTTTCAGATTAGCACGTTGCTCATCTACAGAATGACTAGATGATGGTGAAGCCTCACAGCTTCTGCACTTCACTGCTTATGGTTCTAATGCAAGCACTGCGGTATTTCAGGATCTCTTGGAACACAGGTCAGACCTGCCACAGACAGACACAGGACAGCCAAAGACACAGAATGATCCTAAGCTGTTAATGGGAGAAAGGCAAATGGCATACCGCACTTTACTCACATGCTCCTCCATTTCTAAGATATCCTTGTTGTAACTAACAAACCGTGTTTCATCACGCACAGCATGCAGCATTTCACAGAGAACGTATCACTGCACCTTAGGAACTGTGTCTAACAATGTTATAATTGGATGTTTCTGCACTATAAATGCTGAAATACAGCAGAAGTGCAGCATAATAAAATGCCTTCAGATAATAGGATGGTTTGGATTAAATGAAGATAATTGGAAACAGCAGACATGTTCAGGGTTTCACATATATTATCATTGTTATTTTTAGCATGGGATTAAGCATAGTAGTCTTGCCAAAACAAAGTCTAATTGAAAATAATGCAAAGAGAAATAGGAAGAAAATACTAATACGCTATTTGTCTAGTTTGTTAAGAGGCACTTCAGGTGACAAAGAAAAATCGTAAGTCACATACTGCTCATGAAGGGTACAGCAAAGATTAAACACTATGTATTGCCTTGTTATAAAGAGGTTCTGAGCATGACTTTTGTGCAAATAAACTACTGAGTAGTTCCTATCTGAAGATGACAGTCCTAATCTCAAAGTGATCCAAACTTCCAGAATTCTAGCTTTGAGGATAAACAATCATAGGACATCTCATTCCTGTAGTACAAATCCTTCCACAAGATCCCAAGCCACTTTAAACACACATGGGAGTGAAGTAAGCCACCTCAAAGATGGTAGCAATGGAAAGAAGGGAGACATTCCCAGTTGTTGAAGACAAGAGAATGCTGAAAGGTGCAGGCTGGGCTAAAGACATCTAGAGGAACTTTAAACCTTCTGAGACAGTCAAATGGGTTTTAATGCTCACGCATAGAACACAGCAGCTTTAGGATGTTCTCCCTTCCGCTCAATACCTGCTTATTTGGGGCAACATTTTGAAAAAATGAAATCCCTGATTAACATTAGGATGTCCAGAGGTCTGCTCAATACTTCAACAATAAAATGAACAGGCATGCAAATAAAGGAGCTCTCAGATAGTCCCCCACACCTTGTACTTGTAGAAAGTCTCATAAAGCACCCACACACCTACCCCACTGCTAATGTATATCATAAACCAATACAAACCAGACTGGATTCTCTTCGTGGGGGCGGCCTTGTTCTTAGATTTGGAGAACCTGAGCAGGAAAGGGAAAAAGGAGAGTTTATTTAACTTTATAAGTACTGCTAAACACATTTTTCAGCAGCTCTCTGCTGTTACACAGTTTGAAAGTATTAGAAGTCACTATTTGCAATATTTAAGCCATCTCTATGAAACAAGATAGGAAACTATGAGGGTATATTAGAAATACCAAGGTAACTTAGCTATTCATCTCAGCTAAGCCAGCAAATTTAAGAGGAAATCACTGCCAGAAAGTAGTGGATTGTATTTTCTGCTGGAACTGACCAGCTCCACTGGAGACTGGCCAGCAAAGAATTGGCCTAATACTTGGTTTTCCCCCCAGCAGTAAAAATAATCCGCTAAATTAATAACACTCACACTGTCCTCTATCATAGTATCTTGCCATTCCTTGCACAGACTAGCATTAGCATCTGCATTTGCAGATGAAGTAGTAAAAACATTATAGCGACTTGCCCCCAGGAAAACAGCAGAACAAATGCAAAAGAAGACATAGGTGGTCTCCTTGACTTTAACACACCGCCTGCATTACTGGAGATGGAGGGCACATTTTAGAGTGTTCCAAAGCAAAAAATCTTCTATGGGAAAAAGAAAAAAGGAAACACATACTGGGTAAGACAAAGAAGAACCAGGCAGCCCTTGTATAAAGTGAAGTTATATTTTATCGCTACTAATGAAGGGCCAAGTTCCAGAGTCCATGCAGATCTACAGACAATGAATGCAAAGATCTGCCTGTGTGGACTCAGCTATAAGATCAGGACACATGGGACCTCAGCTGACAGGCAACGCCAGCCCTGAAAGGTAGAAAACCAGAACTGATTGCAAGTCAGTGGAAACCCAGACTACTTTACTGCCTTACTTATTTGAGCTCTTTGTGGTGCTATCCTTGCTATGGCTGGGGATCCCTGGGCCAGTTTGGAAGCCTGCTTGTCTGGGGTCATCATGGCATTGCCATTAGAGTCGTTGCACAGGATGGGCAAACTGATTTCTTTCTTGCTGATATGGGTTTCTGCAGTCTCGTTTTCTGCTTGAGTTTCCTTGTCAGTGGATGATTTCTTGTTCAGCAGGTTACTGATCTCCATGATGTTTCCTATGATTTCCACTGGCCCAGTTAAGTTTTTTTTCCTAGATGGAAGATCATCTTTAGCTTTCTTCAGGTACGAAGCTGGGGCCCAGCCCTCTTTGCCTAGATACCTGCAGATGCAAGAGGAAACATCGCCACATCAAACACAGCCTTTTCACACATTTCAGGTATAATAGGCAAAAGTGAGAGATGATAATGTAAAACAAAATTTGTGGTTCTCGGATAAGCTTTCGCGATCTCCATTTATTACCTATTGATTAGACATCTCAAAGTCAGCTGAGCTAGAGTGAACCGTGGACTGCTGTTAAAAGCCACTAATCATCCTAAGGAAGGTATCTCTTTGGATAAGAAATAGTTACTCACAAGGCAAAGGGCTTCACCAGCTTGTTTTATGTCACGCTTAGTACCAGGCAAACTCAGTATTCTCCCGTAGAGAAATAAGGCAAACTAGTGAGTAACGTATTTTGATAGGCTTAATACTTTCTAGCGGCAACTCAAAATGGAAAAGGGATAGAATATGGGTGTACAGAGCCCCTGCGTCTGCAGTTTATGAGGCCCTTGTGCAAGCCTCCCTCCTTGTAGTCATAATGAACACTGTCCCTCCTCCCACAACTCCCAGACTTCTGGGATCAGCTTCTTTTATGAAGAATATGGGTCTCACACTTCTCACACTACTGCAGCTTCCTTCAGCACTGCAAGGTTGGGAAAAAAATTGACTAAAGAAAAATGGCTTTGATGGAGACTCATTTTCCTGAACAAGCTAGGGGCTATTTGAAGAAATAAACCGGGAAATCTGAACAGACACCTGAATCCAGTACATGTTCCTGGAACACCAGCCTGAGCTGCTCATGCTACACTCCAAACTGAAGTCACTCTTCCACAACTGGGCTTTTGGGAAGATGGTTTTTCTAACTCCTGCCATTCCTAACACCTCAGCAGGGATTTCAGATTACAATCAGACTCCTGGGAGGGCCACGTGGATGAACTCTGTTTCCCTAATGAAACCCTAACTTGCTACAGACTGAGTCACTGAAACCTTTCTCTCTAACCTCTCAAGATACCCAAAGCAGGCACTTGAACTGTAAGTGGGAAAGCAGGCACCAATAAAATCCTGGTGCTCAGGAAATCTGCAGGAAATGCAAAGGTTAAAACAGTAGGACTCTAAGGCTTTTTAATAAAAATGGAGACTCATTAGTCAGCAGAGGAAGGAGCTGGGGAGGGGGCGGGAAATATCAGCAAATCATTTCCTGGCAGATGAGCAACTTTGTCATGCCAACACTTGGAGTCTGAGGTTTACGGTGAGATTTCTGCACCAGGGCACACCCTGGGTTCACTCACCACATCCAGTCACTGAAGAGTGGCACTAGGACTTTATGGGGAGAACAGGAAAATGCAGTATAGGTTTGCTTCCCTAGACTTCTTCATTACTCCTCCTGTACAAAAGCAAGTACAATTGCTGTACTTCTAGCAATGACCACAAGGGTCTTTCTGTCCAAAATCGTGCCTTTTCCCAGCCCTCCATCTAGATCAGCTGTGATGCTAGGGATGCTGCTTCCCCCTACATACCTGTCTTCTGTCACACATGAAGGCAAAGATATGGGTTCTTCCCTGCTCAGAGAGTTTAGCAACAAGTTTTTCCAAAGATGCTGGTGTCAAAGGAAAGCATCCCAACAGCTTTGAGCTTTGTTTGCTGCATGGAGACTAACAAGAAGTAGCAAAATCGTAATGACTTGGTTTGACTTCCAATAGATACATAGCATTCAGCCATTGATATTATGTCAAGATACAGTTTGGATCTATTCAATCCCGTCCCCTTTGAGGTTTTTCTGATCAGCCTTAAACCAAGCCAAAAAAAGAAAAGAAAAAAGGTTTCAATGTGCTATGTCGCCTACTGTGGCAAGGCATGTATCAGTGCCATTTTCCAGCCCTGAAGACCTTTGGCTTCATCCCCTTTTGCAGTAGATGACTCTCCTGCAGAGCTACTGATCAATGCTTTCTGCCGTCTGTGCATCAGGGAGGTTTTTCTTAAAGGACGTTTATAACTTTACATGATCTGGAGATATAAAGATTTTCATGTGTGAGAAAGACACATCGACCAATGCACTGAGCACACCAGTTCCAAAGGTTACTTTCAACAGAGCTTGATTGTGCAAAATCAGCAAGAAAAAACAGTTTATATCCATCTTAGTTTGTGGGAGACTTAACATGTTTAAGATCAGAAAGGCAGCCACAGGCAGGTTCTGTACTGGCTCGTTAGTTCTCCTGCCAACTGTACGTATATGGATCAGCCCATATAACCCCTCTGCTTCAGACGCCTCTGATCTCACATAGTTTCTCCAAATAAATAGTAGCAGCAATACCTGGACAGTTAATAACTGGGCAACATACCCTCAGCAGAGAGGTCGTTGCTGGTTATTTCGTCCTGTGAGTTAGTAAATTAAATGTGAAGTTATTGCTGAGCAGTAGTTACCATAACTGCCAGTTTATTTGTGCAATGTCACAAATAAAAACACAGGCTTACATTTTTCACCTTAGTCCTTGAATTTTTTAATCTCAAATATCTTTGCAAACATCACGTTAAAAGACTACTTGATCTCCCCATTTTGTAAGTGAAAGAACTAAGGCAACTGCTAATCAGCTTCAGAGAAGTCCTGAACTGGTGACGATCTTCATTTCATGTCTAAGAGTTAAAATCACAAGTATCTTTCCTTCATTTTTATTCACATCCTACTGGAGACACTCCAAACCCCATCCTAGATTCCTCCTCATTTCGCTAACTGCACTTCACTGACATGGGCTGAGGCTCAGAATGAACCACAAAAGGAAGATGCAGGCAAATAACAACAGCTTTACTTAGCATATTGCTACTTACTCAGCCTGCAACCCACTCGGGCCCCATGAGATTACCTCCAGGTGACAGCAGCTGATACAAAGTAAGATCTAAATAATGGACGCTAATGCCAACTATGAACATACCAGGAAGCACGCAGATCCACTGAACTCAGCAGAACGCTAAGAAGGATCCCAGGTCAGAGCCTTTCTTTCACTTCTCCAGAGTCTCAACAAATTACTATTTTTTTTTAAAGTCATAATGCATACGGGGCGAAATAAAGGATGACACTAATATTGCCTCTAGTTTCTACAGCATTGAATTGGGAGAGTTGCAGAACTGGGTGCAGTGATTCGGTTCATCGGTGATTCCAAAAGCCTCCCTGTTTATATTACATGAAGGAAAAAATGGATTCAAACTATAGGAATGTTAAAAAAAAGTCAGAAGTGCCTCTGCGAGTCTGAAAGTCACATCTGCTTTCCAGCTCCAGAGCACTGGAATTACTCCAGAGGGAAGCAAGCTAGGGGAAAAAAAAAATAAAGAAAAGAAAAAGGAAAAAAATAAGAAAAAGAAGGACAGGAAATGAGGATCAGCACATGGCCAGGAATTTGGGGAAATTACATATTTAAGGTGGAACAAGCTAATGTCTTTAAGGTGGATTCCATTTGCAAGCTGCTGGATTTGTTTTTATTTCTACACATTGATGTGTGTGTTCAGCCTCTGTTACCCAGCCCAGCAGACAAGGCAGCAGGATTCAACTCCAGTCTCTTCCTGCCCCCTCTGCCTTCACACTCACTGCAGGAGAAGGAGTTGTTCCTGCTAAGGCACTCAATACTCGGAAAAGTGTATTTCTGCAGAATAGGAATCCTCTTCTGAGTAGTAAGTAACAGTAATCAGGGCAGTTTAATAAACAGCACAAGTGAGACATCAACTACCCAGGCTGCAAAGGACCAGCTTGCAGGGATGCCTCACCACATCATTTCCAAGAGTATTGCACATGGAAAAAACCCTAAACAAACAAAACTCTTTCAAACAACAGTTTAATCCTCCAGCAAGAGCACATCTGTGCTTCTAGTGCTCCAGAGCAGCAGAGAGGATGATGGCTGACACCTAACAGACTTGTCACACATATATGGGGAGCACCTAACCCACCTTTCAACAAGAAGGCAGGTGGCTCAACCCAAAATGCTTCTTACAAAAAAAGCCAAGGGCATGCTGCATTCCCCAACTACCATGGGCTGGGCTATCCACTGTCTTTCCAGCAGATCACCAGGTAGGAGCCACTTAAGCCACTGCAGCAAGTGTCACTGTTCATCAGAATGCACCTCTGCTATATAGAAAAATGTGTTTTAGGTCGGCCCAGAGGAGCATGTGAGAAAAAGGAAAAAAAGAAACTACTTATTGTAGAACTATGGCACAATACAATACGGCAAAGGGGAGCCTACAGTAGTAATAAGGCTGCATTTCAGAAGGAGAATACCAAAATAAACTAAAGATGTCCTGCAACATTTTTCCCCTCAGAAAACCTATGTGCTCTTGATTCCTCTATCTGCAACTTTGGATTCCACTTCTGTGAATGATTAAAGGAGAAAAAAATGTGACCTGACCAAACCCAGGCATTTTTTTAGTTTCTCCTATCTACAGTGCCTTCCTGGCTCCACTGCTATCTTTATTAGCCTGTTCCCTCTATGGGAACATTATGGGGCGGGGGTGGGGGAATCAGTTTTCTAAGTAAGGGACATCAAGAAAAACAACATTGCTTCAGTCAGCATTTTTACAGTCCTCATTCATAGCTGATAAATCAGGCAGAATCCAAACAAAAGCAAGTTATGGCTTGGGGAGGGAAAGCGGAAAAAATAATCACTATAATTACAGGCTGAATGGAAAAATGATGACTAGATGAGATGTTTTGCACTGCCCGAGAGATAAACCTCCATTTTTAAGCTACCTGCTGTATCACATCTTGCTTAAAGAGAAACGGGATGTCATAACACTTCCAGATTCACACTTAAGATGCAAAACAAAGGGCAGAATTATGAAAGAGCACTAAAACCTAAGTGCTGTGTGAACCTAGATGGAGAAAGCTCTGATGAAGTACTCAGAAATTCTGACACCTTGTATCACTGAGACGTATCTAACCTACATTGTCCCAACAAGAACCTAAAAAAGGGATTCTAAAGTCACAAGTCTCCTCTATGACTGCTGTTTCAATACATAACAAAGTTTGATACACAATGTTAACTTTGCCTGCCCTTGGAATCCAGTCCCTCTACATTACGAATATCTAATGTGGACAGGCAGCAATCAGGCAAAACAGTTGAAACCACCAATTAGTTTGGAAAAGAGCTATAGCCAGCTAACAGATCTCATATCCCTGAAAATAGCAGTACCTGCCCCAAACAGCTCAAGAGAACACAATCAGCCTTTCAGCATTGCTATAAATAGATTTAAACATGTTACAGAATAACTCTTATACTGGAAACACATCAAAATTACACACAACAGAAAGCCTTGTTAGGTCTTACAGATCTTAACTCTGATATGGGCTTTTAACTTGAAGGGAGGAAAAAAAAAATATAAATCTACAAGTTCTGGAATTTCCCTGCTGGAATAGTCCACAGCTTTTGCAGACACTGTAGTGTTACTTTAATCACCACTATATCGTCATAGCCTTTTCTTCACATTTCTTCAAGAGGTATTATGAACAATTTGGGCTTCCTTGCCCTGCTACAGAATTATTTAAATGCTAACATTAAGTGAATGCTCAGAAAAGCTCATTGTCACAGGTTCTGCAGCAATCTGGCTGCATGTTTCTTTACCTTATGTACCACCATCCTTCCAGGTTCTTTTGGATGACCTCCACGGTGACCCCTTTTTCAAACCCAATCTCATCCTTCCCCTGGCTGGCGTATGGCTGGATAGTGACATATTTCTCTTCTAGTGAGGGGAGAAAAGGCAACATCAGTTAGGGTCAGAATTAGTCCAGCTGTTTTTCTGTTCTGCTTGCTTTTAAACTGTTATGCAGTGATTACGTGGAGCCATTACAAAAGGCGGAGCCCTGCTCAGGGGCCCACTGATTATTTATGCTGACGACATGAGAGATAATCAGCCCCTTGCCACTACCCTGCTGCTGATAATCACAAAGTGTTTCCATGCCAATAATGACACAAAGTCCCCAGAGAGCTTCCCCCCTTCTTCCCACCCGCCCCCCCATCCAAGTTCCTTGAGCGGGTAAGGGAGAGGATTTGAAGCTGGACTTAACTCCCATACTGTAACTTGACAGAATCAATCTGGCTGCCAAATCAGCCAAGCGTCACCGCAGGAGCTCCAGCCAGTTGGCTCTTTGAACACGCACAAGGCTGCACAAAGCATTGTGTTACTGAAATCCAAGCCCTGCATCCTGAGAGGGACCGATTCTCCCCAACTCAGAGGGACTGGCCCATCATGCTGATCTTGCACCTCCCAAACAGCATAGGCTTACAGCAATAAGCTTGAAACAGCATTTAAAAAGTGACAAAAGAATAAAAGGGGTTTGCATTTGACAGGAGACCATACAGCATTTGCATTCATGGGTTGTGAAGTGCTTTGCAAACATACTTTTGGCTAGACCTCACTCTAGAGAAATACACGTGTGGCGGTGGTAAAGGAGGGCCAGAACTAAGACACATACTTCAAAAGCACAAGCTAGATTTCAAGCACGGTGTTTGAGCCAAAACCTTAGCATCCCTATTAATCTCCAGCATCTATCCCCTTGCCAGCCAGGCAGAGGTGAGCAGACTTGCTAAGAGCAAACCAATGAGCAGAGCAGAAAACACTTTGTCAGCATCTTCCTCCACCCACCAGGAGTCATTTACTGCAGCATTTCAGTCATGCTCAGGGTCAGCCTTTTCCTCCATTAGCTTAAAAAAAAATTACAACTGGCATCGAAAATGTGAACTACCAGCCTTGCTCTGCAGCGGCAGGCATGGTAAGCATTACCAATCCCCTCTCCTGAACCCAAGCTACAGTGCATGTAACAGCATGAATTTCTGTAGCTAGATCAAAGGCAGGGACAGCAAGCAATAAAGCGCACCCCAACTGGACTTCCTAGCACTTTCTACTGGCAGTGACAATAAGGCATGGCCAGGAACAAACAGAGGGTTGTCCGTGCACAGAAACGGGCAGGAAATTAAGTGAATCCAGAGCTCCTGATCACTGCAGAACAAAGGAGCTATGAAAAGGTTGCAGCAGCTTAAGGCAAACGGTCTTTTGGAAAGAGTGCAGCAGACCCAACCATCTGTTTGGTTTTGTGGCTCAACTGCATTTTGTTGCTGGGCGAAGCATGGAAACTTTAAAGAAAAAAAACCAAAAAACTTACTCAGACAAAGTACGACATAATACCTCAGAAAGAAGAAAAAAAAATGTTGGCACAGCATTTGATGGCAGAAAATTCAAAGCTACATCTCTGAAGGCAACTTCCCTTGACGGGTCGCATTTGGATCCTTCTCGTTCTGAAGGGGTAAACCCTGTCAAAACCTTTGCCTCCAAGAGAAAAATACTCTCTCCTGCTCTCCCCTAGGAGGGCTGCTTCAACTGTTTTATCACTGGAAAGGAATTCCAGCTTGTTTGTAATTAGCACCACCAGGATATGACACCTTTCCCACAGAAATACTCTACTGCAAGATGGGGCCTGAAGAATGAAATCCTGCTAATGAAACCTGGCTTCAAAGTTACAGGAAACTTTCCCTAGCTGTGTTTCTGCTCTGCACAGTAAAGGCAGACTCATTTTTCCTCAGTTTCAGCTGACGGCTGCTGAAGGAGTTACGTGCCCAGCTTCCACTGCATGCAGAGCCCCAGTCACTAAACTGAACAGCAGAAGATCCCTGGGCAGCTACATCTCATCCCTGCGAGGAGAGGGCCAAGGGAAAGTTCAGGTGTGCAGAGCTGTACTGTCCAGACACACATTGGTTCAGAAACTTCCAGGGATGTTTCACAGTAACAAAGAGCTAAGCCACGTGTTTGCTGGGCGTTGGAAGAAGGCCCTGCTTTGTCTCTCCACCACACCAAAGCCGCTTTATAACCCAGGCTATCAGAGTTCACCCTTGCCACTACAGCTACAACAGAAGTTTCTCTGTTTATCTTATTTTTCCTCCATATAAACAGCAGTCCCTGCTGCAGCTAAAGCCAGCTATTCAGCTCCTGTTGCTGTGCAGAGCTGTCTCTGGGGATGAGACTCCTTTCCTCTGCTGAAGACAGGGTAGGGGCCATAAGTGAGGTGCTCACTCCTAGATTTCAACACAGCTTTCCAAGCTCCTGCTCCAGCAGGACTTCTTGTGTGTGAGGAATTGAGTGGTCACTCATCAACCTCAACAGCATCTGAGTCTGATCATTCAAGGGCAATCAAAGCTTGGGTGAGGGTCCTTTGCAAACTAGGATGCAATCACCTCCTAAACATTAGACCCCTTCCTCCCCCATGCAAATCGACTCTCTCCATTCCAAATACAGATGGGTGGCTTGCCAGGGAAAAGGACAACAGATCCACGCAAGCTAATACAATAGCCAGCAAACCCAACTTCCAGTGCTTGAACATGTGTAGTTGCAGGCCCAGAACAGGCTTCCCAGGGAGGTGGTAGAATCTCCATCCCTGGAGGGGTTGAAAAACCACACAGATGTGGAGCTTAGGGACATGGTTTAGTGATGGACTTGTCAGTCCTGGGTTAAGAGTTGGACTTGATAATCTCAAAGGTCTTTTCCAACCGAAATGATTCTATGTGGGCACACATGACTGCTCTACCTGTTCTTTCCTGCCTGCCTTCCTCCCAGTCACTGATTACTGGACTTCCAGTTAGTTTCAAGGTAAGGCAGAAGAGCAGGGATAGCTTGCAACTTCTTTCATTCTGTCTGAAACAGGCCAGAAAAGATTGACCATACTGTTGAGATGGCACACTGAAAACAGGAGCTGCCAGCTGCATGGGGAAGCCACATCCCCAGCTGGGAGAGCTGCAGCCTCTTTCCTGGGTTTTCACCATTGCTTAGGTTTACTGAGGAAAGATTCTACTCTTGAGCAGCTACCTAACTTCCCCCCCCTCCCCCCCCGCCAGTACTGAGATTACTGCTTTGCCTGTTGCTGCTCTTGCCTTGCTGTCTTGCACACACTGCACTCTATACCACCCATCAGTGGCTCTGAATGACCAGAGACACCGGCCCACTCTAGACACACCAAGCTACTGAGGAGGATGGAGCCCCATCCAAGTACCATGACACTGGCATGCACAGGTAAGGCTTTTCTGAACTGCTACTGGTTTATTCTTTCCATGAGCACCTCCACTACTTACATCTTCAGTCCTGTGGATTTCAGCTCAAGACTACTGCTCTTTGAGAGCAATGTCCTTCAGGTGACTCCTCCCTATATGGAGGAAGGGGGGGCAAAAAGACGCTGCACAGAAATAGGAAGGGAACACAGAGAAAAAGTTCTCCCATGACACAAGACAATCAAAAGTCTTAAAAATCCACTTAGAAAAGAGGGTCCTACAATGTTTTTGTTTAGCAGTTCTATTTTTAAGCCTACAGGTCAAAACAGGAAGCCACCATTACAATTTCCCCTTGCAAAGTGCTTTCACAGCAAAAATTACAGCCATTGCCAAGATTACACACATTTGGTTTCTTTTAGTGGTGCAGGGGATACCACAAACATACATGAGGTTTGTAACTTAAACATTATTCTGGAGATACAGGCCCCCTTGCAACCAAGGTGTAATTCTGACTTGTTTGTCAAAGATTATCTCTAGCCAGTGAACATTTCGTACAAACCAAGATTTGCTGAAGGAAGCAGTGGAGCTTTCAGCGGATGCGTCACTGAAAAGGACTGATGTAGCATTCAACATATCAGATTACTATTCAAAAGTCTTTAAGAGAAGATATTTGATACTTCATGACTGACACAAAAAGTTACTGGGAAGACTTAACACAGATAAATGGTTTCATGAGAGACTCGGCAGAGCATCAGCCATTAGAAAGACACCGCTCCAAGTTACACTAACAAATCTGAAATACCATGATGCTTTCATTCAGATACTGTGACAGGCAATGGTACAAAACACAAGCCAGCAAACGGTCCCAGACCTGCCATCAAAGTTGCATGCCCAGATCTACAGAGAATATAAACATGATTTTGATTCATTAAGTTTTGACTTAACAATTAGCAGCAAAAAAATGCAAACAAAAGTATAATTTGTATTCCCCAGCTGCAGCTTCCATTACATCAACTTCACCGTTGAGGTCAAGTGGGTGGAATAAACTTTACTACATGCTACAAAGCACATACATTTGCTAAAGGGCTGCACTTTGGAAATAATGGGATGAGAGACCTTCTCCCTTTCAAGATGAAAATGGCATAAAGACACCCCTGTTCTTAGCGTGCGATACCCAGAGATCTAATAGTTCGATTAGCCAGCTTCACTTATATTTTCTTCACTTCTAATTTGCAGTTCAAAGGTACCTTCCCCAGCTGAACTGAAGAAGGTACCTCTATTGGAAATTCAGCTGCACTAGTAAATCTGAACAAGGCACGCATGAAGAAGCACAGCCTGTTTGGCAAAAAGCTACGATACAAGTCTGTCACATCATGCATTACCCAACTGCAACCCAGTTGGATAGTTTGGAAGGAAAGGATTAGTATGTGTCATTCTCCCTCCTCCCCAGACACAGACACTATTTAAAACATTCACAACAAGAATTTCTGCACTGTTTGGACTACCAGACTCATACCACCCACTTGTAGCTGTGCTCTGCCCAGCCCTCCCAGACACCCTGGCAGCCCAGGGCTCAGTACGCTAGTTTATTCCAAAGCTTCACTTCTCTATCAATCTTTTGCCTCCCTCCTTTTCTCCTCCCCAAATAAAGGCAGGCTTCTATTTTCACTCTGGTTCTACCTAAAGTCTCCTGAAGACAAACAGCAGAGACTTGGGGTTGAATTATAGAGACCGCTGGGGAAAAAACAGCAGAAGACAGTTCCCATGTCCTTGTGACAGTCCATAATACTACAGAGAAACCTTTTTCTAGCAACTGCAATTTCCCCCCAGCAAGTGTAGCCCAGGTTGCTGCAGTGCCACTGGGAGGTGTGTGTATATACAGGACAAAGCATTTGAGCTGTACAATGCCCTGCATTACAGCTATGTCTAGTATGTGGTTTGCACAGATGTACACAACCATGGTATTTCCTACAGACCTGATACAAGGCAGCCAGTGGTATTTGCCATTTACGGGTCACTCCTTCGCAAGCAGCAGACTCCTAATGCCCTCCCATGTCTATTAGAAGAGGAAAAACAGGAGAGAAAAAAAAAAAGCACCAAAACCCCAAACCAACAACAACCATTTTGTGTCCCTCCAGGAACATAACAGCATTCTGCCAGTCCAAGGTCTTTCCTACGCGCAATAACAGTAGCTTTAAATTAAAGTGCTGCTTTACAAACAGTTTTTGAATGCATGCCTAGGGCCGCGGTAGCTCAGACCACTCCCTTTCCCTTCCTTCATCCTGCCTTGCACCTGCCACCTCTCCCAGCACAGTTTGCAACTCTGCCATGAGATGGACCTGAAGCCAACCTGGCCAAGGAGAAGTTAGTACGATCCCAAGTCTGGTTTCATTCATTGCAGATCTGCAAAGGAAAGATGCTAGGGAAGGTGAGAATGGTTCTTCTAGTAGTGGCACCACAAACTGTATACAACTCTTCTCTGTACTAAGCCAGGCCAGTTTCAATGCAGCTTCACTTGATTTTGAGGAAAGGGGCCTATTTCTGAGTCTGCTGGAAGCGAAGTCAAGGCAACCCATGCGAAACAATCTAAAACCAGGCTAGGATAGTTTAAGAGTGCCCACATGTCTTCTCCCAGACATTTGAAGATGTTGTTTATTAAAGTGCAACTTTATGCGTAAATAGGATTTATAATACAGCTCTTAAACGATCATATGATCTACAGCAGAGCAAGATGACCTGCAGGCACCTTGGCAATGCTTATCAAGCAGTAAAAGGTCACCTTTGCAGCCACAGTGTAGTGGGGACTGAAATATTTCTTCTGTATTCACCCAGCCTGTTCAATATCTATGATACAACATACTAGTTGCAGAAAAACTAGGGATTCCACATTTAACTTGTTAAGTCCTCCTAAAATTTAATGTCAAAGACATTTACTTTTGGATAATGGCAGACTGTGACAACAGTGCTTTCTGGTTTTTCCTTTTGTGTAGGATTGCAGCTTGTAATCAAAAAGTCATCAGATGGGTCCATTCCATCACACTCCCTTTAAACAGCATATACCCAAACAGGTTTTCTTTTGTTTCATGCGCTGTATTTCTGTCTACTAATAAAAGGGGAACCTCTAAAGAATTTTTAGGCATTGGACATGGCATTTTCCATATCAGGTGACGTGTTAGGATACCTCTCCCACAGGAAAAACTTCAGCCAAGATGAAGCTCCGTCAGTTCCAGAAGAAACTGTACCTATTTGTCTGACAGAGCAAGACACTGAACTCAACAGCCTGTGAGGCTCCTACAATCCCATCTGTCAAACCAAAATTTCAGATTTTACACGTACGCTTGTGCACAAACATAATATACATTAAAGTTATGAGGTGTCTTGAGAAGGCAGCTTCATCCCTCCTCTCGCTGTCTGCATTTATACTTACTGTCAGGTCAAGGAAAACAGACCTATGGTTTTACTGCTCAAGTTGTAATGTAGAGCTTCAGTAGTGCTTTCCAAATCTTCCTTATTCAATCTTCCCAATTCCCTTGGCACTGGTTATTTCAGATTCCTCCTAGTCTGTCACCAAGGTAACTTGTTCCTTTCCCCAACATCTTCAAAATCCTGTCACTGTTGCTCCTCACTGCTAGAGCCCAGACCTGGCCTTTCAGCCACTTTTGCACAGCCACTACAGCCACCTCCTACCTCCTTTGCTCCCTTTCCCAGCCATTCAGCACACCACTCTTGCCACCACAACACTCTGGTACTTCAGCCAGACACCTACCAAGTGTACACCCAGCTCAGTTGTCCCATCTTGAATTTTCAAGCCTGCATGGTGTACCTTGCTTTAGTATGCTACTACACACTCTCATGTGCTCTGCTCTTGTTGGACATCCCACTTGTCTAAATTCTTTCATCTTTTCCCACTCAGTCTCATGCCTTCCTTATGATGCTTCATCAACCTGAGCAGGCTCCCTCCTCCATGGTATCAAATAACCTGGAACTCTCAAATCCTTCTAAAATAGGCCTACCCTGACTTCCTGCCCTGCCCAACAAGCTTAGTTTTAGCCCTTCTCTAAAAGCTTTTAAAAATACCAAATAAATACCACCTTCCACTGTGAAAAAACATTTTCTGTAATAAGATGCATGCCAAATTGCCACTTGCCCAGGTTCCTTTGATGCACAGATTTCCTCTTTGTTTAGGCTGTAAACTATTTGGGACAGGAACCTCGCCTTTAAGCAGCTAAAATACCATGCACGCTTCCAGCCCTGCAGAATCAGTCTCATCTCTCCCAGGCAAATGGCCAGCACTCATACGTTTCTGTTTCCAAGTTCCAAGCGCCCCGTTTTTCATACCTCTCCTTCACCTATATTTTATAATTTTGCTCTTTTCTGCCTCCATAAATAAGTGTGGAAGTCATCTGCAGCACTTCAGGAGTCAACCAAGTAAGGGAGTAATTTTCTTTGCTCAGCTGGTGTTTCTATGTGCCCCCGGCTTTCTGTAACCCCATCCTTGTTTGATATGCCGGTAGGGGTGGGGATGGGGGGAACTGGGCTAGAAATTAGCCAATTAGCGATTTCTCAGCAAAATGCAACAGCCCCAAACCTACATCTTCCAAACCACAGAAGAATTTTCTTTCAAAATACTTTCCCCTCAGTCAGCAGTCTGCGCTTGCCCTCCCCCACTCCTCCGTTCCACCCCCCCTTTGTCAGACCTGCTTCTGGAAAAAGTCTCGCTGTTCCAGAAAGCAAAGCATTAATTCAACATGGACTTTGTTTTACTTGTCTAAATATTCAGCAGAGAAAATAACTGTCCGCAGTTATCAAATGTGTTCATCTGTAGACAGGAGCTCTTCAGCCTTTGTTCCTCTCTCCCCTCCCTCTCGCTTTTTTTTTTTTAAAATGACAGAAAACCTCATGCCAACAGATAAAAAAGAACAATAATGACATTTCTTCTAAACAGTTCTGTATTGCGCATGCTCTTTCTTCAACCAGCAAGGGGCAATAAACATTTACTACTTTCCTTGGAGCACACAGGAGGAGAAAAAAAAAAAAAAAAAAAAAAAAAAAAGAAAGAACAAACTAAATCTGAAGCTGATCTGTGCTGGTTTGGTTTAGCATGGCAAAGTAGCCCTGCTGTACTGTGAGTGGAAAAGATTTCATCAGCATCAGGAACAAGCAGGGAAAAAAGAGAGAAAACAAAGGGAGAAGTCCTGTAGGTAATGAGGGGGCTGTGAAAGAGGGCAGAGCAGCTCTGGTGGGATGCAGGAAAGGGTACGAGTGCACGAGCATACCAGTACTGATCAAGGGCTCTTTCTATGGCTAAGAAAACTGGCTGCAGAACAGCCCACCTGGGCTAGGAGATGGGGTTCAAGAATTGAGACCAGCTCAAGTTGGAGATGAAGTATCAAGACCACTGGGTTACACAGCTGCCTTCTATCTACACCCTGTCCACCTCTCCCCACCAAGCTCTCTCTCTCACTAAGTTAGGTAAGCAGTAGGAAGACCTATAGTTTCCAAGTTCTAACTTTAACTCATTCATTGAATAGCTTATTTCTTGTGCTAGCAGCTACTCTTAAATAATAGGCTTACCTGGCAGAAACTCAGCCTATATGTCACTATATTGTTGATATGAGTAACTTTGAAGTACTTTCCTCCATTTGGAAGTGTTTGGCACAAACCCAAAGCACCAGTAACTTACGTCAGATATCTGGGATACAGAACTGGCATGTAAACCCCCTGCTTTTCCCAATCAAACTGTAATAGCGCAAATGACTTCTCATGAAATTAGCCTGTAAACAAGCCTACATCCCCTTCCAGGGGAATTTCCAAATAAATGCATGTGCAGAATTAGCATTTTACACCGTACAAGAGAACATGAACTGCAGCTTGCAAGTCTAACGTGTCAGGACTGAGGAAAACTACAAATGTTCAGCTTCTCCTCAAAATTTGTATCTGTTATTTGAGTTTTGTAATATACAGACAAAAGTTTAGAAAATGTACTGCAAATAAAAACATTTAACACTTAAAGAAAGCAAGCTCTGCAGCTACATAAGAAACATAAACCAATGTAATCTCTTAGATCTGAGCATACCACGGACCATTTTAAAGAGAAGTTCAGAAACAAATGTCATCTGTTCCTCTTTGTAAAAACGGACTACAGCTGTTCTCATTGCAGATTTTTTTTCAGCTTTAGAAAGGGAGCACTATGATGATAATCAATAATTTGTCTTTCATGTTTCTTATTCACAGACCCAAATATCCCATTTGCTCCCAAATAGCTGAAGTTCAGGATGCTTAGCCTCTTCAAATGGCTTTGGAAAGGGTAGAAATAAATAAGCCATATGTTCCCCTGATAATTCTTCTCCATCAAGCAGTCTTCAAGAGAGAAGCAAACACTCTTTCCTTCTGCACTCAGGCTTTCCCAGTGTTTTTAATATCCAAGAATATCTCTTAGAAAATCCTGGCCTTCAGAAACAATGTTTAATTCCTTTGGTTCTGACTTTAGTGAGTCTATCATAGACCTGGTCAGTAAAAATGTTCATTAGTGGTACCCAAGAATAAAGGGGAGCATCCTTTACAGCTTGCTTTTAAACTCCAGTGAACTCTTGGAGCTAACCCTTCCAACAGCAGGGATTATCTCAAGCAGAATATCGCTGGGTGGGAAGAATTTCAGCCAAAATGTTTAATTGAATTTATTTCCAAGGAAGAGGCCAAGTGGGGGAGGGGATGCTGTTTTGCCCGAGCTGAAAAATTCTGGCAACCTCCTATTTAAGCAGCTCCAGTTCTTCTATGCTTTGGAGCAGGGACTTGAAGGTTGGCGGGGGGGTATGTATGTATACTTCATGTATTCTGTCATTTCAGTGCAAACCCACCCAAATTTGGCCTTGTTAGAAGTCTTTGGGGCTGGGATGGGAGGGAAAGGGAGAAAGAATCTCTTCTGACCTCACATAAACTGTGATCTGTTAGAGAACAGCAGGCTGGACACCAAGAGAGACTCATACTTTCAACAACTGCAGTTTGGAAGGCATAGATGTCTGTACAGGCTACAGCTATGCCAGATGATGAAGCCACTGTTTCCAACCTGTCCCCAAGTATTCAGATCACTTTCTTTACTTCCAGTGAGCCTGCTCTTGTAAGAGCTCCCTAACCTACTACTCCAGATGACATTAAGCAGTTTATTTTTAGCCAGCCTGCATAGCTGTGGCTGAAATGCATTGGAGAGAGCTTATAGGAACAGCTCAGCGACGGAGGGTGCCCCAAACCTTGAGATGTTACAGTTTGTGCCAAGTTCACGTGCCAAGATTTAGTTTGAGATAAAGCACATATCCCCCCAACACACTCAAAACCCCAGCACTGCTTGGGCCTAATAGGGAAGAAACTGTTAAGGAGCAAGAAAAAGGCTGGGATGGAAGAGACTAGGGGAGCCTGTGGTGGGGAAGACTGCCAGGAAAAGACACTGCAATACTGGGCAGAGGGCAGGTCTGGGGAAGATGCACACAGATGGTGGGCACGAGTGCAAAAGGGAAAACTTGGGAATGCAACTTAGGTCCTTGAGTCTTACCAGTCAACTACGCTAAAGGAACGATCATGCATTTTAAATTTTATGGAGCTTTGTTTGCAATATTGTAGGAACATGAAAGGATATATTTGCTTAAATTGTAAACAAACTGTTTAGAAAACTGATTCCCAGAAATTCTCCCTGTTAAATTGCCAGGAAGTATCTGGCTGAGTTTGACAATGCAAAATAAGTAGCTCCGAAACTCTTGGGGTACAGAAACAAACACAAGTCATCATGTGTGGTTATGGGGTGGGGTATTTTGGTGCCTTCAGGGTGTATTTGGTGGCTGAGAAGCAAGACCTTGTCTTCTAAGGGTACTTTCAGTTCCTGCAGGGTCAAGCTACAGGAGAAAGAACACCTCTCTTGTTATTGTTTCCTCAATAATACTTTCAGGCAAAGGTGAAAGGTCACTGAAAAGTTGTATGTGTTTGACACACATGAGTGTGTACGAAGAACTGCCGCCAAATCCACAAGAAGACAAATTTGCTGCTTTAAAAGTACATTCTCTCCCTAGTAGGATATGGCATCTTTTCCTCATCTAGGAAGCTTCTCTTGTGCTTGTATTTGGTTCCATCCTCTCAGTAAGGTTGTCTGAAAGCTGCAGAGATGCAAACGGTGCTTCCTCACTCCTCCTTCCTTTTTAAAGTGCAATGAATACCATATCTGAAAAATCCCACGAGAAGGGGATAGAAAGGGGTACCTCTGCTCTGGGAAAGACAATTCACATACACTGGAGAAATGCTTGGTTTGGAAGATTCCTCAGACTTCACCCAAATGTAGCTTCAAAACACAAGGTGTTCCCTCCTACCCTGCCATGCTCACTGTCAGACCAACAGAGCTAGAAAAACCCCATCAAAATGTTGCTAATGATGGTATTTTAAACACCTACGACTGACACCAAAAGCTACCAAAAGCTCTGAAGAAGTCTGTCTTTAGTACCAAGCACTGCCTGCAAGGAAGAGAGGGGACTGAAACTGGAATTATTCTCATCTTTCCACACCAAGTACTTTTCCAAGATGCACATCTCTGACCATGGCTTTTTGGCGCTCTTCTCATTTTAATAGCCTGAAAGTATCACTTGTCCTTCTTGAGGTAGGAAAGATTGAGTACAAGTATGTCCAAAGTTAAAACACAACAGATGTGAGCAACCCTAAGCAGCATGAGGATTCAGACTGCAGAGCTATCCTTGGTTATTAGCCTCCGGCTCTTGGGGTGCCTAACCCTGGCTCCAAGACACCCTTCAGCTGTCATGTACAAAATCCACATGTGAACTCTGGACCTTCAGTCTCTCTCTGCTAGAGTGCTGAAGATGCAGACCCCAGTGCACAACAGTCAAAGCTGCAGCATGGCTTTTGGTGCATCCTTAAGGGCTGGTGCCATAGGAAGCTATTAATTCACCTCGACTCTGCTGCCTGTTGACTATCCCGCCCAGCGTCCATCGCCGGTCCAGGCGTCTCAGGTGAGCCTTGCGTCGCTTAGAAACTAGTTTGGAACATGGATGGAAACAAACAAACAAACAAAAAAAAATGATGGGAGGGTGAGGAATAAAAACAAAAAATGGCATTTACAAGCATTGGTCTTGTCAGCAGGAATGAGTTAGGTGGGATACAGACATTTTGGTTTAGTTTATATAGTACAGTGGAACAAGTTAGCTTCTTGAGCCTGAGCAACATGAACCACCTAGAACTGACACAAGTTACCACCCTTGCTACTGGCTTTCCTTAAAAAAAAAACCCCAAAACCATACATGCACCCCAAACCAAACTGCTTGTCCAGGGAGGCTGCAGTAGCAGTACAGATCAACATCATGGATGCTGCATCTCCTGGTTAGGCTGCATAATCTTTGGAGAATTTAGTCTATTGCATATGACATCAAACCCAACAGGGCTCTAACCCTCTCTAAGCAAATTACTACACTATAAACAAAATCCAAGAAAAGGAAAAAAAAAAAAAAAAAAGGCAGCTTCTCTTATGTGAGTTCATTTGTAACAGCAGGAACAGAACCCAAGTGAAAAGTGTCTGATGTCTCCTTGCTTGCAACGCATGACTCACAATCACTGCCATAGCTAGTTCTCATGATCCAAACTTCTAATGTACTAATAAAAAGATATAAGAAAAAAACCTAACCTTGCAATTACTGAGCAGGCTCAAGAAGCTAAGAAGTTAGAACTGAGAATTAGTTACACACTGAAACAATAATTTATGCTCAAAATATAAATAAAGACAAGACACCTATGGAAATGGATTATGAGAGCAGCTGTGCACAGAGGACACCACTTGTTTTCTGGATCACGTATGTAGAACTGTACTCAGCTCCTTCTTCTGCTTATGAAAGCGTGAATGACACAGGAACCATTGGACCAGCACAGAAACATAGACAAACATCTCTCTTTTTCCGCTCAAGGGCTTCCATGCTAGTTTGGCAACTACTACAAGGATGCTTGGTGCTGCCACAAAGCAATGTAATCTATTATATTTCAGCTATCGCTGGGGTGCAAACACGATCGGTTTGCTAGTGATGCTGGGAAGCTGTCCATAAACTCTGATATCACATTGTTAGTAATCACTCAGTTCTGCTTATGTGCACTCATTTGGGGAATACAATCTTAGAAGAGAGGACACCATTGTCTTCTAGAACTAACTATAGACAATCAGGCACAGCAAAATTATTTGGGGAATCATTAGCTGAACAAGTAAAAGAATTAATAACTTCCCCCAAAATGGCTTTTGCCTTTTTGCCCTTTATATCTGTCAGGGGCTTAGATCAGACTTTTGCACCCAGCTCACTCAATTTTTCCCTTGCTGTAAAGCTTAAACCATCCCTAGTCACCCTAAGTGGAGGTGTGGCAAGTGGTGTTGAACAGACACAATGTCTAGTTTGTGGTACTCTGTACTTTCCCTTTGATCCCATGTGGATCAAAGCACCACCAAAAATTTTTAGAGGAGCTGTATTTCAAGTTTATAGATCACTGTGTTCTTGGCTAACAGAAATCAGTGATCTTCTTGGAAGCCTTGGTGGCACAGAAGATGAGCTGTCCTCACTCCTTACTGGTAATGTTTTTCTTACCAATTGGTTTAAGCTGGTGGCTTTCTCCAAATCAACTGGACATTAGACTGTCAGTTACACATACACACTACATAAGAGGCAACACAGGACACTCACTCCACTAGACATACAGATTATAGCAGAGAGAGAAGCTAAAGCTAAATTCAGAGTAAGGGTGCCTGCATTAGGAGGTTTCTGTACAAGAAAGGAGGAAATTGAAGATGCTGAACTTAAAAAGGCTTGCAGGAAGGAGTAGATTCAAGTGTCAACACAGAGCAGTCATCCACAGCTCCTTGCTCATGCTGGGAATTTGGAGGATTCATCCATCCGGGAGCATCCCTTGAACACAGTGGATCACAGATCCAGCATGCCATGTCCTCCTCACAACACATAACCATCCCCAGTGATAGCCCTTCTATACCACAGTGATGCTTTTGTATGACTCGGGGTGGATTTTTTTTTCTTCTCAACAATATTGAATTTTGCCATTTGATCCCAGACTCGGACTTGGTTGGTCATGCCACAGTCACCAGAAAGGTTATTTATCAAGTGTCTAAATGTTTCCAGAGAACATTTTAAGACATTTACTTTAACAGCTCCTGTGGCTGTGAATGCTTCAGATTGCTTTCATGAATGTTTTCAAAGCCTTGTAAAATGGTGTTGGTCTAAACACATGCCCAGGTAGCAGTCAGCTGCCTACCCTCACCCTGACAAAAGATCTTGTGCAGGCTCAGATGCAGACAGGAAGCACTTTCGTCTTTTTCAGGGAACAGACTATTTAAACAGAGACACATGGAAATATTACTGCTATGCAGAGGCAGCATTATTAGTAAGCTGCATACAGCACCTCCTTATCTTTACAAGGGCCTGCCACAGCAGAGCGAACCTCTGGGTCTGCCTGTCTTGAGCACTTGTTTCAGGCCCACTGCAAATAGAAAGGGCTAAGAGGCTGATAACAGAGAGCTCCCTACATTAATGTTTCTACCATTTCAGCATAGGCAGATTGCACAGATTGCACAGTTGCAGGAAGTCAACATCTCCAGGAGTCACTCTGAAAATTGTATGAAGTCTAAATCCAGGGGCTAGGGCACTTAATCCACTTGAGATGACTTCCTCCTCAGTTACACTTGAGCCCCTTTCTCCTGCCTACTGAGAGTTGGCAAGTTTTCTGTGTAAGTATGTTCATTTTTATACACTTTTCTTTAAGAAAGTGAATCTGAGTTGTTCTTTCCTCTCTTAGGGAATAACTATTAGGAGAAGAACAGCCCAAGTAAAGGACTGGAGGGGGGAAAATACAACAAAAGAAGTCCCAGTTTATGTGGTTAATAACATAAACCAAAGTTACTGAAAAGCAAGCAAAAGCTGAGGCACATCAAAGTAGCTGCAGAGGTAATGCAATTAGATTTGTCACTGAGATGGAACTGAACAGAAAGGGAACACCACCCAGGTTTCAGTGTATCTGGATTTGGAGTAAGGCAAGAGCACAACTGCTGACCAAAGCTGAGGACAGCAGTGTAATGGATTAAAAAGGGGACTGAGAGGAAAAAGATAAGGAACATTTGATGGCTTTTCCATTACCCAGGAAAGACTGCTATGTGGCAACAGCCCCGTGCAGCGTACACCCCAGAGGGCAACATGAAAGGCAGAAAAGAGCTTGGAATGAAAGCAGTTTAAGCACTAAGGCTGTCAAGCATGCACCATATTTAAGTCAGGAAAAGGGAGGAAGCTACAGAACAACAGACAAGGCATTCTTCAACTCTTTCAGAAGAGAGCAGTAAGTTTTTGTTCTTTACTAACAGGGAAATTTTACTAACTGCTTTTGCATCCGCTAAGATGTTGCATCATAGCAGACTGGTTCCCAGCCTACAGTCTACAGCCAGTCTGTCTCTAAACCCTAAGTGACCCAGGATATGGGCAGCTTTGAGCAGGGAAAAATGAGTTACAGAGCCAAAGATTTCAATAAGCCACAGATGTCACCCTTGGGGCCCAGTACAAAGTTATGTTTTGCCTGTGTGCTATCTTAATGAGCAGATGGTCACCCCAACACATCTCTAAGCCTCCTGACTGTGCTAAGGAAAGGTCAGCTGAGTTTCCACATACGTTTTACATGAGTGTCACATCAAAAGCACCTAGAAATTTAGCAAGATACTCATTAGAATGGAGCAAATAATAGTAAGTGTCCTTTGTACACAGTTGTTACATGAGAATTCCATTAAGATGTGGTTAGCCTTTCATAATGGAACAGAGGAACACGTGAGGTTGTACTATTCCATTTCTGGAACCTGAATTAAGCATCTTTAGCCAAAAAAAGAAGCACAGCTAAATACATATACATGATGAATGGCATCTGAGTTTTAATAGAATGAGACCACACCATATAAAATTACCTTTCCACACAATTACAGACCACAGCAAACAGCAGTGCAAATAGTTTCAAGGATTAATTAAAAAAAATTGTAATGAGAAGCAAATTGTATCAAGAAGAAGCCATTAAAGTTAAATCTCACTCCTTTTAATGGTGTGTGGCTCTAACAAGCATCTTCTTCCAATTAAAAGCTCTCACTTGTATAATTTCTGCAAACAAGCCATGCAAGTTCTCTCCTTCCAGGGACATGAGAGTCCAAGACTTCCACCAGAATATACTGCTTGGACTTGCACCTAAGTTATCTGTATGCTTTTTAAGGGTATTAAAATGAGCATCATTTCAGTTTTTGAACCTTTTGTCACACTGGGAGCCCAAGCTGCTCACAGAGGGATTACAGACATGGTACTTCACTCCAATTTCTTCTGCAATAGTTTATTTGCTAATAGAAGACAGCAGAGCAGGTTACTGCACTGGATTAAACAGCCACAAGTGGCAGCAAAAGTTTTCAACATTCTCCTATGGGGGGAAAAGCATAAAGCAAGTATCACTTTCCCTTTGACAACAGAAAGCTTTCCATACCTTCCCCAAGTTTGGACGTGTTGATGTCAGAGTCATCTCTGGTTCCATTTTGACATTCCAGGTATGTAGCAGGAACCCAGCCCTGCTCCTCTGCTGTGCTCACAAACCACCAACCTACAAAAAGAAATAAAAGAAGTTGCTCAGTCAACATTCAGAAGAAGAATAGCAAGATGCTACTGAGAAGGCGGTACCGTACAGCAGCTTCAGTGCGGGTTTGAGTTACTCTGCAACCTGTTAGGAGAGGGGTTTAGTCCCATTACACCATTTCTATCAGATACTCACAGTGGTAAACAAGCATGCAGACAGGCCTCATGTAAAAAAAGTGTGCAATGGCACAAACATCAGTTTATTTTAAGAAGCCTGTATTCAATCCATGACAACTCTGATATGAGCTCTCCAATTCAGTTTCTCAAGGCAAGTCTTGCAACATATACATCTACAGTATTGAAACACTTTCTATGTGTGTATGCGTACGTGAACATATGGGAAATAGTGCAAATGCTACCTCAAATTAGAATTTGGTATCACAGAACTCAAAAGATGGAAATAGTAAAGAGTTTAGTAGAAGGGCACAGATTTCAAACAGGATACAAAATAAGTGCTTCTAGAACACTTGTCACTGCAGCTGGTGTTTAATAAACATGACCTGAATTCAATGCCCTAGGAAGCTGGAAAGTACTGCACAGAACAGAAGTAAGAGAGAAAAGCTAACTGAAATGTGACTTCAGGCCATAAACACCAGATATTTGCCTTCGCGCCTAAACATGCAAGTTTCTACTACTATCTACAAAAATGTGGAGTATTCACCAACTATACAGATATAACCTTTAGGTCACATCCACGTGTAGACAAATAAGAATATAGGTGAGCCCTCTTTATTGGCTCATATGGGACCTAAATAATACCAGCCCTAAAGCATCCTAACCATAACTAGCCTTGCCTGCTTTCTTGCTTGGCTACACTGACTTACGGAATCCTCCACTGAACTAGAATCACTCACCCAAGAGTGTGCTGCTCTCAGATGTGAGCACAACTAGATTCTGCTCCACTCAGATAAAGGCAGAATTAAGACACAGGACAACAAAAAGCCAAGCAGGTAAACACCATTTATGTTGTTTTCTACAACCTCCCAGCCTCCCAAATAATGCAAATTGCTTTCTCAGGACAATACAAGCTATTGTTTGACACCAGTCTTCTTTCAGCCTCCCCAAAAGGGAGTTGAGAAAATAGCTATTTCTGCACATGCACCTCAAAACAGTTTATAGACTTTAATGGCTGCCATAAACCAAACAAATTTCACAGGAGACTCCCATGCCTGCCTTTGCTCATCACAGGCAGGGACAAGCCAGCTTGGTTCGTAAACAGGGGCACAAAAACTAGTTAGTTTATGGTGGGGCAAAGCCCTGAGCTGTGTGACAGAGGCCGCCCTCCCACAGCTGGGAGGCTGCACCCCTGGGCCCAGCGTCACTGGGCTCCACCGCCATGCCACATGCACCTTCCTTTAAACAAAACCAAAAAAGAGCAGCAACCTGCTGAAACAATGCTCAAACATTCACGCTAAAAGTCACCCAAGTTCATTCCAAATCCCATCATGGAAGATTTTACCAGAGAACAGTAGTTACAAAGCCATGTTCTCCTCCCTGGGGCCTGTGGCTAGGAGACAATGTGCCCCAAGCAACAAACCTCTCGCTGGCCACCGCACAGCTGCTAGGTAGCTCTATTTATTTACTCTCATAGCTCAGACATGGCTTTCCATTTTCTGGCACAGCAGAGGTTTGGAAACTTTGCTTCACAAGGCTCATGGTTGGAAAGTTTAAATTTAGTTATTCCCCCTCAGCAGGAGGTGGATTCTCCTGCCACGAAGCCCACAGCAGCGAACACACAGGATCTGCCACAGTGTTTCAAAAACACATCTTCATGGTTGTTCCTGATTTTACTAGTAACTTATCGACATGGGTAGCACACACAGTTTAACATACACTTATAATTAGGCACAAAATGTCAGCAACTCTTTCAGCTGATATCAATTAGACTGGAATAGTTTATGTAAACTCTTTGTCAGAAAGAAATTAAACACAATTGCACAAAACCGGACTTGCCTACACTTAAAAACGTGTGCTTGGGCCAAACTCAAACCATGGTAAAACCATCTTTGGAGGTCTGGATAACACAGGCTTGACGCCGACCCAGTGCTAGCCCGTGTTGCAATACAGCTCCTCTGGTTTGGCTCACTGCGACGCATCATGGCCTCGCATCTGAGTCTGAGGGCTCGTGTCTGGGGCCACGGGGTAGCTGAGCCACCATCCCTCTGAACAGGGCTCCCGGCTATAAGGCAGCCCCTCACTCCCACATGTGCCTCCCCAGTATCACTGTGCCTCCCTACTGCCATTCCCAGCTCCTGAAAGGCCTCAGCAGCAAAGCCTCACACCTCCACCGACCTTATGAACAGTATCCCACGTGCCAGTTGGAGGCCAAGTCACATTTGAGGTAGGTTATAGTCCAGTAATGCAACCAAACCGATCACAATGTGTGGACGGAGCATGTAACAGTGTAAGTGAAGTTTTAAGTTACTTTGATTCTTCAAGCCATCACTAAGATTAAAGCTTCTAATCGCCACACAGCTCATGAAAGTTATCATTCTTCACCCTGTGTGTCAAGGTGAAGTATAAATGAGAAAGCTCCACAACTACTAAGAGATCAGCAGCATCTGTCCAGGTTCAGAAAAAAATCCAGCCCCTGCTCTGAAATTCTCTTCTCCCATTTCACACTTGCTTCTCAGGAGGACAAAAGAAAGGCTTTAATGCAGCTCATTGGAATAGCATGCCCACAGGAAAAAAAAAAAAATGTTCTACTTAAACAGCCTGAACAACTGAGAAGCCTGAGAAACTTCCAGCAGCACCTCCCAGAAGCAGAAAAGTCAAAAATGGATGCTCACAAGCAAGACATGCAAGATCTCAGAGTGGCTGAGCAAACATTGCAGAGGCAGCTTACTCCATAAGAGGTGAAAATCTGAATTACGATGGCACATCTAAGCCATAACCCTACAGAAAGGAAATTACAGCACAGTGCAAGAACTGACACACTCCTACCAGAAAATGACTGAAGTGCAGACAAGTTCCACAATGCAGTCCGTGCATGACAGCCACAAACTGCAGAACTCCGCCCAGCTGATCATGATGTACTTGCTCTGTACCATTCCCTCACTAGAAGCATTAGGACAGCTGCCATTTGGTCCCTCCACAGTTTTACCCCTCAACCCCAGGTTCATGGTTTGCAGACAAATTAGCCAGACTGGCCTTTGTTTACAAAAAGCCAGGGCTATAATTGAGCAAGCTATCTCTTGTCCCCTCCCCTGCCATCTTTCCCAACACAGAGCAGCACAGAAATGTTGTTAGAAAACTCCCTTTTGAAATACAGAACAAAACATTGCATTTATTGAGTTCTCCCTCTATGCTAGAGTTGAGCTTCACTTCACAACTCATTATTAAAACCATTCTGCAGCAACATCTGCATGGAATTATGTAAAGTTATCTCTCTGCATTGCCAAGCCAGTCTGAGGTTTGCTCTTGCACTCACACCATCTGTAAAAATTAGGCAGTGCTTTACAGCTTGAGTTAACCCTTACAGATGCCCCTATCTCTCAGGCATCAAAACACAGCTCTCAAGCTCATGTGGCATGGATGTCTAGACTGACACTCATCAGCCCTCATCCCTGATGAGGGCTCAAGGGAAGCTTGAGCCTCACAGAAGGCACACAGGGAGTTGTAGCCACTGTGCCCAGACCAAGCTCAGCTTCCCTGCATCACTTTAAATCCTGCTTCAATACTAATCCAAGAATATGAATTTTTAAGGTAGAAGTGCAATTTTCTCCCCACATATGTTGACCCTTTGGTCAGCATCCCTACCTGCAATAGCCAAGATCTCTCTACACTCAGAGTCCATCTAGGCTCTGATAACTCTCAGGCATTTTCAGCATGGAGTGACAACAGTTAACAAGATATAAAAGGTTCCACTTGCCACGCATACATACACATGGCAAGATGATGATTGAAAAATGGAATGGTCACACTGGAGAATGAATAAGTGACAAAAATACTTTGATTCTAAATATCATGTTCTTGCTTTTAATTGCATCACCAGCCCTCTCCCCAAAAGGCTTTACAAAAAGCAAAAGAAACAAGCAAGTGTTATCTACAACCCACACCATGGAAAACTACTAGAACATAGCTAAAGGACTATCTTATATGCAAGTTTTGTTGATGTTTACATGCATCCTCACCCATCCATGCTTCAATATCATCCTTTTCTCCACAACAACAGGAAAATTAGCTATTCCTGTACAAGTCTGCCTAATCATAAGATGCTACAATTCTCTTTAAAAAATAGACACACAAAACCCCAGCAGGATCACGCTGAACAGTGGTTTCTAATTCTCCCATAGCCATTAATTTCTCTGTAAACTTTGATTGTCAATTTATGAACTTTACTAAAGTAAACAAGAATAGCAACACTGTAAAAGGGAATGGGAATCTCTCCTGCATAAGTGGACTACACAGTCTTCTAAACAATTACTTAAAAAACACTCTACCTCTCAAGAGTCTTAGAAAAATCCTACTCAAGCAGCAGTCTGGTACATTTGACATGCGCTCTTTGGAGTTAAGAGCTGCTCTGTTTTAAGTCCTTCTACCTTGGAACTCTCTCTCTCTCTCTCTCTCGGTTTTGTTGTTTTTTGTTTTTTGTTTTTTTTTTAATCCAGTAACTTAAGTTGTCCTACAAAGCAGTACTAGATGCAGTCAGGTCACTTCCAGACCTGGCGCACAGACCTCTTCATGCCAACAGCTAATATCTTCCTTCAGAGATGTCATATGCTTTAAAAAAAAAAGAGCAAAAGCTAAGGTCAGAGTATTGCTGCATAGAAGAAGGTGCTTTTTTTTTTTCCACCCCTTGAGCTCTTCCTACACAGTACATGTGTATTTGATACACAAAAGGAAGTCAGTCATAATTGCCTCCAACAGACCTCCAAAGAATATGCAGAAGCAGAAATATAAAGGCACCAGAAGTAGCATTTTGCAAGAGGGATTTTATGCAGTAACCATATTCTCACACCCACTTCCTAAAAACTCACTACACTGTCCACACACTGTTTAGACACTATCACTGTACATGCTGGCTCTGCTTTCTGTAGAAGGCTCCTTCAGTCCCACACACTTGGCAAAGGTGCTGGGTTGAAAGCATCAAATTTTTATGAAGGTCGGTGTCTGATTTCTAAGCATTTTGTCCTTATGATTCACAGAAGAGCCATCATTATTTTAAATATGGAAATATATGCATGATGTCTTTCTAGCATGGAGCTGACTATAGTTTGGGGTACAGAAGTCTGTGTGTGAGTCACTGCACAGCAGACTAAAGCTGTCATCTCAGGATGAATTATTAAAGTTGGTGAAATATTAAAGGCAGCTTTTCTCTTTAAACACATGATGTTTCCTAGGTTGTGTGCACTGCAGACTTCATTGCAGCCACCGCTCAACCACAAAGCAATGTTTGTCTCATTTTAAGGATGGAAGTAGGGCTCAAACAAAGACATGCTCGAGAAGAAAGATGTGCTTGTGGCAGACATCCTACTTGAGCACAATTAAGATCCACAGCACAGGTTCTCAGCCTTTTATGTGCCATACCCAAAGCAGATTGGGCCACATACTAGGGTTCCAGCTCAACCATGTGTCATGATCCTCACAGCCAGTTTAAGAGCATGGTTTGTATGGCCAACCCCACTTCCCATGGGAGCCTCATTCTGCAAAGTGTTGCAACCCCAAATGTCACTCCTAACTGCTCTCACAGTCAAGACTGAAGGTTGTAGTCTTGCTTGCAACTACTACGGGTTGCACTCTAGGTATTGAGTACTGCTTTAAGAACTCAGGAATAAAACTTAACATCCCAAGTTAATGCTTAACACCAAGAGGTTTTTAAATTTGTTGCTGAAATACCCCAAGAGCCCCTGAGCACTGTGATGGGGTGGAGCTGCTAGCTTTCTCACGTGAAAGAAAAGAGGAAGAACGATCACACCTGTCACTCATTTCCTTGTAGCCCAGCATGGGAAATTTGAACTTCCACATGGGTCATGAAACAGGATTTCTACCATAGGATTAAAAGTGGAAAGAAGAATTACAAATGCAAAAACTCTGCCTTTTTTTTTTTTTTTAATAAACATGAGCTTTTCAAATAATTAAGATTTGAAATGTAATAAGCAGCGAACATTTTGCTCCTGGTACCAAATATGCCACAACTTCTAACAGGGCATACATTAGAAACCACACACCTGACCGCTGTTCAACAGCAGTCACACAGCCATAGGCTACATTCTGCCCAGCAAACTACCCTAAATATTTAAACTGGAGAAATAGTTATAGTATTTAGTGAAGGAAGAACATGTTGAAGAAGGAAGAGAGGCTGCACATTCCTGTGCTTTGCTCTAGCATTCAACTGAAATTTACAGAAGTCCCTACAGAAACATAATAGGAACACAACCTTAAGGATACTCTTAAGAGTATCACTTAGGAATCCCGACAACCCAAAGCACACGTGGAGTGCCACAGGAAACACTTTTCTTTCCCTTCTTAGAGAGGGTCTGAAAGCTGAGTTGTGTTCTCAGAGTACAGGCTGCATCAGTTTTTGCTCAATTTGGTGATGAAAAAAACACTTGAGAAGGTGGCTTCCTGAGGTGAGGGAGAAGATGGGGAGCAGGAGGTGGGGACTTCTGGATGGCTGGACTCTGTTGATATCATTTTTTGGCTATTAACAGAAGAGTACTTTGCCTTATGGAGCTAAAAGTTGGAACAAATGGTCAAGAGCCAAGACCACTGTTGCTGTTCTCCACCAATATTTGGTAGCAACTGCAAAAGCTTAGGACTTCGCAGCAGCACAGGGAATTGCATTCCTTGCACTACTTTAGGTGTTACCGAGTTCAAGGAAAAAAGAAGTGAATGTCAGAGTTCGGTGCTGTAATGTATGAAAAAAAGAATGGAGTTCTTTCCTGCAATGACTAGCTATTAAGGCAACTAGTTGTTTCAAGTCTATATGGTTATGGATTTGCTATCCTAATTCTTCCAGTCTGTCTTCTCCCTCCACCCCTACTACTAATCTTGTGGCATTGGTAGATGGAGACTTCTCAGCTGCGCTGTTAGCATATCGCCTTGCTGCTGTACTCCAGTTCCTGTGGTTGCAGAGCTAGCTGGCACAGAGGGCCCACTACATGTGAATAAATATCCTAGTTATTGCTGCCACACAGGTTTTTCCTGGACCAAAAGCAGCTGGCTAGGTGTATACGTAAGTACTCGATACAGTCCCGAAGTGTCTCAGATTCTGGCTTAAACATCTAGCTTGCTTGGATTAGTTTCACATCACATTATATGCATAAACACACATGTATATATGTGGAAATTCACACCCTGACCTCTGATTCAAATACATATTACCCTAGTTTTCTACTGTGATTGGAACCACGTTTCCTTGTACTTCTGGAAAAAGCAGAAGTGTTCAGAACATGGGAAAAGTTCATGGGAAAAGAGAAAATTGGATAATATACAACTCAGTTCTAATACTTTATTGGTTACATCACTAGTAGAGACGATGGATATTCAGAGTATCAGACAATTAGGAAATACATTATTGTATTTGTTCAAATCTTATAAGCTAGTAGGTGACAAGCCTTCCAGAGGTGCACATTCAGCAAAATACGTACATATTTATCTCTTATGACCATTGTGACTTGTGTGCATGTGTGTATGTAGGGAGTTGTTTACGTAAAGCACACAGTTTAACTTTGGGTTCTGGTAACACAAACTGATAATTACAAACTCCGATTGCTGTGTCTGCAGCTATTTGCTATGGCCCAATTGTTACCCAGGGGCTTCCCCTCCCTGTTTGAAAAAGGACCTCAGATTTGTGTATTGACACAGCTGGAATGAAAGAATCTGCCAAACACATTTTCAAGAATTCGCATGTACATCCACAAAGCCATCATAATCCAGTACAAATTACACAAGTTGTGTCCTTAAAGCAAGGGAGGAAACGCACTACTTATTATGTTAACAGTTACAGAAAAGTCTTGGACATTGTCTGTAAATCCCAGATCAAGTCCCATCACACTCCACGTCACCTGCTTCCCCTAAACTGTCACGTACCCTGAGCTCCCCAAGACAGAAGCAGAAGAAAGCATCATTTGCTAAACCTGACCATGGCCAACTCTGAAACACACACAACCAACAATGCCCAAGGTGTTTGCCAGCATCCCAAGATCACTGAACTTAGAGAATCCACAAAGCAATGAAGTCATCCAGTTCTAGAGGCCAGTCAGCACCCAAGAAGTTGCAAAAAAGGGTTTGCCAAGACTCAAACATCCTCATGCCTTCTAAAAATAAATTTAAAATAATCTTTCCCTTCCGGCTTTACTTGATTTCAAGAACACCTAACAGTGAAACTGTGTATGCAATGTGAGCTGCATTCCATATAGCCCAACGTGTTTGTGGCTCACAGCCTTTGTTCAGTTTGGGAACAAAAGAAACTAAAAGGGAGTGCTTTACTCAGAGGAAATACCTCATCAATCATGAGAAGGAACAAAGCCATCTTTAGGTGGGCATGCTGTACTGTGCAAGCAGCCTGGCTGCAGCTGTTAGCCTGTGAACACAGAGTACTGTACAGTAACGAGTAAAACAAGGTCTACCCATAGCCCAGTGGCTTTCAAGAGGTTACAGACTTGCACTGGTATACAGGCCAGAATGGTCCTACCATCCAGTCCACAGTATCAGCTGAGTTATTACAGAAAATACCTGCTTACTGATCGCAAATTTTCTTTTTCATTTGATCTGCTTGGAAACAGAATTTCCTGTCTGACGTCAAGTTCTGGTTGCATTATGTATAATTTTCACCTTTTCTTGCAATTTTTTTGTTTTAGGAAGCGATTTACAGACATCCTTCAAAGATGAAGTCTTTCTGATTTTAGTAACCACACGGCAAGTTAAGATTGCTAGAGGGCACACACACTCAACAGCCAGTATAAAGAGATGTGCATTAAGCCTCTGTAGGCAACAAGTGGCACTGGGCAGTATCTTCCTTTCTTCGTTCCTTTTCCCCAAAGTTTCTTTACTGCAGTGGATCCCAGAAGTCGACCAGCAGAGATACTGACTGCTGCTAATGTCTTTCAGTACAGCTTCCCTGATCATTTGAGTTCATGGGGCACTTTCCTTCCTCCATGTTCGATTACAGGCTAGAGTCCTTCATCTTCTGCTTCCAAAAGGATTTCTGTCCTGTATCTCTTTCAGTGTTTCTACTGATAGGAAGATGTAGCTTAGGTAGGAAAGTTGAATGATAAATCCGTCTCCTACCCTCCCCCACTTCCTTCTCAGTAGCCCATCATTTAAAGTTTGCAATTTATAGATCCGAGGTTTTAATGAACCTGCCAAAGGGATACTGTAGGCACCATGTTTACAAAAAAAAAAAATATTAAAAAAATCAGTAATTTACAAGGGCTCCCAGCTACATGTTGGTTTGGCTGGGGCATGGACAGAGGAGGACTCCAGCACAGAATGTACAGAAATCATGTTGGCAAACCTGGCCTGTGGCAGCAGACAAGTAACCCACTGCCTTCAGAAAGGCTATGCCAGCACAGCCAGCTCCTGCAGCAGATTTTCCAGAACCACAAACAACTGATTACAGTAAAGGCATGCAAACAGATGGCTTTCCGCCTGACGGGCATGGGGAGCTCAGCCCTAGTTGCCAACGGAGACTCTCTAATAGTCATCACCAGTTGTGGGGTTGTGTTTTCTGTGGTCAGCCAACAGGGTGCAACAGTCCAGCTCACAAGTAATTTCCTTTACATTCACAGGACTTAATCTTAAAACAAACACATTTTGTGTCCAAGCTTTCTTTAGGAAAACATGAATAAGCTTTCAAAAGGGCCTCATAGTAATCTTGTCCAAAGATTACAAATTACTTCCTAGTGGTTTAAAAAAGTTACAGACCCCCAGCCCCAGCTGATAGGAAACAGCATTCACAGGCAGCAGAGAATAGCCAATATTTACTTCCTGCACAGATCGACAAAAGTCACTTTTGTTTTAATTTCTTATTCTGAAGTCTGTAGAGAACGTGGTGTCAGTTGCTTACTGGGAAACCCTCAGCACCACACAGAATCAGGAAAAAGAGACTCTGTGGACTAGAGAGTACCAAACACCATTCCAGGTGCTAGAGTCAAAAATCATACAGGAATTCCATATTTCAGCCAAAAATACATCTGCCACCTCTGAAGCAGACTGGTTACTTCATCACAGAACAGAACAACTCTGGACAAGAGCTTGAAGCAAGGAATAAAGGCTATACTATATCCAGCAGGAATCAGAGGATAAAGCAACCAAACAGGGATACTAGTTCAGTCTGAAGCACAGCTGAGCCACCAGATTAAAACACTGCCTCTTACAAATGTATTTTACGGGATCCTTCTGAACCCCAGTGCTCCTGCTAAAGGAACTGAGGTGCCTCAGTTTGCTGGTGCCCAGGACAGTGTGCAGAGCAGCACTGCTCTTCAGCACTCGAATAACCACCTCACAAATTGCCATTTCCATATTCCGGCTGTTCCTTGAAGCTCTGCCGTCAAAATACAACGTCTGTCCAGCTCTATTTATTAGCTAGATTTGGCAAGATTGTAGCCCAGATGGTATGTTATCACAAATACTGATGTAAGCCAAACCGAATGCTCTGCTCTCCCTCCGACATGGCTTCATTGCTTTTCTCCTGAGCTCCATTCAAACCATGTTTCTGCAGTGACCCTGGGAGCTGAGCCTCAAAGAGCTGCCTGCACAAGGCTGCAGGAAATGACAGCTTCGGAAATGAGCACCAGAGTGATGAATAGCAGGCTACAAGAGCAGCCGGTGCATTAGTGGGCTGCCAATTAATGAACTACATTGTACTGAACAAGGACATACGTGGGCAAGTAGTATCACTGACACTCCCCAGAAAAGATTACAAACCCAATTCAAGATTTTCTGAAGGGTTCTTCCAGGCTTCTCTAGAATTTAGAAACTTAAGACTTGTTACTGTATTTTGTTCAGCAAAAAGCTGAACTGGCCTCATTTTGAGAAGATTATGGAAAACTCAAAGAAGAAAAAAAAAAAAAAAAAAAGCGGGGAAAAAGACTTGCCTTTTACCTTTTTCCATCATGGAGACCCAGACAATGAGAACAGCCTGTGCAGGTGGAAACAGAAGGGGACATTCACCTTGAGGAAGGGTATAACTGAGCTCATCCACATAGACTTCAAAAAGCAAGCAGGAATTACTGGGGTATCTGATTCCCTCAGCTCTAACAAAAAGGTGCCTCAGCAGCATGAAAAGGTGAATATAGGAAAGTTACTGAGGCAAAAACCTCTGATAAGATGCCCATTTCCCCTGCTGCAGCAAAAAAAGCACTCCTCTTATATTGCAAAAAAATACTCTGCACACAGACAACTAAGCATTAGGTTCTACTCATTCTTGCTTGGCCTCTGAATAACGAGGCTACACACTTTGCTCAAGCACCTTTGCAGGGTTTTTGCTACATGTTAGTAAGCACATCAACTCCCTGCATCTTGCTTGGTTGTCTCGCCTAGGATGTTGACTTTAAAGACTGATACTTATTAGGCTTTGTTGCTCCTTACAGACTGGAAAGGCAGCCTAGACTCAGAGCAGAGTACTCTGCCTGGAAAGACTAGGAACGCCTCAGTAAGTCCTGCACTACAGGAACATCAATAGCAACATTCCTATTAACACCTTATTAGAGAAAGGCTGGGTTGCTGGCAACCTCAGTTGCTGACCTGCCTCCAGGAAGGCACTGTTAAGTGTACAGTAAGTCAAAGTCAGAATATTTAAACATTTTCATTTTCTGACTCTCCTTTCCATCTCTTCAAGCTTATTCAGAGCCAGAGCAGGCACTAAGCGCAGATTTGCTGGCAATAATCAGTGAGGCTGATCTTCTGATGCTAAATAAAGGTTAGCAAGGCAAATTAATGATGTGAGATACAGAAGAGCTGTCAATCTCCACACATTTCACAGAGCTGAGACAAGATAAATATATCATTGTGAGGCTTATTCCTTTCCATTAGGAATAAATCAACCATGAAACAAGGGCAAGAGTAATGCTGTCCTTGGGCAAAAAGCTGAGAATTGCAGACCCTCCATTACAACCACACAGGCATTATACAATGCAGCACCATTTAAAATAAATATGCAGCACAGTAAGGGATTACCTAAACCTGTTAGACAGATGATATAGAGCCATAGTGTTTATCTTTTCAACAGGAGTCACTTAAGCTTACCCTGTGAGTGCACGCAAGATTAAACCCTTCCCTCTCCCCATTACAAGGCTACCAAAAGAGGACACGCTGGACTGCCTGTAAGTGCCCCGGCCAGACTCCGCTGGAAGTGCGATACTTCCCGTGTATCTCCTCCTTTCTTTACACAGGCAGCTGCTGTTCCCCCACCGCTCTGATGCTAATGTCATAGAGAACCTCAAGTTCAGGCATTTTGCAACCTTGTACTTTTCAGGATCTCACTCTTGGCAGATTGATGGCCTCTTCCCCCCCCCCCCCCCCTTCCCTTTTCCTCAGAATGCACTGATTTCCCCTTCTTATTTTGGGAAAGGTCAGTGATGGAGCACAGAGGCTGTATGTTCACTGCAAGCTGAGAAAGAAGATGGTCCTACTGCTGGGGAGCTGGTCCAGCTTTGAGGAGTCCTCTGCAAGGGAACTAAGAACCAGATCA
Source organism: Falco rusticolus (assembly GCF_015220075.1). NCBI lineage: Eukaryota > Metazoa > Chordata > Aves > Falconiformes > Falconidae > Falco > Falco rusticolus. Next base: position 30,808,735 of record NC_051195.1, read on the forward strand.
ATTCTTTTTGTGGAGGGCTTTTTTCCCTCCCCAGTTTCCAAGTCTTAGTTACTTCCCTTCCCCTCCCCCACCACTCAAATCTGAACAGTGTTTCTTTTGTCTGTCCCTTACGTAGGCTTCCATTCTCTGGAAACAAGGCCTAAATGTCTCGCACAACAGGGCCCTGATCTCAGCTGGGCCTTAGGCACTGCCATAAAAAATAAACAGAGATCACAAAAGCATGGCTCTTGCTATGTAAAACAGCCTGGATGGTAAATAAGTCTTTGGATACGTCTGTTAGCTGACATACTAATTACAGCATTGGAATGCTATGGTTTAACAAAAGCTTATATGGCCTGAAAATTTATTCCCAAACATCCCATTTAGTGACTATGCGTGCAACTTGGAAGGGTAATACTGCAATACTAACACAAAATATATGCAACAGTGCACCTCCAGCAAGAACAGCTGTACTACTAGCACATTTTAGGATGACTAATGAATTGAAGCTTCCTCAGCATGCATCCCTCCCAAGGGCTGCAGGCAAAGATTATGGAGTGGAAAGAACCCAGCCTGGGTTAAAGAAAAGTACATATTCCTGTAGGCCCCAAATCCCTACTGGGGAAGGGGATCTCCCATTGCATTTCAGAGAGATCTACTCCCCCTTCCTTGTTTGCATGAGCTCGTCAATACACCACATTCTAAGACTCCAGCTCAGCAAAACATCTTACAATGCAGCCTGCAGAAGGCAACCAACCCCACGTATTTTTGGTAAGGACAAACATCGCTTTCAAATCCCTTCCTAAGTTATGCAGAGACTCTCAACACCAGGTGTGAGGGGAGCCACCTCCAAGACATACCAGCCCCTTGATGAATTTCTTGATCAATGTCCTGGCTAATAACTGACACCTCCTGAAAGTTCAAAATTGCCTCCTGATGTTCCTCAATCCAATGATAAGATATAGCGCAGCTCTTTTGTGCTTACAAGCCATTTTCAGGGAGATTATGCTTTCTTCAACTGATGTATTTGTACCAATTGCTAATGTAAGTCTGGGTGGGGCTGCCTGGTACCAACACACATAGTATCAGCTGGGAGCACAAAACAAGCTTTGTGATGCGCTTATTTTGGGAATGACCACACGCTATACTTGCAGTAGTGCATGTTAATTATTAGTGAGTATTAATTATGCAGTATTAACTTGTTAATTCTATTTCTTAAAAATGTCTTTCCAATCTGCCTTGCTAATAAACAAGTTCAACCAGATACCAAACTAAAATATGGTTTGGTTTAATAAAATTTGTAATCAACTTCACATGGTGCTAAAATTAAGGGCTTAATTCTCTGTCCTACAAAAAGTTAGATTTGTTGGTCATCTGCAGGATGTACTGCCTCAGCTTTAAGCTATGCCCCTACTTGCTCATCCACACTCAAAGCTGAAGGCTCAAAGGAGATTCAACATCTAGTCTGCCTTCTTGCATCTCACAGGCCATTAATGCTACCTCACCTGGCTCACCAGCGTTATGCCTAATAACCTTTACCAGACTACTCATTCTGAGGAACATGGCTTTTTTCCATAGTGGAAGTTACAGTATGGAGACTGTTCCAGAAATGCAGGCACCAGCCAACGATACCTGAGGAATTATCATACAGACATCTAACCTGCTTCACAGGATAACTTGTTGAAGATTTAGGTTACAGGATATTGAAAAGATTCAACCTTGCAACATTTGCCTAGTTAAGATTTCCATCTTTTTCTTTCCCTCCTAATTTTTCCCTGCCACTTCAGCTTCTGCAGTTGCCTTGTTAACACCTTCCAGGAGTCCCAGAAAAACTCAAGTGTAATCCAGACATAATCTCAGACATTTCTGTTAGCCTATCATATCAGCAAGTATGTCAGAGCGACCAATCCAAAGTCTTGAGAACCACAACCACTGAAATTTCAGAGGAAGGTTTGACTTCATAACCTATTTTCTAGTTTGAGCAAAACACAAATCCATATTTTCATAATCTCTTAAAGCCTGAGAATTATCTAACCGTATGAGAGGATGTGATCTGCATCTACTTGGATACAATGAATAAGGTCTGACAGAGGGAGAGGATCTCAAGAGCACCTTCCCACGGCAAGAAGCAATCAGTCAATTTTGCTCACGCTTGTTTCCTTCAAGTTCTGATCTCTAAGAAGAAGATAATACTCATTACAGTAACCTTAGACCTCAGTATGACTTTTGACACATTTGTTGATGTGATTTACATCAACATGTCAGCATGGCTATGACTTACTTCCAGGAGCTGCCTCTCCTCCTTCCCCCAGGAGATGCAGAAACCTCACATCCATAGCCCGTCCTTTCCTGGTATCTCTTTTCCATAGAAAATAGGATGGGCAAACCCATTAACCAGTTGACTTTGCTTTCTTACCACTTTTGCCTCTCCATCAGCAGGGCAGCCCCCTACAACATGGGAGTCAGAGAAAGCTGAAGCTACCTGCCAGCAGAAGCTGTCTCTTCGCTGCTGGCCTGTCTTCTGTCCAAAGGTAGCTCTAGTGCTTGCCAGCACTGCTTCCCCACAACCACAAAGGAATGGAGCTACTCATCTTTCATGCCATTTCTACCTTTATTTTCACAACTGTAAAGAGGACCACACTGCAGTTTACTTTTATAAATAAGTAGGAAACTTTTTGACCTGAATTATCCGAGTAGGCTGTAGTGTCCTATTCAAGTAAAGGTATTTAGCAGGAAAACAGTGAAATACCCCAGACCGCATGTTCTAGTGAAGTGTAGGCTTACGCACTTGGCTCAGCAGAGGAGCAGAGCCAAGGAGTGAGCAATATCCTCATAAAAAACCCTTCTGTAAGGAGCCACTTGTTCCTTCACTGAGGGCAATGCCTGTACTGTGGTGCCATTAAGCCTTTAACTCATCACAGCTTTGCACTGTCACTTCCAGACTCACTTGCCTTTTCCTTCCAACTATGTCTCAGGCCTTTGGATGAGCCTATGCTTATTTATTTGCAGCTCAGTTTTCAAATCCTGAGCCAGAGCCAACAAAGCAGAGTGGCTTCTCCAGATGAGGTCCTAGAAATTAGCTACAAAGGTTTCAGTACAACAAAGGACACTGCATTTGCTTCCTCTGCAAACTAAATGAGGGTGTGCAAGGGGCACAGATATTGCATAGCAAGTAAGAAAAAAGGTGAGATGAAGCCTTTATCACGGGGAAAGAAGTTACAAAACCCACTTCCAGCCAAATATATAAAGAAATTTAAAATATAGCTTACCTACCTACCCCAAACATTAGGCTAAGGTCAAAGACTGGCTTCAGGCTGGAGTTCAGGGGATTTCTCATCTGCTGCTTAAAACCACCATTCCTTTGATAAAACGTTGGTAATCCTATTCAATTGCAAATTTAGAAAGCCGCAATAGAAATCAGTAATAAAGGATACTGACAGCCCTGCCTTCAAGCACTACTAGTATACCTTAGGGTATATGTCTCATAGCTGCACAGGGAAGTGCAATAGAAAACCCTACTTTGCAAGCAAGATGCCTGTCTTTAACCAGAGCCAGAAGTCTCAGGAGCATGACATTTCATTCAGACATAGCAAAAGACTTCTTATGATGAAGATGAGGTATTGATTAAAAAAAAAAAAAGAAAAAAAAGGAAAAAAAAGGAAAAAAAAAAAGAAGTGGCTGACTCACCCCCTGCCCACTCAAGCAAGCTGTAAGTTTGAAGAAAAAGAACAAAATGAACTTTGGTTTGACTCCTCTGTGTTCGGAATTACTTTGCGACAATGATTCCCTGCTGCCAACACACACTCCAGCTCTGAAAGCAGGGATGACTGTGTCCAAGCCAAACACACGCGTGGCTGGAGAGACTCGCAGCAGATTAGACAGCTCTTCTTTGTACTGATACATGAAATACATCTGGGGCACCCCAGCTATATTAAGGGCACATTCCTTGGCTGAGCCGATGCTTGTTGAGTGCTGCTGCAGGCACCAGTGACATTCATCTCTGGAGCACTGATACAGCACATTCAGCAGCTCCCCAAGCTGACAGATGGCGATACCTGGGAATGGGACTTGTGAAACACCCCCAAAGGGCTGATACTCTCACTCAGATTATCTGAATACCAATGTGGAAAACACGTCAAAAGCATCCTTACTTTGAATCACAATGAAATGCTCAGTAAGGGGCTGGCTTTACAGCAAGCCAGCTGCAAGCAAAGGCAGCCCTTGGTCATCAGCGTCACAAACATCTTCAGGAGTCAACTCAGATATACAGATACAGTTGTATGTCCAAGTCAAGCTCCCACCTCAAAGTCCAATACTTCAGCCATATTGTGCATCTGGAACCAAGCTGTTGCCACTCCAGACACAATACGTCTGTAAAGAGTCTGTATCCTCCAGAGACACAGGTCTGCAAATAGCTCCATTTCTCATGGGGCTTTTATGGTTAAAAAAGTTTCTTTTTAAAGGTTACTTTAAAAGGGAACAGAAATATTAGACTCTGCCCTTACAGTGATGGCATCATCTGAGAAAAATTAATATAATTGAATGGAGTTCCCTTATTATCCATTTAATTAAACATCATCACTTTTTAGCCACTTTAACTGGCTCATCAAGAAGGTATGAAAATTTACATTGAATCAGTTTAAGGGCCAAAACCAAACCAAGTGTACCAGGCTCTCTTTTGAGTTTATACACCATAGCTTTTTCATGCATTTAGAAGTAAACTTTCAACTCTATAACATGAATGTCCAGCTTAACACTAGTGAGTACTAGTAACATCACCACTCATGTAAATCAGAGGTTATTTGATGGGGCACCAGAAGATTTAGGGAGAGAACAGACATCTCTACTAGCCGTGAGCTCTGGCCCACGCAGCACAGCCTGGGCCAACAAGAACCCCAGCACTTTTCAGTCCTCCTTGTGCTAGTCTTGCCACGACATTCACACTTTGCAGTGGTTTTGAGTTTCCAAATCAGAAGCTTTGCTGGATATTTCCAATTTTGAGAAATCCCCATGCTAGAGGAATAAAAAAAAAAAAAAAAGATTCTGAAAAATTTAAATTTTTCCAGACTGCATACCAGGCTTAATTCCTTATTCTCTGTTACTATTGTCTATGAGTTCACTTGACAATTTTCAGCTCTTCAGATTTACAACCATTCCTAGCAAAATATTTCATCCACAAATAAACGCAACCATCCTTTTTTCTGAAGGCAAGGGGAAAATATATAGAAAGCTCACAGATGTTTGGCAAGTACATCAAAGCTAGGCTAGTCAGTACAAAAACCCTCCCCAAAACCCCTGACATTCTCAACGCTTTAACGATACAATCAAATTTTAAATATGAACAGAGGGGGATTCCAAATGGGTACATAACATCTACAATAAGTTAATTGGAAGCGCACAAAAACTTGGAGCACAGAAAGCCATACACTGTATTAAACATCTTCATGTGCCACTTCATTCTGTGAAGCCAGTCAGGCTGAGTCTGAGCAAATCTTTGTTTTTCAAATTAATATGAAATTAGATGAGGCTAGGCAGTGATATCAACTCCTGGCCAGTAGGTATCAACTTACTGCCTTTGGCAAAGCCACGTTTGTGTTCTCTAGACAGTTGGAGAATACGGTACTTGGCTCTTCAAACCCAGTGATTCGCTGCTACCCATGTATGTTCACTCAGGTGCTCTTGGATCTTTGGAGAGCAGAGAGCACTTTCCCCTCTGACAATATTTCATAACTTCAGCACATAATACCTTTTCCAAAGGAGGACAGATGTGCAGGAGTACTTTCAGTCTTCCAAGAAGTTTTCCATTAGGATCTTGATTTTTTTTTTTCCTCCCTCTGGCTGTGCAGTCCAACAGCATAACCATAGCCACAGCCCTGCAAGGCTGGAGACAGGAGGTTGCTGCTCAAGCCATGCTTGCTGCAAGCAGACCATCCAGATGAGGTACTGCCCATTCGCTCCCCAGGTTCAGAGATGACTCTGTGAGGAAGCCTGCCAGCAGGCAGCTACTCACCCTTTTCAGAAGAGCTTTGAAAAGGGCACTGTGGAAGAATAGTTTGAGCCCAGCTTACCTTACGTGGGAAATTTCAGCCAAGAGCCATCATGTCAAACATTCAGTTTTTTTGAGGGGTAGAGAGTTATCATATAGGATGGGTAGGGGGGAATGGCTCTATTTTGTATATGCTAGTTACAGGAAAGAAGCCAGCAATAATGCCTATCCCACTCACAGTTCAGGGTTGGTTTTTATCTTTGTTTTTGGGTGCGGTTTTTTGGGGGTTTTTTTTGTGTTTGTTGGGGTTTTGAGATTTTTTTAAAAAAAATATTTATTTATTTTAAGTTTTGCAGGCTTTGAAGAGGAGTGGGAGGAAGAGGAAGATCGTAAGCTTCAAAAATTTCACTCTTGGCATGCCAAAGCCAGAAACAGAAATGCCTGGATTTTCCATGATGGCTTGGACACATGCCACAGTGAAAGAAGCCACTTCATACTAAGCTCCCGTCTGTGAGGAGACACGCTTCAGATCATCCAGGTTCAGGGGGAAGGGACTATTTCCCTTCGCTACAGGAAGGCCCAATCTGCATGTGAACTGCTCCTGCCAAAACAGGCTGTTCAGTCAGCCTGGACAACTACGGACACAAGCAAGTCTGTTGTCCTGTTCCACAGAAGGCATCACATCCATGATGATGTTCAAGGTGCATTACTATGGGCTAAAGTAGTAGAAAGCCTGCAAAAAGCAGAAAGGAGAAGGAGTTTATGGGAAAGAAGACAGTTGCGTCCCTAAAACTCCAAGAGAAAGTCAGGTTTTTGGTAGGTATTTGGAGGCTGGAAGCAGACAGACAACCACAAGTTAACTTTTTGATATCTACATGCACCTCAGGAAACATTATTTGTTTCTGCATGTTCCTATTATAACACACTAGTTCTTGGTTACTCTCCATTTTTTTGCCAGGAAACCCTGATGCTGCTGTCACATGATTAAGAAGCCACTCACTAACTCAGCAGAAACCCAACGCTCCAGTGTCTTTGGCTGTAGCCACTGTACAAAGAGCATTTGGGATCCTGTGGCATCTGACAGTTTTCCTCTTCTCCAAGACTGCCATTAACCAAAAGCCTCCTATCCAAAACAAAAACGCTAGACGGAACACTACCCACGTTCCTCCTATTTTGGGAAAGTCTGGATTGGAAGCCTAATTTCTCATCTTGAACCCATGTGTAGCTGCTTTAAGTATAGTTCACGAGCTATATGACATTTACAGCTTATTCCTATGAAGGCTAAAGAAAGCTAACAAAAGTAAGAATCATCAGCAAAATGTATTACAAAATGCAATGCAGAATAAACTGGAACAAACACTGATCATATCACTGCTGCCCAACAAGGACCTTCTGCTGCACAGAAGAGATGTGGTATTGGGAAAAGGTCATTTAGTGACAAGTTGAGAGCTTGGAAAGTCCAGTTTTATGAAGGAAGGCTGGGCACTCTTCTCCCAATTCATCCCAAGTCCATTCCTCATTTCCATGAGAAACTGCACTTGGATTTTCCAGAGTCTTTGCCACCTATTCAGAATCCAGTCTTGAGCAAAAAAGGCAAGTTTGCAAGGCTGCCAGTTCTTCAGTCCCTACCTGGTCACACCATAAAGTCCTCTGCCTCTTGATTCCCTTCTACCAGCCTTCAAACAGTAATTTCTGAACACTTTCAGGCAAAATTCCACCTACAATATATTACTGGCTTTGAAACAGAAGAGGGCAGACAAACATCCAAATACAAATTGAAAGCATTTGCTCAAAAGACTCCACTAGTGTCTCAACAGTTCTTGACTAGTCAACACGTTACATTTTTATTTTTAAAATGTACTACTACCATGGTTCTTGGACCACTTAAATCAACATCATCAAATTCCACTATGGATTTAGACTTCACAATGTGACTTGAGTTCTCCAAGCACAGAGTAAGAGTCTTGTGAGAAGATTTTGCTTCTGCCAGCATCCACTTCCAAGTTATCCAGCCCCGGATAGCTGAGAAACAAAACAGGATAGCTGCCTCACGGTGGTCAGCCTCCTACACACTCAGGAGCTTCCTGACTACTGCTGCATTATGAATTTCATGAGCTGTCAAACAGACCTAGGTCCAGCTGCGTGCCCACTGGTTTTGAACTGCGCAGCTTGGGGCACCACATGCCAGGCCAGTGCAATACCCTGTCATGAGTACGTGATAGGAGGCACAGCTCTTATTTCAGGGAAGATTATGAAGCTGTACGCATCCAGTGAAACAAAAACCTGATATGGCCCATATTGTGAGATGGAAAGGTGCACACAAATATTGAGCCCAGATGATCAGGAACTATTTGCTGGCTTGAGAAAGCTATTATTCACACCTGTTCACTGGCAAAACTGTACAAGTCCAGTCAATTACTGCCTCTGTGTTGGCATCTCTGAATGTAAAGCCACAGAAGAGCAGAGAAAGATGGATGGAAAACATGACCAGTTATGAGACTCGTTTTCCTCCTCCACACTAGAAGTTAAGCACAGACACCAAAGAGCACAGGAGGCAAAAATTAAGTAATAGAGAAAGGGGTGCATGACAGAGGGATACATTTGAGTAACAGATGCCAAGGAAGAAGCCAATTTTAATGTTCCTTTGCCCTTTAGGCCCCAAGGCACCTCCTGTGACTAATGCACATGGAAGTGTTTTCAAGGATGTTGGCCAAATAATGCTCACATAAACTTCATGGGATTAACGCTACAGCCTGTGGGATGAATCACTCCTATCTCTTTCTTTTTTATCTCACAGTAAAATCTCAGAAGGAAGAAAGCAGCGTCTTGCTATAAAAGATTCTCTCTCTCCCTACTCTCCAAAAACATTTAAAGGACTTCTTACAAATTGGATATTGCTGAGGCTACAGGTAAGAGGAGTATGTACCACTGAAATAAACGTACCCAACTTACTTCACATCCTTAGCTAAACTGTCTTCTGCCATTCTTTCTATGGTTATTTGTTACATCACCTACAGAAGCAGTCTGAAGTGTGAGTTGGCCATAAGTAAGCATTCAGCGGAACTTTGTAATCCCCAGGAACTGGCCTTTACAAGTCCACTTTCTCTGAGAAAGAGGTATCATTGAGCTTCAGAAGTCAAAGATAAGCAGTTCTGACTTCCGTCATAACTCCAGTTGAACAGGGGTGACTACAGTTGTGAAATTTGCTTTCTTAAGTGATGGCTGCTTTTACTAACCTAGGTCAGGCTCAACTACAGCAATCAAGGCTCTTTCCTGCCAACTCACCTGCAAGAAAAACACTAAGTACCAATGGATAGTCTAACTCCAGAGCTCTACCTTATAAGTGAAATTCTAGTCCATCCACCAAGACCTGGTGAAGGCACAGCTCTGAGACAGCTACAGAAAAATGCCTCAGCATCACTTTGTTGAGGTTAAGTAAAAGCTTCAGTCCCACAGAAACACAGGATTATGATTTCCTTAAACAGAGGAACATGCTGTGTTACATTTCCTTACATGAGGAGGACCTGCTCCTGACAGGTCACATTAGCTGAGGATTTAGCTATCACAAAAGATCAAAAAACATTAGTCACGTGGGAGACTCCACAGAAGATATAGGAGATCAGTGGAAAGGAACAAGAAACACAGCAGAATAAGCGGTACCCAGGAAGGAAGTTGCTATTCTCCACCTTCACTCAGTTATCCTCCTTTCAGGCCTCCCCTGCTGCTGCACACACTTAAGTTTCTAACAAATATTCCTGGGACCAGTCAGATGGTCCACTGAGGAGTCTGCTTAAACAAGAAGCAAAGAATAAATAGAGGAAGGATTATAATGATATGGGGATATGGAGAAGAATTACTAGTTTCAGCAAGTCTCAGCTGAAGCAGATGGTGTTCCTGATGTACCAGGGATCTGGCGCTGTTATTTCACAGAAGCCACAGTAGCTCACCTGGCCACCTGCAGCCTTAGCTAAGGTGCAGGTGAATTTGGCCCAGTCACTATTTCTATTCCTGTCACTGTGTTGCCCCCGAGACACACTTGCCAAGGGCAAGGGCATGCCCAGGCACTCAGCCTCTGCCATGCCTACACATAATCAGTGGAAAAAAAGCCCTTATGCATTTCAAGCGCACCATGAAAGGTCTCAACACCAGCTTCTGTCACAGCATTGCAAAGGGTGGCTACATTTCATCTGTAACGGAATCCCTGAAACCACCAGCATTTACCCTCAAATGCCACTACACAACAATTCCTGGTAGTCTGAGCCAAATTAAAACCAGTGTCAGCAAGCATCTTGCAAGCCATCCCCAGAACCGCACAGTCCCTGAGTTCCCCCATGTGCATTGCACGATGGTGGTTTCTGTTTAGGGTTGTTTGCAAGGGAGGCTCTGGGGTGGTGTAGGGAAAGCAACACCCTTTCATGTGGCTGGCTTTGAAACCTGGATACTTCTGTGAAAGAGATACTTAACCTCCCAGTTCCCAGTTGCGTGGAAGGGTTCACACGCCAACCCTCAAAGGCTCACTTCTTATTTTAAAACCAACAGGCTAACAGTCCAGGAAGCGTATAGTCAGCTCCAAAAATACACCAAAGACGTCTGGAATGACCAAGTGTGTAATTTAGCTTGTAGCTGGTACAGGAACCAGTCCTGCTTGCTGTGCTCAGGAAGAGCAAAAGAGGCAATTTCCATAGGGCTCAGTTATCCCATTTGCCTGGCGATGGAAACAGCATCCCATTTCTGGTCATTCCACTTTTATTCAAGGACATTTTGGTCACAGAAGGTCTACTCGAAGGAAGGGAATAATTTGAAAGCTCACCCTGAGCACACAGCCATCCCATAATTTTGGTTCTTTGTGCTCTGCAGAGAGCTTCTTTCTTGGTAACAGTAAGGAATTTTAGTCAGGATTAAGAACAAAATCTTAAAGAAACTGTCTCTCAGATTCCTGATCCTGTTTTCAGGCAAACAAACAAGGTTCACCTTCTCTCATGAGTCACTGTGTGCAGTTTTCTGCCTGCCCACACCCAGAAATACAGATTCTTCAAAGTGGTTTTGAGGGCATTGAATAAGTTCATCTTGAGTTTAACACTAGGGTTTCAAATAGTTAGTGATGGATCTTCCCAGGTTCACATTAACCATCCTGAATCTTCAGCTATACTCAGTTAAGATGAATGGGCCGTGTCTCTCCTAGTAGCTCAGGTTTTCCTCATGCAGGGAGGCCTCCAATAACATCCAAATGCTATAAAAGCCCATGTGGGAGATTAAAGCGCTATTTATGAACAACGTTCAAGGCAGTGATTCAGGTTTAACATTAGATGCTGTTCTTCCAGTCTTAGGATCACCGCTGCACGGACATTTGCCCTGCACCCCTCCATCAGCTCCATCATGTTTGAGTAGGGACTGTGTTGAGGGCTTCCTTAACTTCATTTCAGTTTCAGCACACTGACATTTCTCGTTCCAATTGCCAGGTTTTGTATGCAGTCACCTAGACTGCCTAAGAGCTATTGTCCTTTAAGAAGGATACATTTCACCTGCACGTATGGTCACTGTTTGAAAGTCAGCACCATACCTCAAGACCTGGATATCAAATCATGAAGGTGTTATCTTATACTTGTCAGACAGCACAGACACGCGTGTTAGTCTAGCTAGTGGAGGTGCTGCTAATCATGAAAAAGCGACAACTTATTTTCTCTTTTATCCAAGTATCAAACCGGTCTGGGATTCTTAAGCAAACACAAGGCAGCTGTATTAATATAGGAGCAAAGTGAAGCTAGTCTGCCGCGTAAGTGCACCCAGCATTGTCCTTGCCCTCAGCCGCTGGGAGATATGCTTGCATTAAGTCCCACCCCACCAGTATGCTTACCAGAAAGGTTGTGTGTGCACAATGGGAGAGAGGAAAAGATCAGCAGGAGACAGTTCTGCAAACAGAACTAAAACAACTTTTCAAAGCAACAGGCCAGGGTTTTCCAGCACACATTCGCATTGTGGGGAGAAATAGAAAATATGGATTCAAGCAAAGTCTGGGAAATTCTTGACATTATCACCGAGTTGAAGTTTAACTACATTGCCAATATAACTGCAGTCCAGCTTCATTTGAAATAAAGTGATGTCCCATTGCATGTGAAACTTTCAGATGAAGTCACACAGTATCAAGATACAAAAAACTGAACTGGCCAATAAAAATAGTAATGAGAAGCCAGCCAGTAAAACAGAGATCCAAGAGAACCCATCTCATACCTCGTGTCTTCCAGAACTGCTTCAGTTAATCTAGCCATGAGCCAACATCCTTCTACCACAAAAATAATTAAAGTCTCCGTCAAGAATGCTGGAAAGTCTGACGTCCCAGCCTGAGGGGTGGATGGGAAGAGCTGACATACACCTCTCTGTCAAGCTACCCCCTAAATCCAATCGTATTCTGAAATTCCTAAGCAAGGCAACTACTTCTTTAGGTTTTGCTTAATCTGAAGATGGACAAGAAACTAGTTTGTGGGGAAACTGGACTCTTTTTAGCATGAAAACCAAAAGCAAGGAGTTATGTAGCTGGTCATAACTGAAATGCGTCTGCTAATGATTATAGCTTCCATTTTACTGCCAAAGTATAATTGGAACTGCTTATTTGCTGTACAGCTGGGGGGAGGGGGGCAGGGGGAATCTCTTCCATCCTTTATTAATCTTGTCCTCATCTGACACAACAAAAATGCACCATCAGTCTTTTGCTTACTTTGAAATGGGCCTGAAAGTCACCACAAGAGCCAAAGCTTTTGTGTATAATTGCTTTCTTGATTAACTGGAACAAAGGGCAGAAAACATCAGTCACCATGCATTAAGTTTAGTATTTTCATGGCTTATTTAAAGCCATTTCAGTGACTTGCTTTCTTAAAAGAAACAAAAACCTGGGAAATAATTGCTTTTTTAGGGTTTTTGTGGTGTGGGTTTTTTTATTTTTGTTTTTTAAGGCAGTCACATCCCAAGGAACGTAGCCCACAAGGTAACTATGGGACTCATCGGAAGGCCTCAGTAATATCCTTGTATCTTCTTGGCCCCAGGCAGTTTCTTGCAGCGGTGCTGAGCTGGTGACCTATTTGGCTGATACAGGAAACCCAATCATTAGAAAGTTTATATATTCTAATATGAAAAGCAGATTTTCCTTGGAAACATTTTCTTGAGGCAGGTTTCAGGGTCCTGAAACTGGCAGGGACTGCATAAATAGAGGAGGTAATAAGTAAAGGCTCCAACCAGGGATGCTGTGTAAAATTTTTTCCTTTTCAGCCTGCCATCCTAGGTTCCAAACAGGGTATAGAGTGGAAAGAGAATTTAACTATCTGCCTGAGTAGAAAGTCTCAGCACAGCTGGATTAGACGAGAAAGGAAAGAGGAGGGAATTTGCAGGCAGCTGGAAATTTCAGAATTGAAGTTTTCAGAGGCCTGGTGGAGAGCCTACCATTCAGGAGTACCTGGGCGTGTTGTACAGCAAACTTAAGGTAGCATTGCTTGTGTCTTGGCTTCTCCACACTTACTGATGTGCCCTGCTCCTCTGAGGCTAAATTGCCTTTAAGGACAACCAAGTCTTCAAGACTGTGGTTTCAGTGGTCACATCCCACCCTCTCCCCAGCAGCCAGACTAAAAGGGCAGTCTCAGAAGCCCTGGAGCAGATTTCATGCTCACAGCTGCCAAACATGGAGTCCAGACAGACTTGTTCCCTCTCTTGCTCCTGGGGGGGGTCTTGAGGGTCTTAAGCTCCTTGGATATAGAATCATAGAATTGTTTAGCTTGGAAAAGACCTTTAAGATCAGAGTTCATCTGTTAACCCAGCACGGCCAAGTCCACCACTAAACCATGGCCCTAAGTGCCACATCTACAAATCTTTTAAATACCTCCAGGGATGAAAATTCAACCACTTCCCCAGGCAGCCTGTTCCAATGCTTGACGAGCCCTTCTGTGAAGAAACATTTCCTAATATCCAATCTAAACCTCCCGTGATACAACTTGAGGCTGTTTGCTTTTATCCTGCCACTTGTTATCTGGGAGACTGACCCCCACCTGCCTCCAACCTCCTTTCGGGCAGCTGTAGAGAGCAGTATCTATTATATCTAATCTAAATCTACCCTCTTTCAGTTTAAAACCATTACCCCTTGTCCTCTCACTACATGCCCTTGTACAAAGTCCCTCTCCAGCTTTCTTGCCGGCCTTTTTAGGTACTGGAAGGCTGTTTTAAAGTTCTCCCTGGAGCCTTCTCTTCTACAGGCTGAAGAACCACAGTTCTCTCAGTCTGTCTTCTTAGGAGAGGGACTCCAGCCCTCTCATCATCTTCAAGGCTTCCTATTCACAAGAATAACCCTTCACCCTAGCTTAGAGAAATTTGGGGGTGGGGGACAGCTGTCCCACAAAGACATGACATCAGCTAAATAAAAGGCAAATGAATGCAAAAGAAAGTGGTTGGACTTCAGATGTCTCCATAAAAAAAGAAAAGAAACCCACATAACTGAACTAGCCCTGTCAGAATACCAGTTGCCCAACATTAAGAGAAACAATGGGAATGGGATTAAAAAATGAATGTAAACCACAGACTATAGTCCAATGCATTTCAGAAAACACACTCTAGAGGGATAACTTCAAACAGGAAGGTCAGTTTTATTGTGTCTCTATCTGGAAAGATGTACCTTTAAAACAATTTAAGACCAAACACTACATAAAAGGGATCTGATAGGTAATACTAAAGAGGAGAATGCTTTAGAGGAATCTCTTGTGTCCGTACTACTTGTTAATCACTCTTTTCCCTCTATAGGAGGATGAAGTGAAGCAGCATTGCTAGAAAATAGTAATTAATTTCTCACTACACTGAAAACTTCCATAATGAACCTGAGGGAACAACACAACTAGTTAACTTTAGCAAGGCTTTATGAACGCACTGAAGGTCACTTTAGTATGACATTCAGCTGCTCCCAGCTCAAGTGGGACCCAAATAATACAAGCTGCCATTTAAGTTCCCCATCCCAACAAGCGAAACATCCCTACTACCAGAGCTCCAGTGCAGTCTGGAGGTGTCCCAGGAAAACTTCAGCAGAGTTAGGCATTGCCAAGGGTATAGTGTTACCAGACAGCCATATTTCAAGTGTTCATAATGAGCTTGTCACCAAAAAGTCAGAGCAAGTACACACTGCAATTCAAAGCCGGGCAAAGGAAAACCAAGTGAGGATGTCTATGAAATGCAGAAGGGCTTCCAAGAAAAGATGGAAATGTCACAGCACAATTGACAAGATACTCTCTCCTTGTCACAGAGCTGGAACAAGTATTCCCAGCAGAAAAGCAGGAGCCCACCTCAATCCCTTTGCGTGGTCACAAAGCTGCAGGTATTTCAGAAGTGACACTAGAAAACAATCTCATTTTACACAGTGACAGGATAACTACAAACACCAGAGTATTAACAACCCTGCATTGGTTGCAGCATATAGAATTACCTTCCAAGCTCTTAAACACAGAAACAAACGTCACTTGTTATGTAAGTTACTGAGTGGGGGAGAAGAAAACCATTTAGACATCACAAGGTAGCAGCATGAATATTACAAAACATTCATAATTCAAGCATTTTGTTTTAAGCAGCAACCTCCCAACTTCAGCTGAGATGGTAGTGCGGTGATGCTCAAGCAATAGGCAGGTCTAGAAAAGTCAGTCCCAAATAGCTTACCATTGTACAGGGCAGCCTTGAACTGCAGCTCAGAGGTAACTGCTTCAGAAATGTTGTGGCATACTTCCTTTCTGGGCAAAGTAAATGTACATTAAATTCTTAAAACTCAAATGAGGGCTTCAGCCATACCAACATATCCTTTGCCTGCTGAAAGCTGAACAGAAGCAGCCACCACCTCCCTACCCTTGCAGGGGCACACATTTAAAAATCTAATCTGATTAGGAAAAAGGCAAGAAAAAAAGGGGGTCAGAAAATAGCTTATGAAACAGAATCACCAGAGAGGTCAGGGTAGGCTGTCAAGGGCTGCTTCCAGCTTAGTACAGCTGCTAAAGTCATTAGACAATGTCACCCCACCCTTGGCCTCCCAGGGGCAAGAGTAGAGGAAGGAGGGCTCCTCCTCATCTCCTGCTGACCTGGTTGTTTCTGATGTGAGTGTAAATTCTCTCCATCCATTCAACATTTTGCAAACAGGCCACTGGAAGAGGGAGTGCCTGTTTGCAGGGTTGGTCAGACACTGTATTCCCAGAAAGGGGCTGATCTCCCATGAGAACTTGGCTAGAGCAAGTCATTGCATCCAGTTTCACCTCTTTGTTCTAAGCTTGTCTCAGGTTTCCCCCCGAGCCAGCACACAGCCTGAATTAGTTTAGATGTTCCTGTCCATCCTACCAATCCTCTTTTCCATTGCCTCCTTTAAAACAAGGGACCCTGGCTCTCTCCATAGACAGCAGCTTCCAGACAGTGAAAGTTTAAAATAAAACCCACCCTCTGCAGCCAGACGCGCCAACAGGATCCTTTGCCTATACTGTGGCAAAGCGAGAGACCAACCAACCTTGATCACTACATCCACAGAGCCTGAAGACAAAGACACTGCTGCAGTGAGACAAGCAAGTGCCATTAAGCATTAACAGAGACGTCTCAGACTCTGCCTACACAGAGAAGCCCTTCCCTAGCCCTTGAGCTGCAAGTGTTTGAAAGAGAAAAGCATCATTGCTTTGCCAGTATTCTCCCTGTTTGGAGGCAGGACGCATACAGTGTTTTTTAGGACATTAAACAACTTTCCAGTAACTCCTAGCCAAAATTCCTAATCATCCACCCTGCCTCCTCAGATGGCCCGTGTTCATTTGCCTTAGTACATACACTGGGCAGAAAATTGAGGCAGGACAGGAACTGATTCATAAGTGGATCAAGTATCCTCTGCTGTAGGGCTGGTGACAGTCCCAGAAATGCAGGACACGGGAAGGCAGCACTGTTTAGAATAGGGCACTGGAGTCTACAGACCTTCGTTTTTGAAGAAAGGGTTTGGGGTGGTCCTTCCCTGAACTCAGCCCTGCTTGTCAGTTACGAACACTGGTGCATACAGGAGTAGTTACACGAGCTATCCCAGGTACTTAGTGGTGGCCACTCACCTAAACCTGTCCTCTGGGGTGAAGCCACCAGTGCTAGAGGAGAAGTGTTCGACCTGTGTAAGTGTTTGTTTCTCCTTCTCAAATTCCAGGCACAACTCAAGGACTGATCAAGAGAAGGGGCTGCTGTATGAGGGAGTATTTACATTTTATATCACGACCACAGTCTCTTACAAGGTCTTAAAGGGAACAAACGGAAATGCAGAGAACTGAAGTAGCTTTCTCAGAGCAAACAGCAGAGCAGGGCTGGATGTACAAACCGAAATAAAGTCCTGCATCACATCTGATGGACTACGCTCTCTTGAAATGCTTTGTAAGGAAAAGAGCTTTCCAGGGAAAGCCAGCATGCACAACAGCACCCGAAATAAAGCATAATATTGGAAATTAGGTACACTGTGTCTGGCAGCACATCTGACCACTGGATGCAAAGCTATTGACAATTCAGAAGCAAACACAGTAATTGCATTTGCAATTTGTTGGAGAAGTACATCCACGTTTGAAGCCTAGGAAACGGCTAGTGTGTCACTTACCTGTTGGAATAAACAGAAGTGTACTGTGTTTTGGCCAGCTTTTGCAAGATGATAATACTAATGCTCAGAGACATTTGCTAGCAGTGCACACAGCGTCATGCTCCCCCACATACCAAGCAGGAGATCATGAAGACAACAACATCCTAGAGAAAGCAGTAGAGCAGCAGAAGGCAGATGCAAGACAGGAATAGTGGTCCTTACAGAATTTAAAACAAAAACGTCACCAACACTAAAGAAAGGGGAACAACAAAAAAAAATAAAATCAGTGCTACTTGCAAAACCAGGCATGGTAGAGGGGATATAGCGATAACAGATTGATCCATCAATTGTGAAAAAACATGTTTCTCTGTTTCAACCTGTAAAACTTTAAGGGTGCACCTTTAGCTAAAAGGCAGTAGTTAACCATGGAAGTCATCTTGGCCTGATTTGGTACCAAGTAAAACCACTTATGTAACTTGGAAAACAACACCTTCAAATAAAGGGTGCTATGTTCCCCATGAAGAGGCAGAAGCCTAACTCAAAAAGCCTACAGTCTAAGAAGAGGGAGTTTGCAATAGGGAAGCCAGTGTACCCTCAGAAGTCAAGAGTCCCAAGGGAGCTGTGGCCTGTCTGCATCTCCCTCCTAGATCATGACTGCAGCCAGTGAGCGGCACAAGTGAAATCAAATGGTGTAGCAGAACACATTGCCGAACTTTGAAAACAACACCAGTCTTCTGACACTGTGCAGACAACAAGCAAGTCTCAAGACCCCTAAGCCAGAGCACCCTGATGAGCAGAGATCTTGCTAATGGTGGTACTTCAGTGCCATGTCTCACATCCCAGCTAAGGAGAGAAGAGTAGCTTCCCTTCCCAGAGACCCCTTTGGGTCCCGATAAAGTTATACTAGCCATAATAGCTTTGTTCTACATATTGCTTGTATTATAATATTGGAAATTGGTCTGCAATTATGTAATTGCAAAGGAAATGGCTACAGTTCTGCTCAGCCCAGCTGAAAACACCATACCATGATGCCTCCACTACAGACATGGCTCCCGGAGCCTGCAATGGAAAAGCCTGCAAGCAGAACATCCTGCCTGCAAGCAGAACAGCAGCAGAGCCAGAGGTGCTCGTGAGTATGCTTATACTTCACTGTCTGTCAGGTTTTCCATTGCAAACACTGCTGCCACAGTTTATAGCTTCACCATTTCAAGCCACATCCATGCAAAACTTGGCAGAGAGCTGCTCTGGCCCAGTCCCTCCCCCTTCTACCTTAAAGAAATCTGTGTCGGATTCCCCCTTCTACCCTAAAGAAATCTGTGTTGGATTCCTGCTTTAAAGTCACAACATTTCTTTCCCGCAGCAGAAAGATTTTTAAGTCATTCCACAATGCTTTTTCAGTTAAGGTTTAAAAGAAACCTACATATATGACAGACAAGACTGGACTCAACTATTCACATTGTTATCTTGAAACAGCTCAGAAATGTTTAGATAGTGTTGGACAGTGCAGGTTGGTTATACAGTGCCTTTAAACAAATCACAGCCACTTCTAGCAGGGAACACAGGCCCTGTTGACTACAGCCTGTTCCCAGACACCATCTGTAGAAACTATAAACCTCCACTTTTCTCCCAATGCATCTGTGGCCATTGTTACATGCAGATTTTCCTCTCAGCTAAGGAAAAAAGAAAGAGATAAATATCCATCAGACACATCAGGTACACTGAGGGTCTTCTGCTCATGTAACCAGAATTAAGGTCTGAAGGACAGTTTTTGTTGAGCCAAGATAGGTATTCGCTGCAAAAACCAAGTGCTGACATCTGAGAGCTAGTACATTACTAAATAATTTGTTTTGAAGTACAGCAATCCTCCAGGTTTCTTTCAGACTAGCAAGGTTTGCATCCATGGCAATTGCAGCGACTGTCAGGTTACAGTGACCCATGGGCTTCATAACAGTGATGAAAGATTTTAGAAATTACTCACCACATATGCTACACTGACCTTGCTTTTAAAGTCATAATACTGAACAAAAATTTCAACTTCAAGTGATGTCCAAGTCCTAACTTTTATTGGCACAATAATGAAGACAACATTATCCAACTCCTTCAATGAAAGGGAAAACTAAGCATGAGACAAGGTCCTACCAGACAGGTTTACACATATCTGCCTGCAAGACTCCTTAAATACTATCTCTTATATGGGAAAACTAACACTGAATAATACTACTCAGTAAATGCAACACCCTTAAGATGTCAACATAGCCTGATGATAACCAGATAAGGCTGCAATAAATCAAATGGCAGATTCTCCCCCTCCCCCCCGCTGCCTCTCCTTCTGCCCTATACACTGGCCTTTGAAAACAGGGCTCACCTTCCTTTCAGGGGGGTACGCAATTTGGAGGCAAACACCAGAGAAGACGGTAACTCTAGCTCAGGTCCTAGAAGTGTTCAGAAGAAAACATCAAGCAGAACATGAAACAGGCACCATTGTTTGGAAACTAGTTTTGAGGTTCCTTGTGTAAAAAGCATAGGACCATCTGACCAGTAAAGAGAAGGGCTTTTTTTCCTGTACAAAGCCATGCAACAGAGTCAAGTCAAGGTTTTTCCCACTCCAGCGAACAAAAGAGCCATTTAGGTGTCCCTAGGCTTTAGCAAGCAACCCTGTTCAGGCAAGGTTCTAAAATCAAACAGTCACCTGTGCCTTTTCATACCTAGCTTGCCCAAAGTACAGATAAAACCCCCAAACTAGACCTACAATATGCTACATGCACGTGTACACACAAGGAAGTCTGAGATCCTGGCTCAGCAGCACATCCAATGCACACTGTCCAGTCTGATGGGACTTCTCAGCCACGCAGCTAACCAGCTATCAGCCATACTCCTTCCTTTCCCTGAAGGAACCGGCCCTGCTGCAGGTGACATCTCTAACACCTTACAGCATCTTTGTCTGTCTAGACCAGGAGAAGAATGAGCTTAATTTATACAATCACAGCTATAGTTTTACGACACTTACCAAGTCAACATAACCATACAGGTCAGGCTAATTACTACACATGTGCATAGTCCAACAATCTTATTTTCTTGGAAAGTAAATTGCCATGTTTCCAAAAGCCATAGCCACATCATCTAAGCTTGTTTGCCTACACTAAACAGACACCCACATTCAATCAGTAACTTGTGAGTTTTAGAGGTCAACACTTGAGAAATTTTTGCTAGATTCGTTACATGCCATTCACAGGTTCAGCTATAGCTGAAGAGACAAGAAGTCATAGCATTAAAGTCACTCCTGTGGCATCCCTAACCTGGGACAGAGTGAAAGTGTACGCTTGGAGTCCTGTCCTCTGAAGAACTAAAACATGATTTCTCTGCCAGAACAGTTTAGACAAGCATCCAAGCAAATGATGCTCCCTCCATCACCAATCTCACTTATGGATGTTCTTTTTTAAATATATATTGATATCTTTATTTAATACATATCTCTGTATGTATCTATCTCTCTAAAGGGCAAGATCATAGCATGGAGTTCAGGACTTCAGATCTCCTTCCTTGCTTACATGGGCATGAAGACGTTTGGCTGCTAAGCATCATAACATGGTCTTAGGAACTTCAGTCCAATTTCAAGGATGTTTCCTTAGAAGAGTCATGTTTCTGGACCCACTAATTAGATTCAAACCCTGACACTCTCCATTTATATCTCCACAGACCACGTGTTCAATATAATATGACATGAACTGTGTAAGGCAGAGACGCCACATTAAAAGAAAGCACAAAGGAACTGTAATTTGAAATTCAAACACTTCTTGCATTATTTAACAGCCCAATTTCCTTGGCTCCACAAGCCATTATTCAAGACAGGGATATCATGGATATGAATGTAAGTTGCCACAACAACCGGGCTTGTTCTGACAGCAGTTAACGCCCAGTACTGACAATGAGGAGCCATCAGGCTTGGAAGGGGCAGATGGGCATTTTGGCCTCTGCTAGTTTTGCAAGTGATGCAGTCTGTGCCCAGGAGACAGGCATTTCTGTTCACACTGGCCAGGGCATTTCTACAAACAATCCTTTTGGACACCATGCTACATCACTGGCCAGCAACTGACTGCATCACTTTGAGCCAAACAAGCATTAGGCTTTCATACAGCTGAGAAATCACCACTCCATTAAAAGAAGAAAAAAAGAATAAAATACAATGCATGGTCATCATTGTGGATAACCTGACTCAGAGCTCTGGAAGCTGGATTTGAGTCCCAGATCAGGGTGTCCTGGTTCCCCCAAACTCTGGCATGCCCAGCACACTCCAGAGCCAGCCAGTTGTGAGGGCCCTGCATGTGGAGCTACCACAACGTGAGACTTTGCTTGAACGGCTCCGAATGCCAGCAGCTCCTCTAGATGAGGACACACAAGTCATGAGTGGGCTGGAAACCAGTCCTGGACAACATCTCTGGTTTAATACACAAAGAGTGCTGGAGGGGAGGAGGGGGAACTGCTGAAGACAGGCAGTTATTCAAACCAGCTGCTAACCCGCTCCAACCACTCACACGTACACAGTCTGCTGTGTTCAGCTCGAGTCAAAGCTACCAGGCATCCAAGAGTTAAAGTACACGAAAAGACATCTATACAAACACTTGCCAAAAAAATCTCATTTTCCAAGTGAAGCTGGTTGTTCCACAGATGGCAGAAGGGATTTCGTCTTGCTTTTACATGACAGCCTCTGCCTGCTTGCCTCAAGCTTCCCCAATTAACACTTCTGCAAGAAGTTTTGAAACTGTGCATGACCACGTATTTATCTACGCACATTCTCTCCCCTCCCTACCAAACTCTGGGCCATGGGCTAAGCTGTCAAGCCAAGTTTCATCCCAAGCAATTTTTAAACACTCATCCTATAAATCCTCCAAAAAAGGGAGTTAGTAATGGAAATGCTGACAGAGACTTGAAGAGACAGCAGGGCAACTCTATCAGTCTACTATACATCAGCTTCATTAGCTGCAGATCCTTCTCTCCTTCACCTTCGTTTTCCATTAGCGTACTTTGGCTAATTAACGCACAAAACCTATGAAACATTCTTATGGGAGAAGGCAACATTTGGCCCCCGTCCCAAATCAACACTGAGAAACTTCAACATGCTCAGTACAGTAACTGTACCAGATGGAGCTAACGTACAAGTAGTGACGAGGAAACTGGAGGAAGAGGAACACATGCAAAAATCGGACCATTGGAACAGGGAAAAGGAGCAAACGTGTCTTACCGCTTTCGTTTTTCTCTATGACATCCACGACCTCTCCAGCCTGGAGGCTGATCTCAGAGTTCTCCTGCTTCTCATAGTTGGACACCACCACATATTGCTCCAGGATCATGGGTTCAGAGCTAGCATCAGCACCTGGGGAAGGGAAAAAGCAAGCCGTAAGCCAGCTTCCAGCCATGGCTCCTTGAGAGCGACCTCCGTCCATCCGATTCACAACAGGCCAACTTGTCACCAGAGCCAAGCGAATCAGCAAACAACCTTGGCTCGCAGCATATCCCCAAATGGCTGGCCATATAGAAACAGCCTCCTCTGGCCCACAACCCAGCAGCACAGAGGGACATTGGAGAGAAGAAGAAGAAAAAAGGGGAGGAAAAAAAAAATACGAATAGGAGCTGAAAACAGTGAATTAGTTGCAAAGTTTCATGATGGATTCTGAAAGTAAACCTCTTCCCAACATGGTTTGCATAATCCTTGCTCCCATTCAGAGAGAAAAATCCTGGGCAGAAGCAGCATAAATCCACAGCTGAGCCATCCCCCCAGTAAACCCAAAGAAAAAACAGCTCTCCCCTTGGCGGCTCAGCTCCTTCTCCACTCTAAAGGCTTGTGCTGAAAGTCAAGAGGGGGCTGTAGATGCCAATCATATTCGTCTGCACTGCAGCCCTTAAATAGAAACACATGAGCAGGACTGAAAGAGAGGGAGGTGGGGTGGAGGGAGAGAGGGGAGGGCGGGGAAGAGTGTTTGCTTGAAACACAAGAAGAAGAAAAAAAAGTTATAGCGCCAGATCCTTACTCGAACACGGCCACCCCCCGCCTGCCCCGCAGTTCCGCATTCCCCACGGCGGAGCGGCCGTGAGTGGGACAGGGGCACGGCGCGCTCCGGCTTCCCCCTCTCCATCGCTCTTCGGCGCCTTTTCGGAGCCCTGGGAGCCAACCTCTCCAGTTGTTTGGTTTCTCTCCGTACCGAGGGCTTTCAGCTGTCAGGGCCGTTTATGAATGAGAGCAGGCTCTCACACAAACAGGGGCAAAAAGAGGTGCAAAATAACTGTTCTCCTCCCTTCCCCCACATTCCTGGAGTTTCTTCTTAGGTTTGGTTTGTTGGGGTTTTTTTTTGATTTCTGACTTTTCCACCCCGAAACCGAAATCGTGTGTTTTGGGGTGGAGCTGCAAGGCGGGCACACCACCGCACCAGATGTGGAGGGAGACCTCCTCACGCTGCTGCTTGCTGTGTGAGACACATCTCGGCTCCCTGGTGCAACATAAACAGTGCAGATGGGGGCCTCCGCAGTCTCAAGCCCAGGCACAGACCGCCTGGAAACTGCCTTGAAAAAACACAAGAACCTTTAGGACACCAGGTTTTATTAATTTGCCCTCATTTATACACTCTTCAAAGTGTCTGACCAGAACAAAAAGCACCCACAATCTCTAAGAGCCAACATGCCCCAACACAAAACTATTTTACAGGTTTCCTGAATTACAGCAACGTGTATTAGGGCAGAGCCGTTTGGGCCAAGAGCATTATTACACATTTTACATATCAAGAGGCAGTTCCTGTCTCCCTAGATTAAGATGCAGATGGAAAGGGGAGACAGAAGCAGATGTACGACTTGCTGAAAGTCCCATTTCACGTGATGGGGGCAGAGCCAGGAGCAGACTCCCAGTCTCCTGATTCTCTGATGACAAATTGGCTATAAGAGACGGGAAGGAAGCAGCATGGTCTGAAACTGTCCACCAGACAAGTCAGGGGACTGACAGCCAAGCACAGGATGCTCACTGCCATATTTCCAAACGCAGCATGTTCATATGTGTTTCATATGCGAAGTGATTCTACAGACAAATAATTAGCATCCCTGCCAAGAAAGAGGTGAAGAATGCATCAGCCATTAAAACAGCATCCTGTGAAATGAAAATCCTAGAACAAAAAGCAATTAATTCAACAGTTTCCTTTCAGGAAACGCTATCACAATGCCTCTCTTTGGACCAGATTTAAGAAATCCAGAAAATCAGAAGACTACCTTACTCCCTAAGCGTGCCTGACTTTCCTCGGGTTACGTAAGCTAATTTTCTTTAAAGAGGAGTCATCTCCTCTAGAACTTTGTGTTTAAGAGATTTAGCTTTTCTAGGTAGTTGAACCACAGCCAGTAGCAGGAACAGGGGAAGAAGACCATGAACTGACAACATTGTAATTTGTAATAAAAATTTTCACCACAGCTGTTCATTCCAAATAAGCATCGTGTTTCTGTTTGCGATGAATCAGCTTGACTTGTGTGTTCTGGTTTAAACTAGTGCTAACTGGGTTACCTAGGGTGGGATACAGTGCTTTCCCCTCTTTCACACTGCTTCCCACACAGTCCCTTCTTCAGCTCAGAATGGGGCAGCATGATCATCCTCCTGCAACCTATTTATGCAAGTAAAACCTACAACCCCTACTTCGTTTTAGTCTTAAGATAAATACCAGTTCTCTAAACCAGAACAAAAGGTGTCATGGCCTTACGTTTATGAATGAGCAGCAGCAAAGAATTCATTGTGTGAAAATGCAAAAGGAGGGACCGAACAGTGGCAGAGGGAGCAGGGGACATGTAGGAGGCTACTTGCTAGCCTTCTTTCCTCTAATCTCCTGGACAGTTTTCATGGGAGTAGATTGAGACAAAACCCAAAACCACAGCACTGGCTTGGTGGCAGGAGTGGTGCTCATGTCACGCACATGTCCCTGCTAAGAGCAAGGGGAGGACCAGGCTTGGAGTGCAGGCTGGCAAGCGCCCCGCTGCCAGCCACCAAGGGCAAGCCAGGGACTGTGTGCTCAGTGAGCACCCTTGCCAGGAAACCCTGAGAAGCAGCACTTCAAATCCACCTCTGCAACTCTGGCTCTAAAAAAAAGTGGCTTTAGAACCCACCTTGTCAGGTATCTTGTGTCTGCACTCACATCTCCAAAACCCAGTAGGACTTCATGATGCTGTTTACTCTGTCCTGCCTTGGATAAAGTGCTCACTGCAGGAGGATTTATTTGTCACTACAGTGGCTGGGGCAACATACACGATCAAGAGACTGTTCAAAGAAGCTTGAGTTTTACAGGGTTCTTATTAAGAAAAAAAAAAAAAAAAGTGATAAATTCCTTGGTCAAAGAAGTAACCCAGGTCAAACAAGCTTGTTCATTTACAGCTATAGCAGATCATACCTAGATGATACCCCCAACCCCTACCCACCTTTGGAGGGGTGGGGTCCCCACAGCTGCCAGACTGATGCTTGCCCAGAATTAGGTACTGCACAGTGGGAAAGACTTCAGTAACAGTAAAGAAAGAAGGAAAGGAGGAAGGAAGACAGAGACACAGCTCCTCCCAGTAATCAAAAGCCTTAAACATCTTCTGGGTAGCCTAGTTTAGGTTGTTACTATACTCCCTTCAGGCACTTTAACCCTCCTCAGCCTTCCATTCCCCACAAGCATCTTTATATGAATTACTCCTCAAAGACACTCAGGATGCCCACAGTATTGCTGTTATGTTAAGTCAGACTGCAGGTTCCCCTCCCAAAGGGGATTCTCAAGAGAACAAGACAGGCAGCCCCACAGAGAGCACAGCACCAATTAACGCCCGCTGCCGTGGGCGCTTCTGCATCCTTGCCAATTGATTCAGATCTAATTTGAGACACCGAACACAGCATTACATTGAAGAGTAACAGCCTGCTCCGTGTGAAGCACGCCAGGCAGGAGGGATACAGAGTGGCACGAGTTCCCCAGCAAGCTCACATGCATGCTGTGCTGCTCCCGACACTGCAGCCCCACTTTTTAAAAAGCCTCTTCAGTCCAGGCAGGAGAAACAGAGAGCAGAGGATAGGATAAGGCTGATGTGCCAGGTGAAGTTCCCCCCTCCTCTCCCACAAAAAAAGCAGAATTAGTATTTTGATTTAGCTCCAACTTGCAAGCCCTCCCCAGAGCAAAGCGCATGACAGATTGCTGGCTGAAGTAAGAGTTTGCTTGCCTCTCCATTTCTTTTTGCCGCGAGTCCGTTTCCTGGTTAAAGTCTTGAGGATACCCCTCCTCCTCTCCATAGGGCTCCACTTTACAATCCTCCCGCTCCTCACCTCAGCAACCCCTTTCCTTGGGCTGGGCAGAAATGTCATCGGAGCTTGTCCATGCCCCTCAGAGCTGGCACTAAGTGACACAGTTGCACCCTGTCCCCCTCACTGGGCAGTGAGGAGGGAGCGTCATTCCTCCCACTGTACTCACGAGACCAGCAACTACTGGGAAAGCCTCCTAAATAAGAGCGCAGAGCACCCGTTCCAAGCAACGTCTTCCTCCTCCTCCTCCTGTGTTGCAACAGCTAAGACCTATGATGGTTTTGCAATAGCCAAAAATTAAAACCACCAACTGGACTCCAAAAATAAAATCATCTGGATATGGAAATCTGAGACTCCTGATCTTTGCCAGAGTATGCCGTTGTTATCAGGCTATAAACATGTCTGCTCTTTTAATCCATACAGTGCACAGGCTTTTATATTGCCCTTTTATGATTATCAATCAAGTGTTTACAGATTCAGACTAAATGAATTAGTACTGGGCTGGTCAGTGGAAGTTTTGTGGAAGAAGCCAAAACCACAGAAACGGTCAGTGAACGCCATAAGGATGATTCACAGCTGAACAACCAACTGGCAGGTAGTCCAGCTCTTCCGACCCGGGCACACTGCTGAGGTCACGTGCAGGGTCTGCATGCAGGGGTGTCTGGCAGAAAGCATCCCCAAGTGTCATGGCATTCCATATGATAAAGTCAGAGCTCTGCACTTCTCTGTACATAGGGAGGAGTAATAGTGGTAGCTTGGATCTAGAGCTGTGGTTTCTTGTTAAAGCCAATTCTTGAAGGGCAAGCCTTTACATATCTCTGGAAAACTCCTCTTGGGGAAGGAGGCGGGGGGTAGATAAAAAAAGAATACCCAGAAGAGCAGCAAACCTACTTAAAACCCTCACATCAGTCCATGCCCTCACAACAATCATATGCCCAGCTCTAAACACAGGGATTTTCTTCCCCTGAAAGCTCTACTTTTCTTTCTTACCAGAAGGACCACATCACTATGATAAATAAACATATTAAAATGGCATGTTTTCTTTGAGCCTTCCACCAGTGATCTACCCCCAAGGATTTTAAAATAGAGAGCTTAGGTCTGCCTAAAAATTGGGTTAAGTGTCTGTTGCACACAAGATCAAAAGCAGACTTTACCACGTAAAGCACACGAGCTCACAATCTCACAGGGGTCTTGGAAAAGCAGTTCCTAAAATAACCAGTTCCTAGAGTAAGCAATGGGACGAGACTGATGAAGCCTCCTACAAATCTCCTTTGGGACAACACAAGTCAGATCAAACCCACGTTTCTAAGCCTAGGATCTCTCATCTATTCAGTGTCGTGGGGTTTTGTTGTTTTGGATTTTTGTTTGCTTGTTTGTTCATTCTTTTTTTTCATTCTGTGCCCTTTTTCACACCTGTGCCCTTAGCAATCAGGCCTTTGACTCATCTCCTGGATATTCCAGGACTCCAGCCTGTCACTCTTCAGCCCCTTCCCACTTACCAAAATTCAGGCTATATTTACACATCAATTATTGGAGGTAAAAGGCCACCCACAGGTTGTGGCAATAGGAAAAGGGATTAGTCTCCATCCCTTCTGCCAGACAGGAATCCCCCTCAATTCTAGCAGTGTTCAGCTGCTCTTGGTGTAGCCATTCTGAGCCACAAAAATTTAGGGACAGAGACAAAAGTCAGAATCACCCATAGTAACTAAAGGAATTCAGTGCAAGTCCGGTCCAGGTCTCAGCAATAAAGCAATACTGGCAAAAGTCCCTTTGCCTCATTACAGATGAAAACAAATGTTTGGGTAAGTCTATCAAATGGGTTATTAATACACTGTAATTTCTGTAGTTCTTTCCTGAGTTTGGCCAGGTAGCTCTTCATAAAAAACAAAGCAAACCTGTTGGTTTTTCACAAAAGTTTCAGAAGCAGGTGACACTCTGCTGTTAGGCAAAGACAGGACTGAAAGCAGAAAGAGAAAGGTTTGGATCTGACTGCTTAAGTAATTCAGAACACCCAAAGGCTGAGAAGTTTAGCCTAAAACCTAGTCCAAATGCAAAGAATGCCTGAGAATAAACCAAGGCTGAGCACTATGCGCCCAGTGCTGGCCAGGTTAGCGTGCAAGCCCTCTCACCCCAGGTCAGCAGCCATGATGAGTGTACAAGAAGCTTCTTTGTAAGTGAGCATCCCTACACACACCTTCCTCAACTCCACAGTGCTCATGTGCTCTGCAAGCCCTTCAGTACATGGGGCAACAGCTTCCCTGAAGAGCAGCTACAACTCCAGTCTTTCCTATCTTTCTGGCTATACAGGCAGAAACCTGGTATAGAAGGTGTCTCCATGAGCTGCATTAGCTTCCTCCTGCCCCCCTGGGTTGCTGCTACAAATAGCTACAGGGAGCCCAAGCCAACAGCATGCATTGCCACCAACAAGGGAATATGACCAGCAATCACAGCAGCAGAAAATTAACCTGTGCCTGGATTCATTCCCCAGCATAAGGCACACGTTGTATTTTCTAGCACTTCTAAGAACTAAGATCTGGATAAGCCTTCAAGAGTTTGGGACTAGGGGCAGCTTTAAGGTTGACTATGGCTTCCAGCAGTGGAGTACGTGTCTGACACACAGCTAAAATCAGCAGCAAAACACAACCCCCACGGGGAGGGAGTCAAGAACGAGCTTGGCCCATGGTAAATGGCAGGCACGCTCTCAAGCGAGTTCTCCAGTTCAGTTCTTCCTTCTTTACAGTCCTCAGCAGCATTTCCAACAAAATCCTGACAAACAGACAAATTCAGTGCTGCCCTTTGCCAAGTGGAGCTTGTTAGTCTCAGGATCTTATTTTTTATTTTTGATCTGCTAGGTTCTACGACAGAGCCAAGAAAAATTAGCGGCAGGAGGGTGAAAGGAAAAAAAAAAAAGAGTCCTCTTCCCACTCCTTCTTGGAAAGTTGGCTCCCTGAACAGCAATTTCAACCAAGTAGGTTACAGGTAGCAACAGTTAAGAATACTTAAGTATTTTGCACACAAATCTGTTAAACTGCTTGGAGATTTTCAAACAGCTGCTAGACAGGGTCTTCCACCAGGCTGAAGTCACCTATATACTCTGGTATTTGCCCTAGTCCTGCTCAGCAGCGCAACACATTGACATCACTTCACACGGCACAAAGCAGACTAGCCAAGGAATTTAATGGCAGTTGGGGTGGCCCAAACTAGTGCCCCACCACAGCACCTCTCAGGATCTGGCTGTATGGCACCTTTACCCGAAGTAGGAAATCAAACCACTTGCAATCCTTGGTTAGTGACCACTTCACAGAGCAGGTTCGCGCCCTCAGCTGGAGCTCAGGCAGCATGAAACTGGCTTCTGTTCCAGTCCCCAGCCCCCAGTTCAGGACACAGGTACGCGCTGGACGGGTCAAGATCATATTCAAATTCAAGGCTGCTCTGTCAGCCTGCCACATTAGTATACAGCCCATGGCAGATCTGGACTGACGACTAGCTGTGTTGGAAACTGTGGATTCTTTTAGATGAGAAGTAAACTGAAAGGCCGTGTGAACTGGAACAGCATAGGGAGCTAAGAACCTGCAAATGTAGCAGAAGACTTCTGAGCAGGACTATGTATCAACAATCACCTTCTTGAGCACCATGCAATGCAATTAGTCACATTTGCCCTATCATCATGCACAGATTTTTTTGGAACTAAACTAGCAACATGCATTTAGTTAAAAACAGTCAGCAGAAGGGAAGAAATTTATATCTGTTTGAGATTTTACTTCCTTGCCCTTCAAGAAGGATGCAAGCCTTGGCATTCTATTTGTCATTTTACATATAGCAACATGAAACAGTCCCAACGGATGTAGAGAGAGAAATCCAGAGCCTCATCCCACCCCAGCCGGCTAATCTGAGGGCTTCTTGTCATTATTCCCAAGCAACACCACCTCTTCTGTCTCCATCTCAACACATTTCTCTCCTGCTTAGCCTTTTTCTGTTTCCCTGTCTGAGCTCCCTGGTGTCCTTTCAGCCACCAGGCTCCTGTGAATGAATACTTCAGGTATTTCTGCATTTTTTATCCCTCCTGAATTTAGACCTACTCTGCTAAGATCAGGCACGCACACACACACACACACACACACACCCACACACACCCCCACACACCGCGTTATATTCAACTTCTGTCAGGAATAGCAGTTCTGAAATCACAGCAGTCTTCCCTACAAAATCCTCAGACAAGCAAGCACTCATCCATTGAGGATGGTGGGATTTTGTTCACATACTTTGAGCAGGGCATGAACTTGAATGTTTACCAAGTCAGGTATGGAAAGGAGCAGGAGTGTTTCTACCTTTCCTTGCCTTGAGACGTATGTGTGGCCTTAACTGCCTGGGTGACCAGGCCAGCATCCTGTACAAACACAGCATCTACAGCTTGTGATCATTTTTCCTAAGTCTGAAGGAAGACAAGATCCCTTCTCTGGTATTCCATGTCAGGTGACAACTGTTTGCAGAAGAAATCCACTGGTTACTCAGGAGAAGTCCCAATTCCTTACGCTATAAAGCTTAGGTTTTGCCTTGTATTGGTCTACTTCTCCTCAGACCCTGACACCTCAGCTAGAAGTTGTTTCTCTGCTCCTTCCTCCTTCCCAACTCCTGGTGACAAGGAGTCTCATGTGCCCATGACAATTTTGCATCTTCCCGAGTCCAACGTTTTCCACACAAAACTGTTTCTACTTACTGTGGAAAAGCAAAAGAGCATTTCAGAAGAACAAGGAGCACAGTGTCATGTTTTTCTCCTGTGTCTTGACCCACAAGATTTCTCACTTTTGCTCCTCTTTTCTCCTCCATCCCACATGGGACAGTGAGAGAGCAGCTGTGCAGGTACTTAGCTGTGGCCAGGGTCAACCTACCACATGAGGGGAAGCTGCTTTGGATTGCAGCTTTGAGTTAAGCATGAAGATACAACACACCAAGCTACTATCCGCTGCTAGTGGTGACATCAAAGTGAGGCAGCAGTCATCACAGCAAAGCTCTTATCAGAAATCATGCATCATGAAAAAACAATACACAAGCAGAGAAAGACCCTGGCTATATGCGCCAGAGACTCATATTGAAGACAACTCCAAAACCACACAGTTTGAACTACAGAATTCTCTTTTTAATAGCATGCAGAACACCAAGACATGAGAATTTACCTGGAGCGACACTCTTTTTTGGAGTCTCAGACAAACTGGACATCCAAACTTGAAATCCAAGAAGAGGGCAGCCATGAAAAGAGAAAGTAATTAGAGAAACAAGAAAACAGTCATACCAGAAAGTTTTAAAGTTAGTCAAGACAGCTTTGAAAGAGATGTTAGGTTTCTTAAGAGTGGTGTTGGCACGATAGGGACTCAGTTAAAGGTCAAGTCATAAGAACTACCCGGTTAATTTTTATGTTTTAGGGGACTTGCAGAGCTTATGAAACTGATCTGTAGTGATCCAACTCTGAGATCTTGGAATAAGATATGCTCTGAGCTCACTCCCAATAGGACAGGTAATGCACACCAAGAGACAGTTTGACTTGTTAAGCCTCAAACCTGCAAAAGTATTTAGCTTTGCAGCTGTTAATGATCCCCAAAAGACCAACAGGCAACTCACAGAGAGCAGCTTAGCACACACATGCAAGTTTCTACAAGCATTTTGTTACCCTGGAATAGCATTAAGGAAAATAACAATAGACAAATAATGCTCAATGGAAAAAGAATACAAAGCTCCAATAAAGGTACATCCAAAGTTAACTAGAAATACCATTTTTTAGCCAATGAATATGAGGCAGAAACCTGGTTTAGGAAAAAGCTAACAGAGTTGCTACCAACAAGGTCAAAGACTTCCCTCCCCCTCCATGAAACGAGGTGTAAATACTTGGGTTGGGATTCTGGGAATAATCTTCAAATGTTAAGTGTTATTTTTTTGTTTGAATACACTGGAAGCACATTTTAAAAGTTGGCAGGTTTGCCCCCATTTCTACATAAGAACCAGCAGACATTCCCCTTCTGTGGGATGAGGGAGCAGAAGGGCAGCTGTCACTGTCACATTGCCTGGGAGAAGAGATGAGGAGGCTTGTTTATATGACAGGCTAAGAATTTCCTAAATTCTAGCAAACAATACCAAAATGCAATTTAAAAAACTCATTTGCAATGGGGAACCCAGTTCTGGACCCCTCAGTTTAACAGCAGAGAAGATGCACCCTTCAGTCACTTGGAGAGAGGAGCAAGCTGTACTGGTGCCCTCGTCTATTTGACTTATCTTTTGACCTGCAGATTACTATCAAGGCAGCCAAAAATCAGTAATGTATATGACTAGTATGTATGTAACTGAGAAATTGCTAGCATGACACAAAACATACGAAACTGCTTTCAAACCTCTGCACTGGAAACCAGAGGTCCAAGAAACACACTGCTGCGTTTCCTCAGTGCTAATGGAATGGTGAAGTTTCGGAATCCTTTCTTTAGATCAGGCACACAATTTTTATTGCGTTAGAGCAAAACCGGAATTCACATGGATTCGGTATTTCATTTACTTTTCAGTAAGTTCTCAATAGTGGCAGTCTGGAGAAAAAACTGAAGGTTTCCAACAATCTAACTCCCAAACTCATACGCTGTATTGTCACAATACAGTACAAAATACACTATGGTACATTACTATAATTTACTTTGGCTTACCATTTAAGAAAAAGAAAAAAAAAAAGAAAGGCTCTGCATTGGTAGAGTACAACAGGAAATCATTTGGCAGAGTAACTTGTGCTCTAGCTTATGGAGGGTATATACAGCATGTTTCTATTACAGACTTGAGGCATGCACGGGAAAAGGTGTGAAGGAGTTGTTGTCAGCGACTTGTCTATTAGCTTTTGAATAGACTTCACTGCCTTCAGGAACTGGATTATGAACTTCAGTCAGCTGTCAGATCTTCTTCCAGACAGAAGAACCTGAATATGGCAGCGATAAATAAAGCAGAAGACATATTGCAGGAGCAACTGGGAAGGTTTCAGTTTGTCCCAATCCAAGTTGGCAGCAAAGTGCTGAAACAGCCAACAATTAAAGATAGAGCAAAGAAGCTGCACTTAGCACAAGCTTAGGGCTACCCTGAATCTGCCTGCCCAAGAAGAGAGGGCGTTTAAACTTAGACACTCGGTAGCCATATCTACAAACGCCCCCTGTGAGATCTCAAGGAACCAAACTCCCCATAAAAACCAATCCTGTTAGTGACTATCAATTTTTTTTTTTCATTTCTTTTTAAACAAAGTAATTTTTTCCTCCTTGTCAAAACTATTGGTCTAAGTTAGAAAGGGGCAATCTAAGTATTATCTGGTAAACAATCCCACAGGTCCCCAACATAGGCTCCCTGGCCCCAGCAGCAGCACAAAAGCAGCAGCACTTCTCGGCTGCCTCAGCCTGACAGCAGCTAGATGTGGATGAGGTTGCTTCTGAAGCAGAAGACAGCTAGCATATTTCAGCTGCTCCTGCACATCTGCTTAGCATTAAACTTCCTTCTTGGGGATTTTTTTTTTTTATTCCAAGACATTTAAGCTCTAATTGCTACCAGCTTTTAAGAGTCCCCCCTACAAATAATAAAAATATCAGACATTAGTGATGGATTCCACTTCACAGAGAGCTCAAATGAAGAGCCGCGGAGGGAGCCAGGGTACAGGGAGGAGGTCAGAGGCCCCAGAAGCACACTGTGCCCGAGCCAACAAAACACAAGCTTTGAATGGACCTGGGTTTCCCCTTTAGGACAGAGTTTTACTGGAATTCTGCATGGGGCTTGGAGCCGGTTTCCAATGGGATTGGTAACGGTAAACGAACAAACCCTCGCTTCCTGCCTCTCCTCTCCCTTGTTGCTGCACGGCTGAGCGCCGGCTGGTCTCAGATGACTTGGAGGTGGGGGGGAAATCTCAGCCTTTGGAAGGGAAATTAAAGTTGCCTGCTCAGAGCAAGCCACTCCTAAGGCAACAGCATCCCAGTTCTGCTCCTAACACCAACCCCCACAGCCCTTGCTGCTGGCTTCGGCTGCAGCCAGAACAAACCCCTCCAACTGGAATTATTTTTAAAAGCTCAAAAGAAACACTGGTCCATAAATTACAGTTAAGCCACGGGGCCAAGGCAGTTGTGAAGAGCACAGAGGAGGCTCCCCTTCAGAGCTGCACCACACAGAAATAGCGGTGGAGCAGGCAAGTCACTGGACAAGGCCACTGAACCCCATCTCATCTGAGCTGCCACCACAGAGGTGGGTGACCCCTCAGATGGTTCAGCTGGGCTCCTCAGGTGGGGAGGGAAAGGAAGGAGATGGGGGGGGGTGTGTGCACACAGGCTTTAAGGACACAATTAAGACGGTTGCTCTAGTGAAGAAAACACATGAAATGGATTATTTTAGATTTCACCAGAAGCTTTCCTGCTGCCAGTGAGACTGGTTTGTTTGCTGCTCCTCCCACCCCTAGCAAGAGAACAGGCGCCAGACTGCTGGGGACCAATGCTTTACGCTTGCGATACTGCCCCACTCATCTCATTTTAGCAGCAGACTATTTGTCTTGTGTGCAGTTACAGCAGAGTGAGCTTCAAGGAAAACCTACAAAAGCTAGAGTCAGTCTAGCACGAGCTCAATGCTACCAAAATCCAGGAGATGCTGCATTCACAGTTCACATCAGTACTGCAAATCCAGCTGGGTCCCTGGTCCAGCAGGTGCAAAGAAACGCCTCCTACACAGGCATTTTAGCCATAGCTACTAATGCAGGTTTCTTTGTTAATGTCACTTAAAGTGTTCAGATCAACGTTGAGGCCGGCATCCGTTATTTAATACTGCTGTAAGGCCAGAAGGAACCCCCTCCTGAAGGTTCACAGGTTGCATATTGCTGGGGCTATCGGGGACCTTTAAAACTTTTTAAAACTAGTGTCTGTAGAGCTGTCTAGCCTGTTAAGCTACATATTTCCCAACAACATTTCTGCAGTAATCCTGGGGAATTGGATCATATTGGTCATAGGTCTCAGCATGGTTGTAGCTCTGGCCACGTAGCCCTTGCCCCACGTGATTTCTGTGCACAGCTGAGAAGTTAGCATGGGTCAAAGACAAGTCCTAGAATGATTAGCAAAGGACCTTAAAGATCACCTAGTTCCAAGCCCCCTGCCATAGGCAGGGACACCTTCCACTAGACCAGGTTGCTCAAAGCCCCATCCAACCTGGCCCTGAGCACTGCCAGGGATGGGGCATCCATAGCTTCTCTGGGCAACCCATTTCAGTGCCTCACCATGCTCACAGTAAAGGATTTCCTCCTTATATCTAATCTAAATCCACCGTCTTTCAATTTAAAATTGTTACCCCTTGTCCTATGGCTACAGGCCCTACACTAAAAAGTCTGTGCCCATCTTTCTTGTAAGCCCCTTTAAATACTGAAAGGCGCTATAAGGTCTCCCTGGAGCCTTCTCTTCTCCAGGCTGAACAACCCCAGCTCTCTCAGCCTGTCCTCACAGGAGAGGTGCTCCAGCCCTCTGACCATCTTCGCAGCCTCCTCTGGACTCGCTCCAACAGGTCCATGTCCTTCTTGTGCTGTGGCCCCCAGAGTTGAACGCAGTACTGCAGGTGGGGTCTCACAAGCGGGGTCCCAATAAATCACTTAGATGTGGCTACCTTGCTTTGGAGGGTAAAAAGCTTAATTGTAAAGGCATGACCTGTTCTGCAATAGTTGTCATATATAGGAGGTAGCAAACCGAGGTCCGTTTAATTAATAAAACTCTTTTGTTCTCATGAAGCCCTATCTTAAACATCACCTGGGAATACTGAAATCTCCCTGCAGCTGTTGAGGTACACCTTAAAATACTGAGAAAAGGATTGTAAGAACAAGTGGCTGTGCCGAAGAGATGCTAACGTCTGAAAGAGACCGCCCCTTTCTAACAGTGACCAGTTCTGTAGTTTGTTAGTCTTCTCCATGAAGTAGTGCTACTGGCTCATTACTCAAGGACCACAGCGGTGAGTGCAGCTGAGCATTTTGCAGATTCATTTCCCAGACATACACCCTTCCTGTCTTAACTGGAAGGGTGAAAAGAGACTAAGCAGTACAATCCTAGAGTAAACTGAAAGTATACTGGCGTCCTGAGAAGTCAACGACCAGCACTCCACTCCAGAGAACTTCACTGGTGGTCCAGTAACTGGCAGTGATTCCTCAGACTGGAGCTGGGGAAAGTAAATGCTGTTTCTACTCACCACTTTTCAAACAGAAAGCATTAAGAGAAGAAAGGGGTGTTCTCAGCCCAACAGTGGTATTTGATAAGTCAGCAAGAAGTGGGCTGACGGGGCTGTTCCTTAGAAGTGTCCATTTCTTACAGCTGGCCAAGAGCCTTGTTCACTGGGATGTTTGTCACGCATGGCGGAACAGAAAATGGAAGTTAAGCCGTCATTTCAATCTAGATTTTGGAGGTCAATCCTGCCAAGGAGTTGGTATATATGAAGTGCCACATTCTCCTGGGCACTCAGGTGGGATGCCTTACTGCCCAGAGCAGGTGAAGACCTCCAGGGGGCCAGGCTCAGTCTACCCCAGCTCCTCCAGAGCTTCTTGCTGGTATTTTGCCTCCACTTCTCCCCTCATCATTTCCTTTCTGGCCCCTCAGACAAGCTGAGGAACAACCTCCTCCTGACAAGGTGAGGCCTGCCATCCATACAGCCAAGAGCAGGAAGGTCATTGAGGCACCCCAAAACTGTGGTGCTTGTTTCTGCTCCCATCTGCAGACAGAGCACCGTGCTCAGTATTTCCCCCATACCCTTGTGTGTCATCTCCAAACGCTTCATCCCCCAGACTCATTGACCATCCTTTATCAGCCCATCTCCAGGTTTCTCTCCTCTAGTCTCTTCTCCTTCAGCTGGGGCTTGATACTTTGGTGAAATGGGAAGGCAGCAAGACACACTAGACTAAGGGATAGAGAAAGAAATACTCGACGTTGCTAGCCTTCCCCAGGAATTGAAGTACTTTTATCAGAAAATTACTGTGATATAGTGTCTACATGTAGCTCTACAATATGGCTGTAAAACAGCCTGGAAAGATTAAAAAATGCAGATGAGCCTTAATCTGAATTGGAACCATTTTCACACATTTCTGGCTCACACAATTAATTTATTCAATTTATCAGAAAACAACAGACAGCCAGAGAAATGGGAGGATGGCACAGAGAGATTGCAAGTGTTTTGATGTATTTCAAGCGCTGTCGCTCATGGCACCCTGTTGAACTGTGCCATTGATGTTTCTCTCTCCAGACTCCAGAGGGACCTAAACAAAAACAACGTTTGTGCCCAGTGCCTGACCTAGGGTGGGCCTGCTCAGCCATTACACTTCCTAGGTACCACATGACAGATTTATTTGCTACTGTAATTGCTGGGCAAGCAGCAGCCATCCCTGTCCCTCACCAGAGCAGCTTAAATAAGTTCTCCTTACTCTTATGTCTGTGGGATGCTAATGCATCATGTTTGAAAGAAGCGTTTTGAGATAGTCCTTGAAGGAATACAGAGATATAATCTCGTCTCCAACCCTCCCTCCTTGGGAGACTTTTTTAAAGAAAACCTCTCATCCCTGCAGAGATACATCCTCTTCTATATACCTGACACAGAACATCACCTCCACCCCCCACGCCATCTGTTAGAGAGGCAGTATCTTAAAGGGCTACATCTTGAAAAAATACTTGACTAGTAGATTATCAAACAGGCAAATTCAGCCAAAGTGCATAAGTAAAAGAATTAGCAGCAGACATTAAATAAGGCCTTTAATTTTAGTCCTATGCACAGAGTTCAGCTGCATCACGAACAGCTTGTGGAGGGCCCAGACTCTGGAAGAGGCACTGCACTTGTGCTGAGGGTGGGGGCAGATGTGCTCGAGCTGCAGTGCCAAGCCCAGCCAGCACCTTCTTCTCCCTGTCAGAAGCAGCTGCCGGGGAGCTGCTGGGGCTCCTCGCCTCCCCAGCACCACGCTGCAGCCCGATCTCAGGCCACTTCCACTTGCCACGTAACCAGAGCTGCCTGGCGTACACTAGACCCACACACACTGCTTGGAAAATGTTCACATCTGGCTTTCACGTGACTCAAGCATGCCTCATAAATTCATCATCTGGATAACTCACTCCTGCAGGAGAGAAATCCACAACCAGAGAGCCTTTTCCAGAGTCGGAACAGAGCAGCGGGGCAAGAAGATCGTGTGCTCGACGAACTTCACAGTGACACGCTCACCAGCTGCGTTTCCACAGCCTCACACAGTCCTTCATACTTTCTAAAAAGTATGAATGTAGAGTAAATTAGTTCCCATTTTCTACTGGTTTACATCTGCAAAAGCCCATCCTAACCCCATTCACAGACCCAGAAATGTCCAGGAGTGTTTAGTTTTTGTTCTGGAAGCCACAGCTCCTATTAACTCTTTCCACATGGCAAGCAAGGACTGCTTCCCACATGATCACAGTGGTACGGCCCCTGCACATACAGTTTTGTAGCAGTTCCCAGTTTTGCTAGGAAGTGCCTAGAATATCTGAATACTAATCCACATCTACAGCTGTAAAAACTGAGAGCATCACCCCTCTGAGCAAAAAAACCACCAGCCTCCAACATTGCCAAGGAAGCCGGCGAAGCCCCAGACGTTGCACTTGGAAAGTCACAGGTATGTACACACACTAGGATTCATGCATGGTTCAAAAAAGCAAAAAAAAAAAAAAAAAAAATAAAAGCACAAGTCAAATCCCAATTGTGAAGAAGTCACGCTGCCAAGCACAGAGAACGTACCATAGCATCAGCATGTCCAGGCAGCGTGTTTTCACTGGCAGCAGAGTGAGCTGGCCAATTGATGCTTATGTTATAACTCCTGCTGAACACCTTTCTAAGTAATGCTTTCAGTCATCTCTGCTTAGATGAGCCACACCATCTAGAGCAGACTGGTGAAGATTTTGCTTGTCATACAGCCTGGATGCAGGCCAGCCAGAATGTGACAGCTATAAAACCATGCACAAAGCTGGAGACACTCAGGGAGTGCTATTTTAGGGGTGAGTGCTCTCAAAAGCCTAATTCTGCTATCCATCCAGAATGCTAACACATTCTGCTATCCAGGTTTCCTTCTCACAAGACAGATTCAAATTTCAGGTGCTCACCAGCCTGAGACTAAGTTATCTAAACACCCACCTAAGAGGTCTGTTCCTCTCAGCCAGCCAGTCTCGTCTGTGCCACGTACAGATTCCTGCAATGGCTGAGGATCATCACCCTCCACTCCAGCTCCCAAGTGCATTTCTCGCTTGCCTTATCTAACATGCCAAAATCAAAATCCAATACTATACAGCTCTCTCCATGGAAGAGCAGGAAAACTCATGCAGGCAGTTTTAATACCATCTGCCATCGACATGACAGGAGGAAGGCAGAATAGGAGCAGATGGAGAATAGAGAACTCCTTAAAACCACAAGAAATGCCATTACATCCCCTAAGGTACCAAGTGCTTTCTCAGCACTCAGCTGAAGGCTCTCAAAGGCATTTCCAAGGGTGCATGCTGTTCTGCCATGGCTGTGCTTGAGCCACACCTCATACTTGCAGTGCTTCCCTGCCCTCTCTCCCCAACACTGGGCTCTGTGCAGCATCGACGCTGAACTGGGAACGGCAAAGAGCAAACACATTCCTTTCCCTAATCCTGTACCCTGTCCCTACAATGCAGTTTAAAAGCCAAGGAGCAAAACAAAAAAACCCAACACAAACAACTCTTCTTCTCTTGTCCTGTCTTCTTCCCACTCCAGCATATGGGCCACCCAGAAGACAGCGACCCTATACATCTAACAGGCCACATGTCCTGTCAGCAGAAAAGGCTGAAGCAGTGTGAAAAAAAAAGTCTCCTATCTGCTCTTCTCTTCAGTAGCCTCAAGCAGAACTCCAAACCATTTCAGTTTAAACAATGACTTTAAAAATATAGTCTACAAGGAGAAGTGTGAGATCAGTTTCCTCCCGCCAGAACACCACAGGCTGGATGTGGAGTGTGGGATTTGAGTGGACAAATTCACATCTTGACTGAAGATGCAGAATTGGGTCACACACTCACAGACACTGCAGGGAGATCAAGTCTGCCTGACTTAGCTGAAGCTCTTCCTTAAATCCTGCTCTGTGCCAATGCACCTGAGTACAGAGCAATAGCCCTGCTTTGGAAATAACACAGAGTGGATGTGACTTCAGTTATACGAAGAATTTGCTAAAAAAAAAAAAAAAAGACAGAGAGAGACAGGCTTATTAAAAAATGAAGAGGAAAGAGAATGAGTTGTTTTGGGAATTACTGCATCAGGCAAAAGCCAATAAACTGAACAGAAATGAAGAGTTTAGCATATTCACTAGCTGAGGAAGAATAATTCTCCACCATAAGAAGAGGCAGCTCCATCATCAAGGACTGAACCGAGGATGCACATTGAGATCATTAACTACTAACTCCTTCCAGCACCAGGCCCAAGATGTATATCCCTAGTAATTATACGCTAAGGTTTGTTTGGTCCTTGGTTGCTATGCTTCTGCCTACTTTATCCTTATTTTATTACTAAATCTTTTATCCTCCTGTAAAAAAAAAAAAAAAAAAAAAGCTATGTGAGAACCAAAATGTTCTGCCAGAATCTGCTCTTTTTAAATTCCATGCAGTAATTAGTACATACAGCCAAGAAGGTTAATCGTATGACGGGGGAACAGATCCTGATTTCTGATCAAGAGTAATCCTGTCAGTACATGCTTGTGAAGTTACAAAATAGTGGCTGGCAAAATACCTTGT
The DNA here is from genome assembly GCF_015220075.1 of Falco rusticolus. Lineage (NCBI taxonomy): Eukaryota > Metazoa > Chordata > Aves > Falconiformes > Falconidae > Falco > Falco rusticolus. Next base: position 30,850,332 of record NC_051195.1, read on the forward strand.
CCAGCCATCTTCACCAACAGGCCAAATAGCACCAAGGAGCCCGTCCATTGCTGCTGTTTTTGCACTAATTGTAGAAAACAATGCAAGGAGTCCAGCACACACGTGTGATTCATCAGGACACAAACAAGAGCACATGTCCTACCACAGATTTCTTAAAAAGATTAAGACACCAAGCCCAAGCTACATGATTTAAGATGTTCCTGGGACCTTGCCATGGGCTTGGACAGACTTAAATCCCCATTTACCACCTTAAAAAAAAAACAACAAAAAAACAACCTCCCAAGCTGAAGCAGAACGTCTCAAACTAAAATTTGAGTTTAAACCCGCCACGTTCTAGCCTTGCCACTATCACCTGGGCTCAGATTCATCGAGCAGTAACAGCTGCGTGCTCCATTACTCACACACTCAACACAGGTAGCCCCAAAACATCTGCTGCAGTCAGCACCCTGACAGGAGATGTGTTGCGTCATGCTGGGATTCACCATGTTTGTTAACTGGACTTTTCAACATCTTTAGTAACACACGCCTAGATTTGGCCCCTTTGAGAACCCATTTAAAAGGTTCAGGCTTCCTCGGGCTGAGAGAGGGAAACTGAGACAGATTTCTTCCCTCCCCTGTGGCCACCTCCCACAAATAGCTAAAGTACCTGCCAGGGCTGGAGGCCGTGTGTTCCCTCCTGTCCCTGTACCCATGTGTAGCTAAGTGCCTGCTGCAGAGCTACGAAGCTGGCAGAGAGCTCCACACCCAGTTGCACCAGCAAAGCTTTTTCCCTGGGGCCAGCACCTCAGTGCTGCTACAGGCAGAGCCAGCCCCGGCCACACAGCATCACTGCTCCAGCTCACGCTTGTGACCCCAGCGGGTGATTAAGCACAGGAAGGCTAGCACACACCATTCATTATCTCCGTATCGCCTCCAAAGGAGACAGTTCAAACTGAAGTTAAGAAAATAAAGCTCATTTATAAAAATATATAATTTTTTTTAAAAAAAGAAGTGAGATGTGCCATGGAGCTGTAAGTGCAGGCTAGACACTTGCGGTGTGACAGGACCAGAAAGGTTAAGTTCTGAAGTGATGAGCACAGCTCAGCTGTAAAGACAAAAAAAGCCCAACGTCAAGCCACTTCCCTTTGTAATTACAAAGGAAGCAGAAAAAACTATCCCTGACAATTCAAAGAAACAGCAGTTACGGCATCTCCCTGAAGCTGACAGAGCATGCATCCTCAGTGTGTGAGCATGGAAGATGGTTTCCCTAGTAATGAAGAATTAGGCTAAAGTAACAACCCTTGCTGTCAGCATCACCCAGAAGCCCAAGGCAGCAATCCTGCAAAGTGATCAGCCACCAGGGCCCTCGATGCTGTTACAATGATCTGCTTGTTTCTCACTTGGAGGCCCCACTTCCATCACTGTTGCAACTCTCTCAACTTTACTTAATTTCCCCATTGAGGGAAAAGACAGCATTACAGATGTTTCTATAAAAAGTTTGAGAAGTAGCTTCCAATGGACTCTGAAGTTTTTACTTACTTGCCAATGGATACAACTTTCCTAGCGTAAGACTACAGAAGGGAAAGGAAGCAGACATTGCTGTCTGGGTGCTGCCATATTCTGCTAGTCCAAAAATTGTCTGTGGGAACCAAGTTGAAGGACAGTTCTCTGCTGAGGAAGCCAAGCCTCACTGGGGCTTGGGCCTAACTGTTAATATTTCAAGTGCTCAAATACAGCCAGCTTGATGCAGGAAGGATCTGATCAACTAGACAAAGGAGACACACTGGTACTGATGGAAAAATACACTATTTTTATTTTTTAATTTTGTTGTCCCTCACTTGGAGCAGCATCCTATCAAATAGTAGCAAGGTGCCAGAGAAAGCCATTGAGCAGCAGCTTGAGCCAGCTGCACCCGAAGCAGCAAGCAGGGCAGCCAGAGCAGTGGCAGTGAGCAAGCAGTAGGGTTTTTTGTTGTGATTTCAGAAGGGGGTGGCCAGCAGTGCTCCTGCTAGCGCGCACTGAAAGCGGCCAGCAGCCAAGCCCTTGTGCTTACAAGGCAGGTAGAAGAAATCCATGCCTTAACTTTGAAAGCAAGGGTGAAGCAGCATCTCTGCTGCTGGGTCTGAATCCACTGTTAACAAGGAGAACCCTCTCAGTAATTGAGGAGCACTAAGATTCAGCGTGGAAAAGCTGTGGAGCCCACACCAACTCCCTATTGCCATCAAACACTAGGTCCCAGATTCTCGCTTCAACTTCATGACTGGGGATCTGACAACAACTTTGGCATGAAACAAGCCAAGAAAGATTCTCAGCAAGGGAAGAGAGCAAGATCATCTTACTCCAGGAGTCTGAAACTTGCCCTAGCCAGCAAGGGGGTGGGGGAGGTGGGGAGGCACATCTTTGGGGAGGAACATACTCCAACTAGTTTTACAAGCCACATGAGGATTAGCAGATGTCTCAAGGGTTAATTAGTTCACCATGCACAGATGGTAGCTGGTAGAGTTTGCAGAGTGGATTAACCTAATTTGTGGTTTGTAATGTACCATGCAAATATCCATTACTAGACTTGCAGCGATTCTGCTCTTATTTTGATTTGAGAAGAGAAAACCACACAATGAATGCTTGCAGAGAAGTAATGCCTATTTTGAGTGACAGATGAGTTCTGTTCACTTGGTTAATGGGATCAACAAATTTAGTCTGAAAAGTAATCCCTTCCCTTTTTGCTAGAGAGGGTCTTTGGAGAGACCTAGATGAGACCATTTGTTGCAAGTATACAGAATATGCCCACAGTAACCACTCCTTACAGTTGTACTGAGGTCTCTTCAGCACTGACAGATGGTCATAGAACAACAATTCAGTTGGCTGAAAATACAGAGGCAGCTTTCTGAAGCAGCTCTGCAGCATGTCAGGTAAAGCCCCACAAATCCAAGGTAACAGCACATGCAGCAGTTCAGGCCACAGCAAACGCCCATGCCTACACAGAGCCTCAGGTCTCTGAGCTGACTGCAGGTTAAAACATTTGTAATTAGATCACGTCCAAGTAAAGGACTTCATGTTTATAAAGCACTTTGCACAAAAGGAAGCCTGGCTCAGGGCTGGCATGCCAAGATGCCCCAGGTTGGTGCAAGACTCCCTTCTGTTTAGCTAAGGACACACCGTGCCATTGCACTTGATTCACAAGGTCTCAGATGTTTACAACCAGTATCAGCTGCAGTGATAAATGTTTCTGTAACTCCCATTAAACTCTGAACTTACCCAATTTCTCCCTGCTCTAAGGGGCGACTACAGGACTAGCAGACACACACACTGGCAAGGCAGAGGTCATAGCAGAGGTGACGTTGGCCATCAGAGGCATTCCCCAAATGTTTCTGCAATCAGCCATGCCCATGTCATGCCTGCACATGCCTGAGACACAGCAGCTGTGGGATTCCTGTCAGACAGTGTGGGACAGCCATGCTCACACCCAAAAGCCTCCTCCCAGTACATCTTTGGTCAAGACAGAAGATGTGTTCACAGGTCTGATTCATTGGGAGGTGCTTGCATGTATAGGTGCCTATTTGTCTCTTGTCTAAAAATTGAGTAGTGTCTGCACTTATGGAGGAAAATACACTACAAAGCTATTTGTTATCTTTACAGACTCTCACAGCACACCCTGGAATTCTGTGCTTATTTACCCCATCATTTGTTCAAGTGTCATAAAGCTGGTCTTTGTTAAGAGGCTGTAACTACCAACTCCCTTGGCATATTCCCTGACTCATTGCATACATACTCCCACAATACCCAGCTCCAAACAGAAGGAAGCATTCCTCCGCTGCTCTAAAATCAGGCAAGAGGATGGCCGAGAACAGAGTCCCTTTATGCAGCTCACTTCGGTCTGAGTGCTGCTTCACATTCTTCTTCATACCGGGTAAGCAGAGAAAAAGCATCCCTAAACCCTGCTGTTTCGAAGCCCCAGTTGTGTCAGCAGCCAAGCACCAAGAAGCAGAGAGGAGGCAACAGGAGACCCAGCAGCATGTGGAGGTGGGACAGCCAAGGGAAGAAGCCTGACCTGAGCATCTATCCCTTCAAGGGATGGATGAGCACATCAGTTGGGATGCTCAGGGAAGGAGGCCAACAAAGATTCCAGCAGGGAAGTGTCCACAAATAGCATTTCAGTTATACTGATTCAACTTAATCCCTCTTCCCCCAATGTCATGGGACATCAGCTCCAACTTCCCCCCAGAGCCACAGGAATGGAGGAGCAGCAGTTTGCTCACACTCCCAAAGCAATTCCTCACAGCTCTTCCAAATATATTGCAGTTCCTGTGCATATCAACTGGTGCACTGAGCCCAAAGCTCTCCTGTTTTCCTAATGCTGTTCTAGGTCACTGCTAAATCAGGTCACCCCAGAGACTTCAGCAACGTTTTTCAAAAGTCTTTACATGGCCCCAAAGCCCCCAGTGCTCAGGATGTGGCACTATGCGAGGAGCTCCCACACTCAGCTCTGCCTTCTACAGTCACTCGGACCTTTATGGTCAGCCCCTCTAGAGAAAGTGCTACTGCCAATTTAATTTGCAGGCCATTGTGAACAAACTCTTCACTTGGTACTACATTTAGGAGGTCCTAGAAGCACGACCTAGACAAAAGCTTTGTAGGAGATTAGGAAGATGAAGCATGCTCTTGTTTATCGTATCAGGCCAGCACCATGCTTGCCCCTTCATTACCACAACCCATCTCAGGGAAAGGGTACCAAAAGTATTATTGACCTGCAAAGGCAACAGCTATTTGATGCACAGCATATCAGGGTCAAGCAACAGTTTCGCTTTAGAGCATCACTTAACTTATTACAGGACTGCAGCTTAAAAGCTCTCATAATTATCCAACAAATCAATCTAGGCAGTGACATTCATTGGAGTCCAGTACATTATATCCATCTTCCCTTTACTTCCCAAAGACTAAAACACTGCAGTGTTTCTTCATCACCTTAACATGGAAGAAGAAAAAAAAAAAAAATCCTCTCCGCCCCTGCACACAGGCCAGAGTTTTCCAGGAGTTGCTATTGGTCTGAAAGGCCTCTCTGGATGCCCTGAATGCAATTTGGAGCATCCAAGACTCCAAACAAAGTCAATGAGAGTTGCAGGTGCTCAATGCTGCTTGGAGAAAAAAATAAGAGAAAAAAAAAGGAAAAAAAGAGAAAGCCCTGACACTTACAGCTCAGAGCAGCCAAACCCAGAGGCCCATAATTACACGTCCCTATTGAAAACACATCTGTAAAAATCACTAAGAGCTACACGGGGAAGGGAAAATTTGGATTTATATCATTTCAAATCAGGTTTTTATAGGACATTCGAATCCAGGATCTCAAAAACAAAACACTGAGCTAGAGCCTTTGAGGCAGCCCAAACCCAGACACAGGCACTGAGAACATTTTGCATCAGAAGCCTCACCAGAGCCTTTTAGAACAAGTGTGGGGGGGTGGGAAATCAGACCAGAACAGAAAAACCTTCCCTTCCTCTCCCGCAAAGAGCCCCAACTCTCAGGCTGCATTTTGACTGTTTGCTCAGTAAATAAAAAATCAAAGAGAGAAATTTAATACAATTATCATCTCAGAGTGGAGAAGGAGCTGTATAAATACAGTTAGAGGAGAGCAATAATTTTAACTGCAATACTATATGGTGGGCTTCTTCTCTCCAGCGCAGAGGGAAGAAACTGATGCCTGTCTCTAGCAAGCTTCAACAATAAAAAGTTAAACTGCTATACAATTTAATGCCACACAAGATAAAGAGAAGGTTAAAAAAAAGGGAGGGATGGGGGGGGGCGGCAGGGAGAAAGGACCTCTCTGTAATCGTGCAGTATATAAAAAGCCTGGTATCTTACCTGATTTTCTCTTTGAAGATCCGTAGTCCCTGAAAAAAAGACAACAACAAATAGACATGGTTAGAGCTGGAAACAGTGGTGAGAAAAGTGGTGCCTCCCAAATTTCCACCCATATGCTCAAGGGCTCATCCTGTGTGCTCCCTCTGCTAAAGAGGAGGTGAGGGCTGCAAGGCATTGACAGGCAGGGTCGGGATGGATCCTGAGCAGCACCGGCTCATCAGCAGAGCAGCTGGGCTTCTGCAGCACCAGGGGCTCCGGGAGCATGTGATCGAGACAGAGCAAACCATCCACAACCGGCAAGGCAGGGGAGAAGGGTGTCATTTTTTCCCCTTTAAATTGAGCTATTAAATGCACATCTACTGAATTAACCCCTGACGTTCCCCTGGACACGAAAGGGAACATTAACTGTTTGCTGCAGGGGTGCAGCTGCTATAGGCTTATCTGGCATTGCTTGCAGCCCTTTCCTTTCAGAGCCTAATTAATTTGTGAATAACCTCCAGACCTCTCACAGCTTTGACAAGCACTTGTCTTCCACTAGGGAAAAAAAAACCAACAAACAATCCCCAAACTTTGTCTTTTCTTCTTTCTTCCAGGATGAGGAATGCACCCTTACTTTTCTGCAGAGATTTAAGGGTGCTGGCACTTTTGCTCATGGCAGAACAGCTGAAAGCTCAGACAGCTGCTGCAGAAGTGGGAAGAAATTACAGAAGGGAGCAGCGAGAAGTGATGTGGGGTAAGCAGAACCAAGGACAGAAATACTTCGCTATGGCTGTGCATCCTCCCAGCGCTCTCTGGAGCCTCTCAGACCCGGCTCTGAAATGGTCTGCACAGGCAGGAGCCCGGGCAATGACAAATCGGGCAGAGGCAGCATTGCTGTGCAGGCACAGTGCCCAAGGCATAGCCACATGCTGCACCCAGCACCCTTAACGTGGGGAAAATCACCCAACGAACCCACTGCAGAGGCAGGCTGTGTTTGGAGGAATCCCACCAGAGGGGCAGGTAGCAGCCTCTAAATTTTGAGGGGGGCAGGCTGTCAGGAATGGGGGTTTGTCCCTTGCAAGCACACTGTGTACTCCAGAGGAAACCCAGAAGGATCATCCCAAACTATTTATTTAATTTCAGGAGTATTTGGGGAATCATCTGCAGAAATGACACGTGTCTTGAGGGCAGAGGTATGTCTACCCATAAATTCTGTTTCTCCCAGCACTTTGCCTGCATCCCATGCCTTATATGTCTAGGATTTTCTTCCAGTGAGTAAATAACCACTTGGGAGTTTTTTGCACCCTCTTTGAATTTTCCAGTGTCATTTCTACTTCAATTAAGTGGTTGTTTTCTCAGCCATGTCTGCGGTTATATTTGATGTGAAGATGCTACTGCTCATGAATAGCCTGCTTCTTCTACAGAAGTGATATCATATGCAAATATAATGCCTACTATATGGTGCCTGAAACAGGGATCCCTCAGAACGAGCCAGGGGAGGCACAATGCCCAAAATGTAGTCCTCTGCCCCAGCTCTGCTCCCACGCCAGCCTGGAGCTTTTTGGTTGCTGACAATACAGCTCTCTTGGCATGTGAAGTCTGTGTTTGGTCCTGCCCTGAACTGCCTCTCTTCCGACAGTGCTAAATGGTCAGGAGGTGAAACCCTGCTGAGATCCATACGTGTCATTTGCTTTAACCTAATAGCTCCATTGCGCACATGCTTGATGCTCACTTCAATCCCTCCTGCCTGTCCCGGCTTTCTGAAATGAAGCTCCTGGACCTTCTCAGTACTACAGCTTGGAGCTGGGTTTGGCTGGGATTTCCCTCTGCAGCGTGTTGCGTCCCCACCTCCCTCTGTGTTGTGCAAAAAGGCTGCCCCCAGCTCTTGCAAATGTTAGCACCCACAGGGACCTGGGAGGAGAGTGTAGCTAGGTGTAATCCACAGAAGAGAAACACAACCATCCTTCCAGCCTTTGCCAGAGGGCCCTCAGCACACATTTCCAGGGCAATCTCCTACCAGCCAGCCACGCTGAGGACACCCCACAAACATCCTATGAGAGGCTGTAGGTGAACCGAGCATGCACAAAGGGTGAAGAAAAGTGGCATTAGACAGAGGCGAAAGAGCCTTCAGCCTGACTGAAGCTGCAAAAGAAAACGCAACTCCTTTTTGCCACTTCAAAGAAAATCACCCAATTTACATGATTAGAAATGGGGTACTGATGGACTGATATGGTTAATAAGCAATCAAAACCAGATAAAGATGTTGCTGAATATCTTTCCCTACCAAATCAGGCAGAGCTGGTACCCAGGTTTGGAAAGTACAGTAGATGATTTGTCTGTGCTCTCAATGTGCAACGGTGGCAAATGCCACAAAAGGCTCAAAATTCAAACCTCCGTCCTGTGCTCTCCCACATCTCTCAGCACAATCTCTAGCTGCTTTTACAGCTTATGTGAGTGACTGCAGGAAGGTTTTAAATGAGGCTTGTTCTTTTAATTCTGAAGCATGACTCATCCATGCAATTTAAAGAAGGTAGAAATTGAAAAAGAAGCAAAATTTTGAAACTGTTTTTTTCTTTCTACATGCAGATCATGGGATTATGAGATATCACTCCATAAATAACTTTTTCACTCCCCCCCCCCCCCCCCCTTCAGTCTCATTCATCTGCCTGGCATTTCTTCTACAGCAAAAGCACATCATTTATGGAAGTGTACTTGCCCTTAAGTTCCGTCATGCAAGCCCTACAGCGGGCAGACATGTCCCACATCACACCACTAATGCAAGCACAGAGCACTGTCCTCGATACGATGTGGCAAGCCACATTTCTGGTCAATGACAAACATGGTGCCAACAGGGGCAGTAGCTGTTCATGCGGGCCAGAAGCTCTAGTTCAGCAAACCCCATCACTGCTTCTCTCATGGCTTGTGTATGGTGAAAACAAACATTTAGGTTAGTTTGAAGATGGAAAAAGCCCCTTGCTGTCACTGCAAAGTGCACAGCTGAGCAATTTAGGGTCAGCTACAAGAAGGTGAAGAAGCAAGTAGCTCTCAGTGCTGTCCCTTTGAGATCAGGATGGTAACTAGCATCGTCAGAGGATCCAGAGTGTGTTCAGACACTTGAAGGCAATTGAACCTACAACTTCTGATCTTAGTTTCTAGACTTAAAGCAGGAGATCTTTTTACAGAAGAAATTAAATGATCATTACAAAATATTTATTTGAATTACCACCACCCCCCAACTAATGAGGCTCACAAAAAAAAACCCCCACAACCCACTAACAATCAACCTATTGGGCAAGTTTTCATCTTTTTGTTCTTTCTGTATTCTTTCTGTAAGCTTTAAAGTCAAGTTTCATCAGGTTCTGATTTTGGAGTTCCTGAAGTCCATGTACCGCATGTCTCCCCATCTTGTCACTTTTTTGCACACCCACATTTAACTCCTAAAATCAGGACAAAGCAGTATCAAATAAAGTGGAGCTAGAAATGAAATCCTCATCTCCCTAGTGAATCTCTGAAAGACAGAACTTGGGGAAAAAAATCACTGCTGAAAAGCAAAGAAAGTATAGCAAATAATCTCTCTGGCTGTGTAAAGTGTTGTTTGTATACATACTCTTTGTACACATACTCTTTTCTGCTAATGAAGAAAGCCTGTGCTGCTGCTTTGCAATAGCAGCAGCAAGGAACCCTGCCTGACTCCATGTTTATTTTTTATGTCCTATTATTCTGTATGTAATTCATTGATGCCTTTTCCCTCTCCCACCTGGGGAGGTGAATCTATAAGGTGAATACCTATCAGCTTCACTATTTTCATAGGAGCATTAGTGTGAGGATGAAGCACCAGATTTTGTCTCCAAAACAATAAAGTGCATTATTTAATGATTTCTCGTAACTGTAACAACTTCCAAGTGAGAACTCTGATCTCTCCTGCAACACAGACTGTGCCTGGGGCACTGCTAGCCCTTACCTCAGACAAGAAACCTGGCCTTGCAGAAGAAAAACCCTTCCAAGGAAAGGTACAGTGAATGTCATATCCGCAGCTACACAGGGAAGCTCACTTTCTCTTCAGCTCTTGCTCTTTTGATCTTTTTAACTTTATATACACACAGACATACTTCCATTCTTCTTCCATTTCTGTACGAGAACAGATACCACCATCCTAATTTCCCTTCCAGCCATAGCTACAAGAATAGCAGTGAAACCAGTGAGTGGAACCAAAAATAGCTCTGGCAGGTCCCTTCTTCATTAGTCAGGATCACTCCACACTGAACAAACACCTTTCACAAAAATTGCATATTTCTAGCCTTCTTTGTATCGGAATATAGCAATATTGTCTAAAGCCTTCCTGTGGGGCACCACCTTTAGCTGACACTGAACCTCATTACTGGTAAGGAAAGTATTTCCTGCTGCTAATGATATTAAAATATTGCTGGTGCCAAGCACGTCACACAAGCTGGACACACTTTTTAATGACAAAGGAGAAAGAGTCTGGATCTCCTTTCTCGTCAGCATTACACCAGGATAACATTAGTCATTTGAAATCTAGCAATGAATGTGAAACGAAGACCATAATCATTGCTGCAGAGCTGATACAGGCAGCCAGGAAATTTGTGAAAGGTAAAAATATTTTATGACATTGAATTGACATCACCTGCAATCTAATTTAATTATGAAGGTTATATTAACAATGCTATGAAAAAGTTTTATGGCACGTCCTTTCTTTAGGGACTGATTTTGCTGCTGTATTCAGTGACAGTTAATAAACATTGATGTGTGAGTGTGTGTGTGCTTTCATCTACCTAAATACATACATATATACACAAAAAAGCAGCGGCACAACTGGGAAGTCATTTAACAAATGAGGATTATCCTGATACTTGTTCAATAAAGCCTAAGAAATGTTCCAAGTGGAGGAGAAGACTGGAGGTGACTAGGTGCACCTGCAATGGACTGTGTCGTTCTCTTTAGCCATACTTCTCATTCAGTTTGATTTGCATCTGGCCCAAAGGGTTTCTCCTGCATCTTCCATGAAGATCCAGCAATTCAGCAGAAGCCTCCTGCAGGAACCAAGGAGAGTTTGCAGAGTAATGTGGCATCAACAGAGGGGCTGCAAGGCTGCGACTTGGCTTCTGCACAGCTCCCCCTCAAAAGTGATCCATTCAGTTGCAGGACCTCATCCCTGTGGCACCCACGATGCAAAGGCTCTTCTAAAAGCTTCTCCCCTTTGCCGTGGGACAGCAAACCCAGCAAGCTCACTCTGTGGGACTTCTCCTTTCTCAGATAAGTCACCTTTTAGCCCAGGGCCTCTGCCTGATGGTAAAGCAGGGCTCAGCTTCAACTCATTTAGCAAAGATCTCAGACAACCGTGAGCTTCAACCATGAGAGAAAACAGTGCCTGCCAAGCATGAGGAGCTGTCAGAGGAGGAACACGGCCAGGGAGCTGCACAGCAGACGTTTCATTAGATGAGACAGAAGCTAAAGGGAAAGTAAATCATCTTTCTGTCTGTTTCTCAGTGTTTGCTGTCCAAAGGAGATGAGACAGTGACAAACTCTGAGTAATGGAGGTTAATCTGTATCCTCTAGAGTATCTTAATACATAAATTAAAATTGTTTCGTATTTGTTGGCTTGTGCTAATTCATGTTTAAATACATTGTAGGCGTTTATGTTCCCATGCTCCTTAATTCCTAAAAGTCCTAGTGGTGTGGGCAGGCTGCGGCAGAGATGTATGACATTTCAAACAAACAAATCAGATTATCATTTAATCACCAATGATTTGCCAGGCAGACTAAAAGAACAGAAATGTTTTAACAAGAAAGTCCACTCTCTGCTTCCCAACACTCATACTGTTTGCAGTCAGTAACGAAGACCACTTTTTCACAAACTATTTTTCTTAGTGCTGCTATCAGATGCTGTGACCATGTTTTTAAAGTAAACCATACAGGAATACTTTGCTACTGCTCTTTACGCATGCAAAAACCTGAGCCTCGAGAATGTATTTGCATCTTGAAACTCTCCTAACTGATTCTTCGCAACACCAGACTGACATTTTCTATTTGAGACAAGGCACAACCTCAAGTGTGACTGAGAACTGTCACTAGGTGCCTGCCTGTCATCAAGGCCTATGGCTGGAGGAGCACCCAAACACCCGACTAATACTATACAAACACAAGCTATACGGAGAGTGCAGGGTTAAAATTCACATTCATGGTAGCCAAAGTGCAAAAGCTTAACCATGTGCATGAAAGTATCTCCATTCCCACTGAGCTCCAAGACTCACATAATTAAGCACAATTAACTCTATACGTTATGCACCAGGAACTCAAACACATGGACGCATCAGCTATCTGTTTTCCTCTTCCAGCACTCCATCTTCTGAAATCATAGAAGCACAGCTGATCTCTTCCCTGAGCCAAATAAACGGGTGAAGCTTTTTTCTTTTTCTTTCTTTCTTTCTTTCTTTTTTTTTTTTTTTTTTTTTAGAAAATATTCTGCTCATTTCCTGATATAAATTGTTGCATTGTGGAACCCCCTCGAACATGAATCTGTCCTTTCTGAGCAGAGGTCAAGCTTTCCAGCCGTGTCAGAAAGGGCCCCATTGTGGCGGCCCCGAGACTCCAGAATCCTTGCTGCAAGCAAAAGGGACTTGAGGGGCAAGAAGAAAGTCTGGCAACCTGACTTCAAACCCAGGCATTTCTTGCTGCCTGGAAGCGGTCTCTGCTTGCTGCAAAGAAGGGTAAGCCACTGTTGTGCGACCAGGGCCTTAAGAGAAAAGAGGGAATTTTGCTTTCCTGCCACCTTCCTCTTGTCTTCACAGCATTGCTGTAATGCTGGCACAGAACAAACGGCCCGGCTTTATATACTATATACTCCTGGTTACGCTGCAGTGATTTTCTCTGCAACATATAACAATGGTGGACCAGTTTGGCCCACCAGGACCCAGCTGGAGGTCCTGATTTAGTGCTGACTTCTGACAGCTCCCTTGAACCCAACCAAGTAAAAAGTCAACCCGAGTTCTCCCTGAGAAACTCCAAGCACAACACTGGAAACTCATCTGTAAGTGCAGAAGAGATCTTCCCTATACCAGTAGCCTTAGCTTGCACAGAAAAGCCAAGGTTGGAAAGGAGATGGACACTGCCTCCTCTCCAGCAATGCTCCTTGCACCTGAATCCATGGATTTGGATCATGAAGGGGAGGTGCAGGACGAGGAAAACCAGTGTCCTCTGCTCTGCATTCAGAGGATCGCGGAGACCAGCCTCGCACAGCACAACTTGAGCTCTGCCACCAAGTCCAAGATGCAGGGGATGCAGACAGCTCCAGGATAAACGACATCCCCATGGATCAGTTCAGCCTCAACCAGACCCACAGTGTTTGGGGGCAGCTGTCACCACTTCTTTTTTTGTGGAGAAAAGGTGTAGAAGAATGAGAAATGGGTTTGAGGCATCACGCCCCTTCCCTAAATGCCTGGGGAATGTCACAGATTTCTGTCCCAAGATTCCTCAGCGGTGAAGTTGATCACTTGGCTCCAGAGTGCAACTTCAGTATTTGGCTCGGGCTGAAGAAATGCAGAATTAGCCTCTTGAATTTTTCACAATTATACTTTTTTATGATGAAGTTATCCTTCTGGAGGAAGACAGGGCTTTGGAATCGCACATTCAGCGTTTCACCAGGCTGTAAGATATGGGGCAGGGCGATCTGACAGTGAAGCCCGGCCTCTCCGGCACCAGGGAGAGATGGCTTGGCACAGCCTGGAACTGCAGGACACTGGGGCAATGAGCTAATGCCATGTGATTCTCTACTGCAAGGCTCCAGCAGCCTTGAAAGAGACAACACAAATGTTTATAGCAAGCTTTTTCCTGGAAAGAAGTATAAAAACAAGATCTTGCCTAAGAGTCACTTCCTCATCTGTTTTTGTTTTACCCTGTTTATTCCTTCAGATGGCAAATTTCTCCACAGGACAGAAAAATGTATTTACCTTAGCGAGAACTCTGGGTGGAGGTGCTCTGCACCTCCTCTAAACCGACCTTGCTCACCCCTTGCGGGGAGGCCAGATTTATCTCTCTCTTACAATGGCCAAGCACGTGCCACTTATTATAGCCTTTATAGCATAAATGCTGAGTGATAAAAACAAGGTAATAAAAATTAATCATTCTCATGTGCAGCTTTTCCAGTTGTGCTCTTCACTTTGGGATTTTATTACACATATCTACGTGCAGATACATTTAAAAGATGCATCTAATCATAGTTACAAATCAAGTACTGATTAACTCAAGTATCAGAATCGTAAATTCAAGTGTACCCTGTACACTAGTCGGGCTAATGAGCTTGCGTATGTATCGTACAGATCAAGAGCGTAAGAAGGCAGCACAGACTTTGAATCTTCTTTTTTTTTGATCCCTTCCTAATTTGAGCGTGGACCCCTCCAATTCTAGTTTCCATAGTAGATCTGGGTCCATCCTCTGACTGGCAACCACATGGTCCATCTGGGTTTCCAAACTGCAGCCCAACTGGTGGTTATAAGAAAAGACAGAGCCCCTTTGCCGCCCCTCTCCAGGGACACCTTCCTTCTGCTGTTTCAGACTAACTTTGCCCAGAACTACATGTATGATGCATGGTCACTGTCTCCTCCATCCCATGGTGTCGCTGCCCCCCTACAGATAAACTCCCCAAAAGGAGACATCACCCACTACCTGCCAAGTTGTGCCTGCTCATGGGAGGCAGGATACCATCCCTCCACCAGAGCCTGCATGGAGACCAGCAGCATCACCCCAAAACTCTCATCCCAGAGAGTCCTTTGAAAAAGATAGAGGGAAGGAAGAGGAGAAAACATGCAAATTAAGAGATTTCCAAGCCTCAACCCCAGGTCCAGACATAGTTTGTCCAAAAAGGCTTTTGTCACTGAATTACTTCTCCAGGAAGAATAGCTGGAGCACAGCAGTTTGAATTAAACTAAGAGAAGAGCTTCTGCATGTAACACAGCTGAATTATGGTACTCACTGGTGTTAGACATTGTAATCACCAGAACTAGGCATGGGTTCAAAAAGCAATGAGATAAATTCATGAAGCAAGGATAAATGGTGACTATTGTACTCCATGCTCTGGATGCTTTGACCCAAAAAGTCCCGTAATGGCTGAACGCCAGAAGCAGGGAGGATACACGAGGGAAGCTCACTCTTTATTTGCTTTGTTTCTTGTACTGGCTGGAAGCCACTGTTGAAGACAGGAGGCCAGATGGGCCTCGGTTTCACCTAATTGTGGCCTTATAATATATTCTCCTGTAAAAGATCAGACTGGATTAGGATAAATTACATCCAAATCACACTGCATTACTCAGCACATTAAGTTGTCCTTAATCACATACTTTGATGGTCTAGATTCCTGCTTAGATTTACCTCCTGTGCATATTTCTGTGCCTCTTCTGTTGAAACCACTGCTGAATTCCAACTATACATAACCAAGCTCTAATGAAAAGCCAATAAGGCTCTTTGATCAAGCTTTAATAGGACTAATCATGGGGACATACTCTGCTGTGGCAAAATGGTTTCCTCATCCTGTCTCTTTCAGAAATGTTTTGTGAGCCTTTAAAAGCAATTTAGCCCTGATTTATGTTAGCCAAGTGATTTCTGTTGCACATGTGAGTTACAAGAAAAGGGCTCTCATCTCAATTTGCTACACCGTTCAGGAAATCGGTTATAAATGCTGCAGTGCCTTCAGTGTCTCTGACTTCAATGCAGCAGAAAGTAGCAATTCGAGTAAATATTTCATCATTCCCAATTCCCCCATCCACTGCATGCAGTACTTGACACAGGATATTTTTCTTTTGGTAAAGGGTACCAAGCTTCCCCTGTCTAAGCTGTTTACCTAGGCTGTTTCCAAAAGACATTCAAGGAAAGAAACATGCAATTCTTTAATAGAGAGCATATGAAACATGCTGATGACTATCTAATAAAATTGAGCACGCATTCAATAGGAGTGAGTCACCTCATCACAAGTTCAGAGATGAGGGATGTAGAAATGGTGACTAAGCAAGCTCATGTACTAAGCCAGGGGTGCAACAGCAACCCAAAAGTTTTGATGGCCTGGGCTGACCTGTCAGTGACACCCAAGCAGCCCTGGGCATGGTTAGAGCAGGTCTCTTCCCACCAAGGGACAGATGCCAGTAGAAGGACTGAAGCCATTGCGAAGTGCCGATGGCCAGGAGGTGTACTGCCAGTGGTGGAAAGCACTACAGCCACTGCTGCTGCTTTGCTTGTGGTGCTGCTGAGCAAAGAAACACCCCAAAATCCATGAATCCCTGAAATGAAGGATCTCAAACAGCACATCGACACTTCTCCCACATTTCTATAAGCCAGAGAGAATAATGACAGTAACTGCTAGGGAAATAAGGAACTATTTTCTGTGAAGTTTCTTCTACTGTCCAGTTTCAATGTCCCACACCAGTTTGTGGCCATTGCTCTTGTTTGTACTGTTTGCCATTACCAGCAAGAGTTTAATTCCAACATCCTTGTAACTCCCCTTCAAGAAGCTGTAGATCACCTCTTTACTTCAGCTTTACCAAACAAGTATCAGAAACACAACAAAAATATCCAGCTATTTTTTCTCCCATTTCTTCTCGCTCCTCATCTTGGGGCAGAGGGACCTGAGAAAGGAGCAGTGACCCACATGACAGTGGTCTGGGCTGCCTTCCTCCTCTCTCCCCTCCTGCTTGCAGGAAAGCCCTCAGCACAAGCAATCCCCCTTGACCCACACACCCTCACGGGCCACATCCCATCTGTGAGCACGGTTCCCCATGCTGAATCAGCAGGGGCTGGTGACACTGAACCCTGGGGAGCCCCGCAGGAACAGGACCCTGGAGGAAGCCCACTGGGAAGGCAAAGCAGAAGAGCCTCCTGTCCACCCTTCCCCTTTTGACTACCCAAGCCGCAAGGATTTCCACTCACTGCCCCTCCCTCAAATGCTCTTCCTTGCCCCATACCAACCTCAAAACCCCCCCATGGTGGGTGCCAGGTCTTGGCATTGCTCCCCAGGATCCCCTGCAGCCCGTCCCAGTGCATGGCATAAGCACTGGCACCAGCCCGCACGCTGGAGGTTTGCACAGGGAATTCCCAGGCTGCCACTGGCATTTTTGACATTTTAAAGGATCTAAATTAGCAATGTACGAAATGAGTTACAGGCATTTCCAGACATGGTCTGGGCCCTGCTAGACCTCCAAGCTCCCAGTATAAAGGAGAACGTGCCAGATGCTTGGTATTATACAAGTTTGCATTCTGTTCTGGTGCAGTTCTTATGGTGTCTAGCACTTCTGCGTACCCATCTGGCTTTTTAGCAACATGCTCCTTGCACCACTCTGTCTTGTGCTCCTGCTACGTGTCCAAGGGCAGCAGGACCTGAAAGATTAAGACCACAGTGTGCATAGACAGCAGATGGCTATTGCATCTGTACTTACTTTGCACTGCTAAATACCCTATTGCCCTAGCTAGTTTTACATCCCCTTTTAGTGGCAGATCTGTCTCCCGATCTTTTAAAATCATCTGTTGTACATATGGCCCTAAGAACGGTAAATATTTGTTCCAGGAGAGGCAAAAACTTACGATGCACATGGGAAGACAACATCAAGCCCACAGTATGAACTCCAACTTCATCTGGTGACTGTAGTCTTTCCTTTCCTTATTACATTTCCTTCAGTTAGAACAGCTAGATTGAAACAGCCGTTTCCCAAATCTGCCTCAGCAGCATGTCCTCAGTTAACTGTCTTGCAACATCAAATGTATTTCCAGCATACTAAAAAGTAATGTAGTTCTCTATAAGACACCAATTTTATGTACCTTGGAATTGTTTTCTGCCTGTTTCTACAAAGCGGCACATGGAAAGATCTTTCAAGTCATCGGGTTCTTTACTAGTCAGAGACATAAATCACAGCATGTAGGATCTACTGCGAGTTCATGAACTCTAGGAAATTTTTCTAATCACTGTTCTTTGAACCAAGCTTTTTCAGAAACGGTAAAACTCCAAAACATATCTAGTAAATTTTGCTGGATTGGCAACTACTAAAAGCAGACTTGTCTTCCCTGATTACCTACCAGCATCAGGCCATCTTAAAGCATCCTCTGTGATTCTAACACTAAAACATAAAAGAAAAAAGAAGTCTTGAACTTGTCTTGACCAATATAACTGCTGGGATTCATTAAATGATTCCAAATTATCATTGACAGGGACCAATTAAGCCAGAAATATAGAGACAACTTCCCAAAGATAAAACCTTTCAAACACCAGGTTTACTTTTCAAGGTAATGACCATGATCCCTTTCAAATACCCAACTCTGATAACTGGTCCCACTCTTCTCTGCTCCCCAAAAGGTTAAAGAGCTAAATTACGTGGCTTTTGCTAAGAAGCATCACAAAGTTTCCTGAGTACTCCACCCTTGGAAGTATCAGACTCACTGCACAAGGATTTATTGAGCACCCCATGAGTGAATGGTGATGCTATTTTTCGTACTGTGGGTATGGAATAGCAATATTTTTAAAAAGCTCTATACTTCAAGATGGTGTAAAGGGATTGTTTCTGTATCAGTACTCAGTTCATTTGGGGAAGGAAACAAAGAAAACAGCACAGCTACTTCAGGCTGGACCAGTATAAGATTTCTGAGTCTAGAGATGACAGAGATAGCCTAAGTTTTATAGACACATACTCAAAACTATCAAAACTTCTAGTAAATCTTGCTTGGTTGGTATCTGATCACACACTTACAGATTATAATACTGAACTCACTTTGCGGAGGCAGAAGATGGTTTTGCTAGTACATGTACGGATCCATGCTAATACTTCCTTTTGAGCCTTCCTCAATTAAAAGGACAAATCAAAAAAATAACGTTGACCTCAAATATATGCATGTATACTTGCTCCAAAACACCTCAAATAATGCCAGCTGACTTTCTAAGGTGACCAGCATTAATAATTAAATGAATCTGGAAAATATAAAAAAAATACAATTTTTATAGGCATTTAAAACATATGCAGATTGTAGGCACCAAGGCACAGAAGTGCCATCACATGCCATGAAACAGTGCAATGACTGAATAGAGCAAAAACTTTGCAGTCCAGTTCAGATACAAAATTTGGATGTTTTTCAGACCTACTTATACAGAAAAGAGTAAATTTCTGCTTGTTCCTTTTATGTAACTCCTGTCCAATTCTCAACCCAGACATTAACTTTTAATTTACCTCATACATCTCCAAAGGGTGTGTGGGTGTGGTATTTCCACTATCTTTTTCTGTGTTCTAGGTTCAAAAAAGTGAAGAGGCATAATGAATAAATTTAATTATTTCCATCCATTCAACTGGTTATAGAAGAAGACCTTTTAATTCAGCTAAAAGAAATCACTTGTTACTTCAAAATGAACACAGATTCAGGGGCATTTCTGCAATATGAAGGATCTCTATGTTTTCAAAGCTAAACAGTCACTGGCAGCTTATTACTGCTGTAACTGCTCACGTTATCTGATACAAAGATATCATATGTGGGCGAAGGGAAAATGTCATTGATTGTCAGGAATGATGCCCCCTCCCTTTCAGGGTGTTGATCTCACTTCCTCAGTAATTCAGAAACTCAGAACATGAACGAGGTTCTGTAAATGTCGTGCCCTGCAATCAGCTTTTGTGCACTGTTTTCTCCCTTTGTTACCTGAAATGCCAGAAGCTGGACAATAAGAAACAACACTCTCAGCAGGAACATTGCCTTTCCTATCAGAGCCGTGCCGTGCTGTGCCTGGCGGTGAGCTCCTCCTCATGGAACTGCCCCTACCACAGGATCCGCACATCCCTGAATTCCTGGGGAGGTCTGTGTATCCTGAAGTCCACACTGGTGCCCCACCAAGCAGGTACACTGGATGTTATACTATACCACAATCATGCTGCATAAAAACAACTGTAAATGTGAAATGCAAAGGTCTGCATTGCTCTTAGCTCCCAGTACTGAGTCTGAATTCAGTGCTATTTTGAATAATCCCTCATCACTGTAAAATACTGCAAGATTCAAAACTAGGATCTGGGCACACCAGTTACGAGATGCAGCAGTAGGGATTATGAAGCAGAGCATGAAATGGAGTGTCCTGCTGCCAATAACCTACTTATTAATGATTTCTTCCCCAGTCATCCTCTGGGACCGAAGCTAATTCCAGGAACCTTCTGCTTTGCCTCTGTTCCCTCTCCAGCATCTCTACCCACCCATCCTTGCCTCGCCGTACCTGGCCTCGACCTGTTCTCTCTGTGGCTGGTTGCCTCCCTCCCCTTCCTGTAACACACTCCTCACCGTAACGGAATCACACTGATCACTACAGGGATATCCTGGGCCCAGCACAAAACCCAGCTCTGACCTACCTAGCAATCGTGTGCAACACCAGAAACTCAGCTCTCTGTCTTACCCAGCCGGAATAAAAACCCGTCAAGCCCTGCTGTGCATCCCATCCATTAGCAGTGCCTGGGGAGCAGTGTAGAAACCTACCTCATGATTAGATAAAAGCTTTTCCTTCTAAATCACTGTCCAGAAGAAACCAAAGGTCTGGAACAGTGAACTCCACACACATTAGAGGCCAAGCACATCCCCTATGCTGGTTATTTATGTGTCTTTGTTTTACGCTAAGCATGCAAGGTTCTGTGGTAGGGAGTATGTTGCTTCATTTATTTACTGTGATAACGATACCATGACCCTTTTCTCAGTAAAGACACAGAAAAGGGAAACGTGCTCCAGTTTCACCCAAGAAGAAACAGTTTTTAAACAACATTGTGAAAATCTCAGAGCCCTATGTGTACCAAAACAAATCTGGGATGGTGATGAGAAGGAAGGTCAGAGATTTTTGGCTACCTCTCTGCCCTCACTTCCCTGGAGCCTGCAGGGCACCTCATGCCCAGTAGGTCCCAGAACTGCTCTAACCAGCACAGGAACAGTCCAAAATGCAAACATGATACCCTGTCCTGATCCCTCCTTCACCTGCCTGGAGAGTCTTCAAAGGAAGAGGAAGCCCTGAAAACAGCCAACCTCCCGAGGCACAGCCATACACAGAGATGGGCTGCACCGCGGCCATGCCCTGGGGCCGTGCTCACTGCCAGCTCCAAAGAAGAGTCCATCTCCCAAACAGAACTTGTAAAAAATAACAGCAACAATGACGAGAGCTGCAAATATGTCTCCAGGTACAGTTTTGCTCAATGCTTAAAGTCATGAACATCTCAGGAGGAAAACTGCAGTTCAGGCTGGAACCAGATCCTATTGGAAAGATCTCAGAGCATCCAGTCACTAATGCAACTGTGGCCATGCTATCTTCACCGCTGAGCACCCACAAACTTGGGTGGATCTCTCTCTTCAGAAGCAGGGACAAGGTGCCACTGCATTTTGCAAGAAGAGAGCTGAGCAAAGAGCTCCCAGCACAAAGTCGCAAAGGAAGAGTGGAGGCTGGGGTTTCATTTCTTGGTCCCTCAAAGACTCAGACTCAGTTGGGCCGACCTTCATCTCTTGCCATAGTGTGAGTTTAAAAATACACTGTTCCTCTTGAAAATGTGTCACAGCTCTTGGAAGCAAGAAAATCAGGTTGTGGGTGGGAGTAACTGCACAGTATATATATATCTACTTTTAAGCAACAGTCTTTTAAACTCCATTTTACAAAAACCAGACTTCTTAGCACTTCAGGAGTTGAACATACAATTATTACCAGAGGCTGGAAGCAGAACTGTTTTAAGAGGTAGGGGTCACTTTCTAATCATGTTTTTAGGAAATATACTTCTTTTTTGCAGGTCTGGTTTTTTTTTAAAATAATTACTTTATGCTCAGTCACAGCTTTTCACTGGTAATGTCACGCCCAATTTAGAAGATATGAGCACTGAATGATTTGGCATGGCGATATACACAAACAAAGGAAAAGAAACTGCTTACAATTTATGATATGCTTTGATAGCTGTGGTTTAAAAATGCCAGTGTTTCATTCCAGCAAATGTTACAATAACAAGCACTAGACTAATGACCTGATGCTTTGTCACAGATGTTCACAGGTCAGATAAAACCACCACACTATACCTGCAGGATCCAGCATTTCAAAGACAACCCGGTTTGAGCTTCTCCTGGGCTTTGATCCCTGCAAGACGTATGTCAGCACTATCTTCCCAAAAGCTGGCCTCATGCTGAGGGTTTTTCTGCCGACACACTTTCAAATCTCTGAAATATGGCTGGGTTGTCCTACCTCCCATCCATGGCCATCCAAACCACCCGAGCGCTTTCCTGCGTTACGGGGAAGCAGTGAGAGGACAGAAGAAAACATTCAGCCCCATCAGGCTTTGCCAAACAGCTGGTAAAGGATAACCTTAGAAAAACTGATATTTAAGCAACTGTGGAGGAGATTTGCCGATTTAAGAGGAACAGGGTGAGATCATCCACTGCCTTCTGTTGTCTTTTGGCTGAAAGCGGCCAATGGACAGCTGGACAGCCCCTGATCCTGCACTTAAGCACAGTCACAGAAATATTCGCATTTCATCATCATCATGTTGCATTTTTCTCTTCTTTTCACAGGCCTTCCCTCAGCTCGCTCCAGGGTTGCCAGGCCTGTATCACATCCCTTCACACCTGCTGTGGTCTGTTCACATTTAACGTTGAGCAAAGCATGTGAGCAGTAACAAATAGTTTTCTCAGCATATTTAGTATCTTCTTTGTTCAATAAACATTACAATTTTTTCAGTTACCGTTACTTAAAAGTATTGGCTACATAATCTGGGGAAATAGCACTAGATTGTCCACAGGTAGGATGCTCTGAGGATGCGACCTCAGAAGCTCAGAGGTGCAGCAGCAAACTGTATTAACACATTGCAGTGCAGACTTGCGCTGGTGATACTGCTTACGGATCAGGACACGCAGGCAGGATTTCAGCAGCACCTGCATTTTTCAGTCACTACATTTGCTACAGAAAGACTTAATTTCCCAGAGAATCCTGCAGCACTCGGACTCCCTCATGCTGCCAACCTACCCTTGAAGAGGCTGCACAAGGACTGTGCAGGCAGCCCTGTGTGATGTGATGGAAATGGCTGCGGTTACAATAACCTGACAGAGAAATGAGGTTTTGCTGGGACTCTTCCACTTGTCTGTGCACAGGCATGGCTGAACCTCCTCGGGTGCTGCAGAGTGGCAGCAGCACTCAGCAGCCCTTGGGGTGAATTGCAACCATATCTTGCAAACTGAGTTTCATCCTTTACATTTGACGCTTCTCCCTCCAAAGGAGAGAGAGACACATGTACAGGTACATTCACATGTAAATATTACACTGTGATATGCTGGGTACCAGAACACGTGGTCTTTCCAAGGCCCATGTTCTTGCAAGAACAACCTTCTATAGTCATAGAATCGTAGAATCACTCAGGTTGGAAAAGATCCTTATTTCACCAAGTAGAACAATTAACACTGCCAAGCCCACCACTAAACCATGTCCTTAAGTGCCACATCTACACATCTTTTAAATACCTTCAGGGCTTGTGACTAAACCACTTCCCTGGGCCACCTGTTCCAAAGCTTGACAAGCCTTTTGGTGAAGAAATTTTTCCTAGTATCACAGAATCACAGCACGGTCAGGGTTGGAAGGGACCTCTGGAGATCATCTAGTCCAACCCCTGCTATAACAGGTTCACCTACAGCAGGTTGCACAGAGTCACATCCAGGTGGGTTTTGAATGTCCCCAGAGAAGACATCACCACCTCCCTGGGCAGCCTGTTCCAGTGCTTGGCCACCCTTTCCGTGATGAAATTTTTCCTAATATCCAATCTAAACCTCCCCTGGTGCAACCTGAGGCTGTTTCCTCTTGTCCTGTCACTTGTTGTCTGGGAGAAGAGACCGACCCCCACTTGCCTGCAAGCCCCTGTCAGGGAGCTGTAGAGAGCAGCAAGGTCCCCCCTGAGCCTCCTCCTGGCCAGGCTGAACAGCCCCAGTTCCCTCAGCCGCTCCTCATCAGCCTTGTGCTCCAGCCCCTTCCCCAGCTCCGTTGCCCGTCTCTGGACACGCTCCAGCACCTCTGTGTCCCCCTGGAAGTGAGGGGCCCAAAGCTGAACACGGTGTTCCAGGTGCGGCCTCACCAGTGCCCAGTACAGGGGGACGGGCACTGCCCTGGTCCTGCTGGCCACACTGTCTCTGATACAGGCCAGGATGCTGTCGGCCTTCTTGGCCACCTGGGCACTGCTGGCTCACGTTCAGCCGGCCATCAGCCAGCACCCCCAGGGCCTTTCCTGCCCGGCAGCTTCCCAGCCGCTCTGCCCCAGCCTGTAGCGCCGTGTGGGGTTGCTGTGACCCGCGTGCAGGACCAGAACTGAGCTTTTGCAGAAGATACAATTCAAGGCCAGATGCCTCTTCATTTTATAAAGCATTTCACAGAACCATTTGCCAATCCAGATGGATTTTCTGATCTGCTTTACTTATGAAGTGATTTAACATTTTGCCTTACAACATGTGATTAGGAGAAGACTATAAACCAATTAGATTAAATGGAGGTATCAGAAGAAGTTAAGCCACCGAGTTTACTGAGCAACTTTTATTGGAATACATGCTATGTCCTTCCCTGACAGGACCCACATCTGTACCCTCTCCCTTGACTCACTGAGCAGTCATATCAAGTCTGTCAAGAGATAAATGCTCAGAGACACAGTGATGCTTGTCTGCCCTTCCTTCTGCAGGATGCTAAACAGCAGCTGATGCCTTAACGAAAGCAGGCTGCTCAGGGCTGACTTTACACTCAACCTTCGCCCAACACGGTTTCCCCCTCCTCCATGTTACTAAGAGAACTTGCATGACTACAGTCTCTGTTCTTTGTGGCTCACCTTCTGTTCTCTGGTCAACACTTCAGCACGACTTGCAAATGATTGTGAAAGAAAGGACAGGGAGTCAGGTGAAAGCTGTGCAACCCTCAAAATGGGACAGTAATCCTGTTTTCCTAAAAATGTCCCCATGCAGGACACAGAAAGCTGAGGCGCAAGGTGGGCTCTGAGGTCCCCAAGGAGCAAGGACCAAGCATGGTGCATGACACGCTGCTGCCTGACAATGTTGGGGCACGATCACCATTTCTTCCAGAGCACTACAGCTGTGTCTGCCACCACATTTTCAGCTGTTTGACAACTGGTAACCAACATGCATCCCCCCTTCTGGCAGTAGACAAAATTTTCCCTGCTGTGAGACATGGGCTTTTTAACTATGCATGGCCAGCTCCTGCTATGACCAGCTTGCTTTGATCGATAGGTGGTAAACACACTTTATCCCTGTCCCCGGCCACAGCCTCCAAATCCCTGTCGTGTCGAGGGCACTGACCTTCGCTCTCTGCCCACTGAGTCCCACCAGGGCCCATCTGGTGCTGGTTCCTGCTCGATTTCAGGCTCCTTTCTTTGACACACTGCTCCACACCTCCTTGTTTCTCCGTGTGTTAATCACTTTGGATCAGCGGACCCGCAGCAGGGTGAGGGTTGGCGTTATCTCCAGTGAGCACTGTTAGCCTGGATATCCTTGGTTTTCAGACCAGATATTGCTTTCCAGGCAGGTTATGGCTCACGACAAAGTCCTGGCAGCACCAAGTTGTTACGGGGCAGGGGCTCAGACACATCATCATCTTCTGCATCCTCTTCCCTCTCCAACTGGAGTCAGCCACAACGTGGATGGGCCCAAGCCAGCCCTATGGGGACACCGAGCTTGGGTTCAAGCCCAGACGCTGAGGCTCTGCTTTATCTCTGCCTCAGAATGGAGCACAGCAAAAAGCAACTCTTGGGACTCTGCAGTGACCCATAAAAATTAATGGGGTTAAATCATCCTGGTGTAAGCCACCAACTTCAAAAGAATTACACAAGGGATGAATCTGGAGCCATTATTTTTCTTCTTTGTGCCTCTCAGAAAGATGATCTACTTTCCAGACTGTTATGCTCAGCCAGTCTTTCTAACTAAAATAACTACCCTCTCGTTGGTCTCTTACTCCAAGCAATTCCAAGAACTGCTCACCTGCTCTGGTTTTCCTGATGCAAAGCAGCCCTGTATACTTCCAACTGGCCTAATCAATTTATTTCAGAGGCAAACCCAAACAAACAGACAAACAAACAAACCAAAAGAAAAAACAAGTGTAAAAGCAAGGTTTCATTAGAGAAACCAGAAGGGTTCTGTACCCACATAGCACATTTCTCCTCCACCCTAGGTTGCAGCAGCAGGTAAAGAGCAGGTACAAGTGCAACACTTGACCCCACACACACACACTTAAAACTGAAGTGCACAAAGCCCAGACATGACTGATGTATGTCACATACACTTTTCTATAATTGAAAGCACTTGTTTGAGTTAAAGGAAGTCCAGGAGACCAGTAAGACAGGCAGCAAAACCTCATATGTAAAAGATACAGGCTCCCAGCTACGCTGTGATCTGGAAGCCAGTCTTGCTCCTGAGGTGGCTCATTCAATAACAGCACCTGTGGAGATGGCCTTCAACTCTTTCAGCAAAGAGCTCGGTAACCTTAAAAAGCATAAATCAAAACTGTTAAAACTGGCAGATGATTTGATAGGAAGAAATTGCCTTTTGGGGACTGCTTTTTGTCTGCCAAATTCACCCAGACACAGATCCACATATGGATTTCTAACCTACCCAGGTTTCAGTGGTGATTACAGCAGCAATTGTGGCATGAACCATGCTAGACATGTTATTTTGGGAGAGCTGATGCATTAGAGGTAGACAATGAAAAGCTCAGAGTGTATTTGGTCTGTGATTTAACCCAACTCCATAGTTCCCAGGTATTCAGCTCTGGGGGTTTTGGCACAGGAAAAGCAGACTTGAAATTCAGCTCCTGAACTGGTTTCAAACTTTGCTGAAAGTCCGGAGGTGTTTGGATCTGGGATTTTGACTAGCAGCTCCCAAAAGAGGCTGCTAATTTCTCAGGGTGAGGCAGCAGTGGATGGGAGGAACTAGTGTTATTTCACTTTGCTCTAAACGCAATGCAACCATCTGTGCAGCCACTAAACCACAGGGCCTTAGAGGAACTACAAAATAGTCTGACTGTAAAGTCAGTCACTGAGAAACAGTCACTGCCAGGCTGACACAGCCTGCTGGTACTCCTCAAACCCCTGGAAGAAATGTCGCCTGACAGCTGCTTTCCATCTCCCATGCTTTGGCCCCATCATGTCCCCACTAGCATCTTTTACAGCGCTGGTTAAACATATACCAATGATGCATCAAGATGAGTAACGGACTTAAAAAGAAAACCTACAGAGTGATCAGGAGCTCCACAAAGCTGCTTGTAAATCTACTGAAAGTGGCATGTTTCCATAATAAACAATCCGTTATCGCATTGCTCTGTTCCCACTTAGCAGTCTGCCAGGAGAAAGGGAAGAGACAGGCTGGTCCGCAGGGCTCTGCATTTAACAGACAAGCAGCCGGTGTGCAATGGTCCACACTCCCTCTGCCGGCTGCATCCGCTGCACCCAGCATCCTCCGGCAGCTCTTGGAGGCGATGCTTCTTGCTCTGATGGAGGCCAGGCACGATTAATTCCTGCTTGTACTGTGGCAACATCTGTCCAGGCACTGTCTGTGAAGTGAGACCCTCTCTGCCGGGATTTACACAGGTAAAGAATAAAAGCAACAGTATTCTATGTGAAAGACATTGGGCTGCAGCTGGCATGGGACTGTGAAGAAACACTCTCCAGCTGGGACCAAGAAGTCCCTGCTGTCACCTCGGTGAGATGGGAGCCATCACCATGTACAAAGCATGCACAAAGCACGTTGGGTTCAGTGGGTGGGAAGCATCCTGGGAACCAAAAGGTTTGCAATTTTCTTACAGGCAACACTTTCATTTCCCTTGCCCCAACAACCTCTTTTGACAGTATCCCTGGACAAACAGGGCTCTGTAACTGCTAAAATCATCTGCCTTCCAAACGGTCTGTTGGTGAAATGTGTTCGGCTCAATATGCTTCATCATGCCATAGCAAAACTGGCAACACCTGAAAATACAAATGTGTATAGAACAACGCGGCTGGCAGGAGCAGGGATTAACATATGTCCATGTATTTCATGTTAGTAAAATGTGTATTTCCAAAGCACAGACTTGATGACATTACCCTGTCACCACCAGGACCTCGGAATGTCTCAATCAAAGAGCACAGAATTTCTGTGCTGTCCATCAGCCACAGGTATCCTCTGCTGGGAGTTGGCCTGAGAGCTAAAATACAGACTAAGCAATGCACAGGGAGATGAAGCAGCTCCTGTAAAGCAAATCCGCAGCAGACAGAGAATGTGAATTCAGGACTTCTTAATCCTTCCCTCCCGCTCATCCCGTGAGTCCTGCCTCAGCCTCATCCAAGGAGGCTCCCACTGCACTGGCTATGCAGAGCCCCTGCCCCCCAACGGCAATGGCAGGCACAGGGCACCTCAAACCTCCATCAAACAGCTTGCCTCCTGCTAATTACATCTTGAAAGCTAATGAGCTTTAAAAGCCTAATTCCAGACTTATTTTTCCTGCATCACTTTTGATATAATGGGGGCAAACCAGCTCACATCATAGCTTTTAAGGTATCAGGCAATTTAATTTCTTGCTTCTCTGCTGATCTCTAAGCAGACATAACGCTTTTGATGTTCTGCCCCACGTTTTAAAAGGATGTGGCAATCTTGACAGTTTAGAAATGTGCACACAATTATGAATGCTAATAGAATTAACAGTGAAAGACTTGTACTTGGATCACAAACTCAGCTCTCTTCCAACTCAAACCCTCCTCGCAGGCTTCCGAGTAAATGGGTCAGATAGCAGTACAAAACTGCAGATAAAGAAAACTAATGCTTATACGGAAAAAAAGACCAACAGAATTCTTCAAAAAGCCCTGACTAGGCACTGTCACAGAGATTAAAGACAGGCGCGGCCCCTTAGCTATTAGGTGCCAGGGTCCAATTTCATATAGGGCAACTGAAGGCAGTTACTCCGGGGATGCAAAGGATCTGGATCAGCGGTGAACTACAAGTAAGTTTTAGCCCTGTGCTGAGTGCAGCTTCAGGATTAGTGCCTGTACCCCCTGCAAGGCGCACACATACACACACACAGAGCAAATGATGAAAAATGCATGATCAAGTTTATTGCAAAACTCCCACCAAGGATCAAAGCTGCCGCCCCCAGCAACACTCACTGGCCCCAGCCAGCTTCACATGCTGCCTTTTTGAATTTTCTAACATGGGAAAATACATCAAAAGCCTGGAAAGGGAAAAAGAGCATCTCCAAAGAACAGCACCTTATGCAGGCAGCCAGCATTGCAAAGGAAGGGGTTTTGTCAGTACTCTGCAAACATCACAGACACAAAACCAGCCACCTTCTCAGAAGAAAACTCCACTTGGCCAAATCCAGAAACAATTAGCCCAGGCACATGCTGTTTGAAGCCAGCACTGCAACAAGGGGAGACCCTGCCACAGCCAGGAATACTCAGTACTTCCGAGAACAAAGCGGTTAGTACAAATGTAACGGATTCAAGTAACTGGACTAAGACTGGTGCCTCTTCTCAGAAGCTTTGAGGAAATTTCTCTTCCCAGGCCCGGGGGACCACAGGCAGCTGGCTCAAATCAGCCTGGTCATCCCATAGCACCGCAGGCTGGGTCAGCATCTCCATCGCCAGCGGTAGTGTCCAGCTCCTCCTCCCTGCCCAGGTCACTGACTCACCCGTGTAGGGTAAGGATGCACCTTGCCCAGGACCTGCAGCCCCAGATTCTCTCCTGCCAGGAGGAACTCTGCACCCAAGGCAGCTGCTGCCTAAGAGGGCTTGGCCGGGAACTGCTCCCGGCACTGCTGACCACTGGGAGGCCGTGAGAAGGGCAGAGACTCTGAGTCTCCCAAGAGCAGCTGGGCATGGCTTGAAAACCTCAAGAGCTGTTGCTCAGGTTTTTGAGCTCATAACTGCAAATGCATTTTCCTCTTAAGACCATTTTACCAACAATTCGTAACTCTGTGGCTTGCAAATTACCCAGCTCTGGGTCAGACGGTTGCTTGCAACTGTAAAACATCAGAAATTGCTTGATTAAATCAGGTTAAAGAGGTCACAAGACCCTCTCCCCTTCCCCCAGGAACAGTCATTCTTTCCTTGACTTGATCGCTTAAATCTTTATTCTGCACCACTCCTGCCCTTGCACTGAGTTGTCCATTTCACCCACAAATGAAGAGCAATTTTCCTTCAGAGCAGCATTTGGAGGATTTTGATTGTAAAGTTGTCCTTGTTCCATCATTTTTCACAGGCTTTGTGGTTCCAACCTGCTTCTCACTCCACGTTAAAAGGAGCAACGTGTACAGCTGTTCGTTTTACTGCAAGGCTGGAGTAGGGGCTGGCAGGGAGTACCTCAGCTTGGCTAAGAAGTGATCAGGTGCTGGCTGCCAGATTCCTGTAAGGTCCATATGCAGTCTGCAGATACCACGGTGCTGGGGAGGGAAGGAGGGAGGGTTGCATGGATGGACGGATGGATGGGAAGCATACAGGACAAGCAGAAGCAATCCCTGCCACCTAGGGAATAGCTGTGCCTGGAAAGCTGTGGAAGGAAAGACCTTCTCTGAGCTTCGCTAAGGAGCAGCAGTGAGATTAAGCAGCAGCCCAAGTGAGCCTCAGCAGATGTGGGGTGGAGTTTAATCCTTCCTGGGTCAAGCAAGCAAGCCAAAACTGGATTAATATACAGTGTGTCAAGCTGCACATGCACGCACTGGCAATACTATTTGGATGACAGCAAACACCCCGATTAGGTGCTGACAACTCCCCTAAAAGGATCACGCATGAAATCTGGCCATAAGAAAAGCTGTCGCTCTGACTTTCACAGCCAAAAACACAAGCAAGCCAGTGACACCTTCCACACTGAAACCCTGCCAAGTGCCCAACACAGCCAAAGCTGGGGATGAGAAAGGTTTCCCTTTCCAAGTGGGCTCTCTAGCTTAGTGGAGCAAGAGCAAGGAGAGCCTGGTGATCAGCACCACTTCCCAGGCCTGGGGAGATGATGCAGTCCCAGACCAAGTATTAAAGAGACAATTAGATAATCTTCAATCTCTTCCATATGCTTACAAATGTCTGATCCAGGTGTGGTTCTGCAGTCGTTTGTATTAATGTCCAAGTCCGCAAGTCTGCTTCTTTCCCATTCCCTCGTCAAGTCTTAGATGCAATGTTATTAAATACAAAAAAATGTCTATCATAAGACCAACGGAAAAAGATAGGGCTGTAACACTTAATAAGAAGCCAGGTGGAAAAGCTATTTTGTATCTGTTCATAGCAACATGACATAGCTTTCCCACTGCTGTCTAGAGGAATTCCTGCTCTCTGAGGTGCAAGAGCCAAAAGAAAGTCAGCTTCGCCGGAGGAGCATGGCAAGGGGGTGAGGCAGGGCACGTCCCTGGAGAGAGCTGAATGCACACACCACCCTGTCCAACATCCACACAAACCCATGGCATTTTTTTCCGGCTCAGCTTGCGCCCCTTGCTGCACAGCACAAGCATGTAGAGCCGCATTTCCCCACGACGTGGCAGCAGCTGCCTGCGGAGTCCGTCATACAGAGCCTTCCCATGCCTGACCCTTGGCATCAAGCGGAGCTATTTATACAGGCTGCAACAAGCTGGGCAACAAATATGCCTTTTCAAGAGGGTAGGACAGCTCTGCAAAAAACACCAAGAGCAAGCCTTGAAAATTTTAAGTTTGCATGTCTTGTTGGCGAGGTTTTCTGGCCAGGCTTACCTGCAGGTTGCCTGTGAAGCACAAGCATTGCCATTCATTTTTAAATAGAAAGTCAGACATAGGGACAGCTGTGATAGAAGGGCTGTACACACCTACACATACATACATACACGCACACGAGCAAAATATTCTTCCCCTCATCAAGTAGCTTTTGACACATAATGGGCTTTTGGGTAAGTTTTGTGTGAAAAGCAGTCAGAAATCTCTGCCCTCTGGAGCAATGTTGAACGCAGAGCATTTTGTGGACAGGGGGTGGACATGCCTGTTAATGTCCCTGGCTGCCCTCCAGCACGATCAAGTGTGCTGAGAAGTGCCTCTCCTGGCTGTCCAGGAAGGGAAGGACACTGGGCAGGTGAAGCCCTGCCTGCCCCGCTGGGAGCTGAGTTTGTTGTGCCAGCCATCGCTATTGAAGAATGGGGTATCAGCCTGAAGTGGCCTCCCCCAGGGGAAACCCTTTGCAGAACAGATGCCAGCAATGGGAGGGAGACACTGGACACCAACTCAATTTCACCACAGCCTCAATGTAGTCTGCAAGAATGAAGGGCAGGACACACTGAAAAAGCTTGTGCAGGGCTGGGGAAGGAAGCTGTTCCTTCCCTGCTGGTGAGTCCTCCTGCCAGCGCAGAGCATCCAGTTCATCCCTTGGCACCTGGTCTCCAAGAACAGTCTTCATCCTCTTGATCTTCATGCTGCTCTCCTCATGAGTCTTCCCTGTGGCAGCACTCATGAGATCAGCCCTCTCCTGGCATTGCTCCTGGAGGATACCTTAGCCCATCGCACTTCAGGCACACCTCAGTGCCCAGGGGTGGCCCTACACCGAATCTGCCTGAAGACCAAATGAGTCATGTCACCGCTGGCAAGAATAACTGTTGGAATGAGGGGACAACAAAAAAAAAGGCAATGGAAGAGAAAAGGTGTTCATCAAAGGGGGACCCAACGACAGCAGCCGAGCCACATTAGGTGTCATGGCATTTACCTTCAAGTGGTATTAGTTCAGTAAATGTTACAGACCTTGGATTCAACAGTCATCTTCAGCCAGCAAGGCTCAGAGGAGAGGACCTATGGATAATCTTACTGTTCCTCAGGGCCTTGGGGAGTGGTGACATGCAGGCAGCAGCACCACCTCCTTGCCCAGGTAGCCCAGATGCTGCACTCTTACACTGAGGTTGCTGCTACACGCTCCAGCTGCAGCATGGTGCTACGCTCTTATTACTAAGGAGACTTTTGGGGGTCCATCCTTGGACTAGTGACATGGGACTATGCAATGCATGGACTGCTCTGCCTTCAGTGGGAACTTCCAGCCCAGCACAATTAGCTTCTCAGCTCCCATGCAACCTGCCCCTCAGGCAGCTGGGGATGAAGGCACATGTGCTTACTCCCCCATCTCTTTCCACCTCACACTGACGAAGTGAATGAGGACTGAAATGTGTTGAGACAACATTTGGATAAGGTCAGCACTATGCATTAGCCCCTGGTTTTCAGAGATCAGAGTCCTGCCCAAGAAGCTGCCGTAAGCTGAAATCTGGCCAGTGCATGGCAGACGGAGACCAGGCAGGAGGTGAACCCTCTCACACACACAGAGTCCGGTGAGCTCTTGCCGGGCATGGCTTAGCTCTCCCAACACAACACCTGCAGCAGCAGGAGCCGCTCCACTGGCAGCCACGCTCCCAGGCAGCCTGGTGCTAACTTGCCTCTTCCTCTCATGTGGCTTGGATGGTATTTCCCTCAGCACTGCCAAGCCATGAGCCCTTGTCCTTCTGGGATGAGTGGGTACCCGCAGGCAAAGCTGGCAGGGCTGTGTGCTGGAGTTAGCGAGGCTCCTGTGTGCAGGGTGAGCAGGGCAGGGGGCTTGGGAAAGCAGGACGGGGTCCTCTCCAGGGGGCTTGGGAAAGCAGGATGGGGTCCTCTCTGGCTGTCCCCATCAGGGCTGTTCTCTTGTGATAAGAACCGTCCCTCACACTCGGCTCCACTGCAGGAAGTTGTTCTTGTCACCCCATTTCCCACCACCCTCCCCTCTCCCTGCAGGCTGGGGAGGTCGCAGCCCTGGGCCGTGCAGAGGAAGGAGGCACGCTGGAGCAGGCCAGCCCTGCCACCCTCCTCTAGCCAGACCCGCCAGCAAAGGACTTACAGGGAGGAATGCCTAAGAGCAGGTCCACTGGTTTGGTTTCCCTTGCGAGCACAACCCTGCAGTGGGCTGTTTGCAAAGAAACAAATCATCCCCACTACAAATCTTTCAGTTGTTCCCTTTCCCCACCCTTCTGCCAGGGGGTTTGCCCCCTGCACTGTGCGGGGCGGCACAAACCGCTGGTTCAACATCCATCCTGAGAGGGGAAGAGGTGGGAGCCCAGAGCTGCCTGCACTTGACTCTGCTGACAAAAACAGCTTCTCTCCACTTCCAGAGCTCCTCTCCAAGTGCAGCTCCCCACAACATGGATCTTCTGCATCCCTCGATGCTCTCTCCTGTCCTCTCCATGCCGCAGAGAGCAAATCAGCATTTCCATTCCTCCTCGTGTGGGCAGCTGGCGTGGGGGGGGAAACCCCAGCGAGAAGCAAGAAGCAGGCAGAAAGGAGTGGCTGGGGATGAAACTCTTGAAATGATCATAAAAGAATACATGGCTTTAAGCAGCCCAAAAGCCAACTGGAAGCAGCTTAAGGGAACACACTGCATGTCTGCATTCACACCCTCTGCCCTCAGCTCTGCCTTCACACGGGACTGGAACAGCAGCATGTCCCTCCCCGCTTCAGGTTTCAGCATCACACACTGAGGCTGCTTGGCGGAGGGGCAGAGAAAGGGAAACTGGTGGGTCATTCCAGCAAAAAGCCCTCTCTGTGCCACTTCTCCTCCACCTAGTCCCGTGCTCCCAGACACGTCGAGACATACGTACGGTGCCTAGTCGGCAGCGCTGATGATCAGCACGGACGGATATTGCAGGCGAAGGGAAGCTGCCAACAAACCGTGTGACAATAACGGCACTTCCCACACATTCGGCACTTCCCCTGCCAGAACCTCCAAGCCCTGAGGGAGCCAAAGAGTCAGGTGGGCTAGCAGCAAAGCCCATTATTTTCTGGGAAGTTGGATGAATTTAGTCTATTCTCTTAGTTTTACAGACAGGCAAGTCGCAGATATCTAAGATACCAACTTTGTTCAAGGTGTGCCCCAGTTCTGTGTGCTGTCACCACCCCAGGCTCTATTCAGGCCTTGCATCCTGAAGTGAAGAAGCCCTGGGTAGCATTTCTAATGGGAAACTCTTCCCACAACACACTTTTAAATGCCTTCATACAGTATCTGATCAAGTGGCTGCAACACTCCAGGGCTCTGGGATTTGCTCTCCATTTTCAAAACTACCAACTTTCTTAATGTGGGAACAATCAATCTTATAAATGAGTCTCCCTAAAACCTGTTTAAAAACACCAGCTCTGGTGGCAAAATCTGCTGCTGTGACCCCACGTCCTCAGCCCACCTCAGATTCAGGTAACATTTACCTCAATCTCTCTGCTCGCTGTCACCATTATTTTTTCCCTTCCAGAAACAGCAGGGTCAACCACAGGTTTCGAGGAGCAGCTGCACACAGAGGTGGAAGTAGCATTGTAGCCTTTAATGGTAACAGCCTGCTGAGGAGTCACCAGGCTGAGACAGGGGAGGGAGGAGGTTTCTGAGCTGCCGAGTCAGCACTTTGCAACTCCTCTTGTTTCTGAGAGCTCTGCACAGGCAGGTTCAAACCCTTCCTGCAGGTCAAAGCAGCACCACCACCACCACCAGAAGCACGGCGGCAGAAAGCAGGACGCGCTCCGCAGCGTGGTGCGAAGCTGACTAATAAACTGCCCCACCTTGTGCCTCCAAAAAAACCGAAGGACTGATGTATCCCTCGGGTAACTCAGCTGACACCAACAGCATTACTGCATACGGTGCCTGCCCTGTAATGTTATACAGAGCCTAAGAGGTGGCTCGCTGTGCCAAACGCCATGCGGCCACCCCTGTAGCAAGAACCAAGAGTCTGTTGCAGGATCTTCCCTGAGTGCTGGACTTTGCTGGCACCCTGTGGGCAGGTGGTTTACAGCCTCTCCCTCACTGCAGCCTGAGGAAAGTCCTCACAGCACGGCACAGGGAGAATTTCAGGTGCATGCTGGGTTTGGCAGGCTATCTGCACACCAGAATTATTGTTTTCCTATTATTTCCTATTATTATTATTTCCCCAATTCAACTAGCCAGGGTGAAGCGAAGCTGTTGGTATCATGCAAGCTGTAGCCGATCACAAACGAAGTATTAATAACTACCCATTGTTTACATTTCTCCTTCCTATGCCTCTGACCCAAGAGATGTTAATAGCCTCAAGGCTGAAGAGAAGAGAAAGCAGCATAAGAGATTTCTTCCATAAATGACTTCGCACTGAATATATGAAAAACCTCTATCTGGAGAAAAATGGTTCAAAAGCTTCTGTTAAGCCCAGCAGATGCCCTCTCTCCTTGTCCTGCCTCTTTTAGGTGTCAAAACACTGTGATATCTACCGTTCAGTGTCCCTATGCTCCTGAGGATCAGGGTCTAAAACATGAACAATTCGACACCCAAGTGGGTTGCAGTATACGCTGTCACCCCTTCTCCCCACATGCTGCATCCAGCACCAGGTACCCAGCAAAAGCAGTTCTCTAAACGTAGTCACAGTAGTTACCTGAGGTTTCGCTCCTATCTCAGCATAGCCAGCAGTAACCCACTTTTCAATCCCCAGCCTGAAGCAACGGTGGAAGGAAGAGAAAACCATCCATTCTTATAGCCAGAAGCACTTCAGCTCCAGCTGGAGATGCACATTTTCTCTACTTCTTTCTTTTTTAGCTCTTTTTCTACTGGTGCAATATTTGAGCTGACACAGAGAGGATATCTGAATTTTAGTTTCAATAAAAAATAAACTAAGAAATAAAAAGCAATCGGAACAGATTTTGCAGTGTCAAATTCAGCTCTCCAGAGGCAAAGGACCACCTTGGATTCCCAGTGCTCCTGGCCCTCCCCCCATTCCTCCCAGTCTCATCTCCATCCCTCTCCTGTGCCTCTGTGAAGGCTCCGCTATTTCAGTACGTTCCCTAGCAGGAAGCAATTATTGATGGTATATGTTACCTCAGCCATAATGGCCAACCCAAACGGGGCCCGTTTGTCCGCTGCAGAAACACACACCTGCTTGTTTCTGCCCCAAAACTTGTGATCTGAGTGGCCGGACAGTGCAGGGTGAGGGAGCACAAAGCCCAAGCTGAGGACAGCCAGTACTGGCAGCAAGCTCAACCACAAGCCCATATTTTTCTGGAGCCAGTGTGGTTAGTAGTGGAAGTGAAGTGACAGTGGTAGGAGGAGAGCATGGAGCAGAAGACCAACTGGCCAACCAAAGGAAAGCCCACAGATGAACTGCAGGATGTTCTCTAAAGGTCCCAAGGTCTTGACTTGGCTGCTTTTACAGCTGTTAGGACTGGCTAGAGCCTGGCTGGTTTTCCTCTGCAGTTTCTTTCCTCAATCCAGTTGGGACAGAAGAGAGCAAGGATGCGAAGCAGCAGGACTGTGGCACTCTCCCAGTGGCATGCACATTCCCTGCATGCTTCTGGGGCTATGACATGAGAGGGAGAGGTGGCCTGGCCTGGGTACCACTTCCACACTGCCACCCCTCAAACACAAGTCCTGTATTTGCTTGTTTGTGCCCCTGCTCCCACCAGCTGGAGTTTGGCTGGCTCAGTCTGGGTGGCTAATGTTTGATCTCCAGGATCAAGGAGGAGCTGTAAGCTCAGCGGGGCAAAGAGTACCCTCTTTGCCATTTGTCTGAAGGAGCAACACAGCGTTGGCTCTTGGATGGAGTCTGTAGGTGTTTCCTCACACTCACACGGGTAACTTCTGGCCCGCTGTGCACGCACTGATTCCTTAAAGGCTTCTCCCGAGTCCCACTGACATCACAGCAGACCTTACCACAGCAGCAACAGCAGCAGCACAGAGGAAATACAGCAAATACATGCAAAATCCGTTCCTTTTCTTAAGCATTTCAGAAAGGGGACATTTGCTGCAAGAATCCTGGACTGAATCCAAGAAATGGCAACTCTTTGCTTCTTATTTCCACCACCACAACCTCACATCAAGTGGCATTCAAAATGCCACCAACTCTGGAAAGTTCAACCAAGAAACTCATCTCCAAATGCCAGCAACGGCTGCCCCAGCTCTAATGATCCCCTTGGATGCTCTTCTGCATCTCAGCTAAGCACAGTAATACTGTGTTACATTTATTCAGACCATATGTAATACGCACAAGAGCCCATAAAAGCTTAAACAGCACAATAAATATTTGGAAAAGCACAGTGACCAGATTTACAGGGTTTGGATACCTGCCAGTATGACCCACCAGCATCAGATCCTTAAGTTTTTGTGTAAGCCCAAGACATACACACAACACAAACACAAATATGCTGTTATCCTTGGAAAAAAGATAAACTGCCCCTAAAGCCCATCCCCAGCACTGGAACATGACAGCCTTCCACTGTGACTGACTGGATTTAGTTTATATCAAGGCCATAAAGAAGGTCTTGGCAAGGAGAAGTAAATGTAGCACAACAAAACTTCACTCCAGAGTACACAGTAAAATTGAGAAAGAGGGAAAGACGAAAAGATTTAGACACTTAATTTCCATTGAAGGGGAGATGAGTCCTGCTGCAGAAAGAGCTGTGCTTTGCCAAATTCCAAGATACTTTTGTGCTAATTTTCCTCCACAGGGATGATGTGATATCTCCTGTGCCACCTACCAGGCAGGAGGAGGGGGGTTGATGGCTCAACAGAAGAGGTGTAAAATGATGACAGATCCCAGGGGATGCAAAACATTTTGTCTCAAGGATCTGCAAGAACCTTGAGCTTTCATTTGTACAAATGCACTCTGGGTTAGTGGGACAGCAAGGCACTGGTGGGACGTAGAAGTTCCTCAATTTCCCAAGGTGGAGAATGGTTGAAACAGTTCCAGTTTTCTGGTTTCTTGGGCATTTTGTGACACTTTTTTTCCCCACTTCCCTACATTTAATAACATTTATGGCCAAACACAGTACTTTTCATACCTTATATACATTGTGTACCTTGCATACAGCCCCTTCCAGTTCACAAAGATACTGCACGAGCAGGATTTAGTACAGCTGAGTGCTCAAGACAGAAGCCAGGAGTCCTGGCTCTGCGTTTTGTGCTCTAAAACACATCCAGCAGAACCCCATCTCCATACTTAAAGCAAAAGGAAAGAGATGAAAGAACAGCACAAGACGCTGCTTTTGAGAAACGTGCCTCATTTGTTATGATAAAGGAGAGTACTACGGATTAGCTGGCAATACATGGAAGGAGTTGCCCACCTCCCATGCATAATTTCCCAGAAAATGTTTTTACACGTTTAAGATGAGCTGCTACATAAAGCCGTACAAAAGAAAGACTAAAAATGTGACGACAGATTTACTTACATGAGTCTCAGAATGTGAAGATGCCCTTGCTGTTAAAGAACTGGCTCAGAAGCACTGCTCCGCTCTGCTTGCTGAAGCACAGAAAAAGGCTGTTTGTGTTTATCTGCTGCTCTGGGAGGTGGGTCGTGCACTGAGAACAAAAGCTACATGCAAGGGCACATTCTCTCACCCACTGGCACAGGCATGCTCAGGGATGGCTTTGTGGAGGACAAGGTCTATCTTCAGCATCAGTGGCCACAGAGGAGGACAGAGCAGGGGCCCTCTGGTCAGATTGCTTTACGGTATGAATTTCTGGGAAGACCACACATATGGTGACTGCAAGATCTAGTGAGGAGGCACAGAGTAGTAAAGGGTCCTGCGGGAGGAAAAGATGCGCTGAAGCAAGAGCCAGAATGGCGTGGGTAATGGAGCACACGCCAATGGAAAGTCTTAGTAGCTCCTGAGGGGGAGGTCAGGCAGTTAAAGGTCTATGTGAGGCAGATGCGCTCGTGTTAGCTCACAAGTCAACAGGCACAAGAGTTAGGGATGGGAAACAGGACGGGACAGGCAGGGAGAGAACAAAGCCAGCGGGAAGGGCAATGAGCTTTTGACACATCCCTCTTGCACCTGCTTGGGAAGGTAACTCGGACCAGGAAAGCTCTGCTCAAGCTCCAAACTACACAGCTGCCTGACTGCCAGAACGGCCCCAGCCAAACCCCCCTGCGCAAAGAGCCCCGTGGGGCTGGGGGCAGCCCCAACACAAGCTACCCTCCGCCAACACTGCAGTAAGGGACATGGACAACCAGCAGTGGAGGAGGCAGCCAAACTGGAGAGAAGAGGACATCAAGAGACACCAAAGGCTGACTCTGGACAAGGACCTGCAGATGGAATAAGCTGGCCAAGTGTCACAGGGAGTGGAGCCTGCAGCTGCAAATGGACTGGTGTGCCAGGAGCCAGAACAGAGTGTAGACTCCTCAGCAATTTATTTCTCTACAGCAGACTGTGCTCCCAATACTTACAGAGATTTGGTTGAGCAAGAAGAGGGAGACCCAGGAAAGCACCAGCCCTCCCTTCCTCTATGCTCACACTGATCCTTTCCAGAAATACCATGGGGCAGAGTCTGTGCATGAAAGTGGCTGCTTCATCCACATCACAGCTACAGCCCGCCCTGGTCACCACGCTGTCCCAGCAGATGAAGAAGCGTGGGCTGGTCTTTGTGTCTCTTCTACACAGGTATCTGCTGTTCATCTGGGGAGGGTGACTTAGATGAGGTGATTCACCACAGTCTGGGGTAGGGAGACAACAGGGTGAGGTCGATCTTGAGCTAAAGATGCTTACGAGCAAGAGATGAGTGTGGGTTAATTTGGAGGACTGGGGGGCTAGTGATTGAAGCAGAGAATTTAAGGGCATCCTGAATCCTGGTCCCACTGTAACCTACGGCAAATTAGTTCAATGTTTCTTTGCCGCATTTTCCTCAAATGCAGCGCTTTCCAAAAATTGATATGGAAGCTGACCCACTCCTGCAGATCCAGGGCGCTGTGTATCAGCAAGCCAAACTGGTGGTGTGCTAGTGGTGTTCGCAAAGGCAAGTAACAGAGAGTATGCTGAGAGTCACAACATGAAGCTAAAATTCAGACCTTCTGGTTCCTGTTCCAGCCTCGGTGACCATTCAAAAGCACTTTTGCACTTTTGCTTCCTTAGTTCTAAAATAAAACCTGTATTTCACAGTCAAGCTGAGAGAGCGGATTTGTGTTTGGGCT
This sequence comes from Falco rusticolus, assembly GCF_015220075.1. Taxonomy (NCBI): domain Eukaryota; kingdom Metazoa; phylum Chordata; class Aves; order Falconiformes; family Falconidae; genus Falco; species Falco rusticolus. The sequence goes on from NC_051195.1 coordinate 30,891,046, forward strand.
GTACCTTGAGGACTAATGGTGAGGTAATTCTATAGAAGGGCAACGCAGTACTATTGCCGTTACTACTATATGATTCACACGACACTTTCTTTTCAGTATTATTCTTAGGAACAATCCCTGGGAATATTCTGTTTTCACTAAAAAAAGAAAAAAGATAGATTATAGGCAGCTAGGGACAAAAATAATCCCATTCCCCTGTGGTTTGTGCCGTTTAAAGTGACATAATACCTATTTTTGCAAAGACCAATTCCACAAGACAACAACTGACATCTGTCAGCACAAAGAACTTTGGAAAAATAGATGTAATATCATTTTCAAAAAGCTTTAGGAGTGCCTGAGATGATCCAGAGTAAGGGAGCAGGGGGTGGAAGCATGCCCTGTGTGACAGAGCCCAGCCATCTCTCTGGCAGCGTATGAGCAGGGAGTAGTATTTCTAACTAATTTTTAGAGCAGAATCTTGGTTTCGAGCCAGGAGGTTGAAGGGTGAACACAGCAGCACAGGACCAGGCACACAAGGAAGAGTATTTTGTCCCACATTCCCACATTACTGTTCACTGTCCTGGCTACAGTGAAGTGGGAGAAAATGCATGTCGTGTATTCAGCACGGATTGCCATTCCATATAGTGGGCTGAGTTCTCCTCTGCTGAAGTATCTGGTGGTTGGACAGAAGCCACTGAGCTAACATCTGTGTCTCACAACCGACAACAGCTGGAGGCACCAAGAAACTAGCAGACAGTGGGAATTTGCCCCACACAGCACCTGATAAAATAGGAAGGTCTTACTCCTCCTGTATTTCCACTGCATCCTCCATGGTGATCTGCTGGGGAAAACTGTCTGCCAGGATCCAGAGATGCGGGGATCCAGAGGTGTGAGGATGGGCTGAGGCGAGCAGTGGAGCTGAAGGACATGAGCAGACAGAGCAGGGACTGCAGGAGGAGCAGAGGGACGCAGCTGGGGATGCTGGGATTTCACAACATGGAAACCAGGGCAGGATCACTTTTTGCACGTTCTGGCACATCCTGACCCTCATGCAACTGCTACGAAGCATTAAACTTGTCCTGGACTACAACCTGGAGGTAATTTAGACATGTCTGCAATATGGAAAATCCCAAGTCACAGACTCTAGAGTTAGTCTGGGTGTGTTTAGATCTATGTATTTTGCTCTGGGAGCATCTCAAACTCCAGCAAAAACATTGTGTAAAGAAGCAGCCAAGAGAAGGAGCACATTCTGTTTGTGCTGGTGCTGCCCATATAGTTACCGTCACTAACAACCAGTGGGAAATCAGTGAGAGATGCCTGAGACACAGCATCTTCAAAGGGAGATGCTCAGCACACCATCCACTGCTGCCTCATTTATTCTGAAGACTTAAAACAAAAGGTTTGGGGCAACTGCAGATAGGACAAGGCTGAACACGCAAGAGTAAACTTGCTTTTGTTTGTCTATAATATTCATAAGCGCATTATGTAATTTCCTTGGCTTACTGATGCAGCAACTCTGGTTACAAGACAGGATGGGATTTCCTTGAGGTCATTCCCCCAAACTGTGTGAGTTGTTATTTTCCTGGCTCACCCACAAACAGAGTGGGTTTGCTCTTCTAAAACACTAACGTCCGACTGTTGAAAGGTTTTGCCAATCAAAACATTGTGGCCTTACCCCGTTTTAATAATCTAAGGCATCAGTCTCCCCCTTAGTATTTGTTTGATGTGTTCTGCACCCTGCTGAAATATCCCCTCCAGACCTCCCTGCGCTCAGGCTCTGATTGAAGAGAGATGCCATGCATCAGGCCTGCAGCTTTCTCTCTGAAACGTTTAGCAGGGGATGGTGGTAAAATGTATTTATTTTCATGTATTGAGGAAAGACCATATATTCCAGCCTCTTTTTTTTCCATCACTCAGAGATGGGCCTGAGGCCAAAACGGTGCTGCTAAACTTGTTTTCTATTTAAAACCTTCATTTTTATTAATAACCCTTTACAGCCTACACACCAGCACTGCGGGAGTTGCATTTCCGTGTTATGTCATCGTGAACCGTTATGTATTTAATTCCTGTACCCACAAACCCATATGGACATCATTAAACACGCACCGTACAGTATTAAAACTGTGTTCCATAAAGTGTGATTTAGAAAAAAAAAAAAAAAAAGACCTATGAAGTGTGGATTTTTTTTTTTCCTAAGGTCATGGGAAAATTAAGAAGTAGGGGAGAGAGAAAAGGTTCAGCGGTGCTGCGGGTTAGCTCATAGCTCTCCGTGCCTGCAGACTGAAAACTCAGCCCACCTTATCCACCATGGATGACTAATTACCCAGTAACTTCAGGCCAGAGATTACGAATTTCTGTTTGGCAGACCACAGAGACAACTTTTACAAAAATTACAGGTTACAAACCGGCACAAGGCCTTGATGATTTTATTTCTGCCAAATTAAGTTTCCATCACTTCTTCTGAAAAAAGATGCCTTTATTGGGGCAAAAGAGCAGGTTTCCCCATCTTTCTGAGGGTTAGTTATCAGGGGCACTAACACAGGTGAGAGTAGACACTCACCCCATGCACAATGTGTCTGTTGCACATGGTTTACTCCCTGTTTCTGTTATGGCCCCAGCTTGGCTTGTCCTCGTTGTAGTCTATGCTAGCAGCAAATCCAGCAATCGGGCAACTTCTGCAAGGCAGCAAGAGCACACCTACCCTCAGCCTCAGGATCTTGTCTGTGTCCAGAACACTCCTGTCATCCCTCTGTTATCTCTTATGTGGGATTGGGGATGACAAGATACGGGAAAGAGAGAAACTGATGGAAGAAGTACAACAGAGAGCAAATAAACCCAGCATACAGAGCACCAGTGGGACAAATAGGAATGAGTGTAGCTGTGCTGGGGGAAGCAGGACAGAACGTATTGAGAAGGAAGAAAACAATACCCAAAGGTTTTTGAGGATAATGAAAAAACCCAGAGTCAGTTAAAAATGACACAAGAAAAGGTATGTCAATATGAGGCAGAGAAGCTGATGCAGTCAGGGACGGTAAGAAAGCAAAAAGAAAGCAAGAGGTAAGAACAAAGCACAAATTTAAAATGTCCAGTAAAAGTTGTATATATTTATGTATGTAAAACAGGAGACAATAAGTCAATTGCCTATAATACACACTACAGAGCTTATGATGACCCTCATACTGTAAAAACCTGTCAGATACTATTTTCGCTGTGGTTTGTTCGCTTCAGCTAGTACTTGCTCCACAAATGTCCATCTCCAGACAAGACAGGTTAACATGATCTGCAGAGGTAAACTGATGAATGAACCTCCTTTATATCCCAGCCCTCTCCAGAATTTTTCATTCCCATCAAACACACACATGAATACACACACAAGTAACATTGAATGCACGTGTGCTCCCGTTAAGTTCAATACAGTTACTCACTGTGTAGAAAACTACCCATGTGCATAAATGTTTGGAGGAGGTGGACTACTCATAGGATGAGGCTGAGGCTGACAGCAAGTTTTGTGTTATCTAGCTGCATTAGTCTGGAGCTGAAATGTTTTTGACGTGTGTCTCTGTAGGGTTGTGTAATTCTTCATTCAAATCAGGAATCTGCTTTAATGTTTTGAAAATAAAGCCTTAAAAGAAGACACAGACACAACTGGCAAAACTTCAGGAAACTTGCAAAGGACCATTAGAGCCCCAAGCTGTTAAATGGTACATTTTGGGTCAGTGCTCTCTTAAACTGACAGTCACATCTCCTACTTATACAGCTCCCTGGCATGTAAGTGTATCTGAACTGAAAGCATCTGAAATGGAGATAAGATTGGAAATCTTCTGAGCACATACTAGGATAGACAAAATCATAGCAAAAAGCAACACTTCTTGGTTAAAGCCAAAAATTCTCTGATCACTGGTATTAATTCAGTCTTGCCTCACAAACTTTATTTATCTTGCCAGGGATCAGGACTTATTGGGCACTAAACCAGGGCCTCAGTAGCCTGTAGCCCTTTCAACAACAACAACAACAAAATATAAAACACTTGTCATAAATCTGCACGAACAAAATTTTCTGATTTATGAAGATGCTGAATGATTGAGGTAAGAGCATATTTTTAAAAAAAGCCTTAAGAGAAAGCAGACAAAAAAGGAAGGAAAAAAAGGTTGTAATTATATAATGCACTGGAGACCAGCCTTCCATAAGAAGAGGGGGAAAGGGACTCCTCTTACAATGCCTATTTCATCCCTTGCCTAATAACCCAAAAGCACCTAACTTTCAAAGCACTGTGTTTTTTCATAGGCTGGAAGCACCACAAAGCATCCTTCATCAGCCTGCCCTTTTGGCAGTTCTCCTCCAAATGCAAATGCTACATCTGGAAAAGGCAGGAATCCTCTCTCCTGCCTGAAAGCCTCCTTTTATCTCCGTCCTCTGCAGAACTCCTACTTCTCGCAACTACTCACTCCAACATACTACTTTATTGAAGGCATTCAAGGTTTTCTCCTCATACGCTGAATGCCTGCCTCTTCTTAAAGTCCCAGCTCACCTTCGGAGCCCTCTCGCTAGTTAGCGTGGGTCACCCTGCCATCCCTCAGCCAAGCATCCGTTAAACAAACTCCTCCTGGATGCACAGATGAGCATGAAAACGATAACAATGAAGATTAACAGAAGCTTATTTGTCAGGCCTGGAAAGAAGAGCATCTCACTAGCTGGTATGCCCTGTGCAATTCAGCCGCCGGGTGTTCCTCCTCCCCCCAGGGGATGACACTGATGCATCATGAACATTAATAACACTGTTAGTGCGCGTCCAACAGAGCCCTGCTTTGTGCCTTGAGACAACCCAGCAAACAATCAGATATTTTTCCACTGACCTCTTGCTGGAAGAGTTTAAAGCTGTTTGCAGGGATGTGAATGACTCTTGCAGCTTTCTCTAGTTGCTCCTGGCCCTTAGTTCACTATAAAGATATGTATGGAGGTGAAGGTACTAATCCAGAGCCAGTAAGACGCCTCAGCACCCAGGTTACTGGCTACAAAGACTGCAAAGGTTATGTGTAAGCTGAAGAACCTTATTTTTGGGACCGCAGAAAAGAAAGCGCTCAGTTTTGTTACCCACATTGTTCCCCAAACTTGGGAGCTGTATTGCTAAAATGTCCCACACTGTAGCAAGAAAAGTAGAACATTGGCAAGATGTACTGGCCCCCACCACAGAGTAAAAGCTACGTAAGTTACTCAGCCTGCACACCTTCTTTGCATGTGCCCTTATTTTCAAGAGGTTGATGACAGCCTTACACCCCACCTTCTGCTCCTAAGTTCAGAATAGCTGAAACAATTTTCCTCACCTGGGGTGAAAATTGCTGGTACCACAGTGCTGTGGTTGGGCTTTTTCACAGAGAAACCCTCTCTGCTCCTCTTTTATTCAGCAAATATTCATAATGCCCCAAACAAGTGTTGCACCAGCACTTGCTCTTTCATGTGTTCATGAGCCCTTTCTTTGCTCGCCAGATGCTGGCAGGGGAGAAAGGGATCTGCCACGTGGATGATGCTCTCTCCCAGAGCTGCCCGCTGGAAAAGTAAGGGATTCAGTAGGCATCACCAGACACACTGCAGCACTATGAACGGCAGATCAAGTCCCAACCACACAGCACCCAGAGACCTGAACACCATTGCAGAAAGGGTCACCTGCAAAGCCATCTCTTGGATGTCTTTGCACATGTCTGCTCACTGCTCTAGTAAGGCTGATGAAAACTATCCGAAATTGTGGGGTTTGGGACCATGTTTCAACAAGAACCATTCATTTTTGGTAGCACATTTTCATGAAAAGCTGTTCTTTTAGCCAGATTTAGAGGATAACCAACATCTCCACAAAATAGTGCATTCTGATTGAAATATGAAGATTAATTTAATCTTAACATCCTCAAGATTGCTACTACAGCTCCCCTTGCAAGAGAGGACAACATTGGTGAGGTTCTAATCATTAGAAAAAGGACTGAGACCAGCAACCTATCCACAGGGAGCAGCAAATTACTAATTCCCTAGTGAACCAGGACAGCTTCAAGTCTCTGATGAACGCTGTCTCTGGTACGAGTCACTCACACTTCATTCCCAGCACACTTGGATGGGAAAGGAAAAGCTTTATCTGTTAGATATGGTGCCCCTCCATCCTAACCCCACAGCTGTTGCAATGGGTCTCTTCTCATAAAGCAAAATGGACATTTTTTGGCCCCAAACATTCAACATTTTCTTCTCCTTTCGTATTTTCATGCACTAGATATCTCAGGTTACTAGTGATTTTTTTTGCGGTGGTTCCCAAATGAGCCTGAACTGCTCTGATTTTTCAAACCCACAAGACTGTAATTGAAAGCAAATGTAATCAGACATATACAATGTTCTGAGGTTCACCACAGTGCACTGCAGTCAGCATTACTGGAGTGGCTATTAAAACTCCTTGGAACTGAGAAGCAAATACAGCTTGCAAGAATCCAGCAAATAACCAGCATTTATTAGATTAAACTAAAGTATTGCAAAGCCACAGTCAATCCTCTATTCAGAATGTATCCGAGGTCTGTTTAAATGAACATCTTTCCTGAGCTTAGGCCAATTGTTTTAAGAGATGTGACTGGAAAAAAGTAAAGCATTCTACTTTTAACACAACAAATTCTGCAATCCTTAAATCAGCGTAAATCTCAAATAGTCCATTACTGTCAGCAGGGTTGTTCCAATCAAACTCTGCATAACTGGAAAAAGAAAGTGGCCAAAAGACAAAGGGTATCTCTGAACCCAGACACACAGCTCTAGCTAGAGATAAGCAGTAGCAAATCCCTTCCATAAACCTCCCAACAAAATGCCAGCATTAAAAGGAGGGGTGAGGGGTGTTTAATTGAATTCCCACTGGCACTTGAGCCTGCACTTAAAAGCAGGTCTAGGGTTATCTGTGAAATTTCAATTAAATCAAAAGCTTTGATAACATGATAAGTCACTCCCGAGTTTGGAGTCAAAACATGTTGCTATTTGATCCTCTGCTTGTGTTTCTGGGAAAGCACGCATGAAAGACAGTCAGCTGCAGACCAGTCAAGAAGATGGAAAGGGTGGAAATGAATCTACCGATAGATCACTGTGTCTCCTACAGCCAGAGCCACTTGAGGTCTAGTATTTTTTATACATCCTAAGTCCTAAAGAAGGCATCCCATTTCTCAAGAGACACAAGGACAGAGCAAAATAGATCATCCCAGATGCATGCAGCATTCCAGGGGATAGGTCCCTGCTGCCACCAACGTTTTTTCTCTCCAAGCTTGCTACAAGCAAGATTTTAAGCAGCAACAGCACTGGGAGCTGCATGCAGAACTCTGTGGACATGAACCACCAAGTCCTGTGTATGTAATGAAATGGATTTCCAGTGCAAACCCTTTGGTGGCGTGGGGTGAACAGGTGAAGCCAGGTGCACCAAACAAGAACTGTCTAACATGCTGTTATGATACAGCCAAGCCAGAAAGGAAGCCCAGCTGTCATCCTAACTCAAAGCAGGAGGCAGTGGCTCTCCAGAGACCTGATGACTTGTTTTACTTGTTTTACAGCACTCTGATTACTAACGCTGCTTCCTCCTTTCTCTTCAGTAGCAACTGCTGGATGCTAAGGGCAGTACCACAGACTCTCAGAGTTCAGAGTCCTGTTTACCAAGGAACACCACCTCTACCTCCTCGTGTTTAGACAGAAATGCTTCACCTTAAATAAATGTGAGATGTCAACTCCACCTGCCCTGTAGTCAACAGCATTAGATCACATTTTAAGCAATGCCCTCCCTTGTGATGTATAGTTCAGCCTGATAAAACCCTATCAAATGTAATGGGATGTCTTACGTTGCACCCAACCAGTTCAGAATTGCATATAGGGTTCCAGTAGTCACGTGTCCATGAGAAAAACACTCTATTTATAACTGGCGAGGCTACCAGTCCTTAACAGCATTAAAAATAAAGGGACTCCAGATAAGCAATGTCAAAGTCACATAGTGATCAACAATAGGAAGAGCAGAGCACTGAAAAGTCCCATCCGACCCCAGGCGCCTGTGGGAGATAATTTATCACCCTGGAAGCAAAGACACCATCCAGCACATCTGTCCCTAGTGCCCTCCTCTTTGGAGTGGAAAAAGATCTTCATTAAACAATAGTGCGACCATACTAAATGTAGACATAGCAATGAGAAGCTGGATTCTTCTCCATGATATAATTGTATTTGTAACATAAGCTGCCTATTCCTGTTTTTCAGAGATGTGACACACAGAGGACAAAACAGGCTATATTCAATTCTGTCACGTTAGTGCAAAAACTCCACCCCATCTCCTCCAGCCTGGCAGGTCATGAGTCAACGGTGACAGACAGCTCAGTGCATGCAATTAACCTGCTAGCGGGGGCTCACCAGAACAAGAAATCCAGATTAGAAGAGGAAGTCCCCATCCCCCTTCCTCTCCTCAGTTCAAGCCTTATGCACTAAGCACGGCAGGACCAGACACTCTCTTCTGCATGGACCTAAATATCTCTTTCGTGTTTATTGGCACGGGTGATTCAACCTATGGGCTGCTCCTGCTTTGGGGTCTCAAACCAAGCATGGCCAGTTTTTAAGCAGAGATATTCAGAAGATCCTGTGGCACTGAGCTAAACATTTCTAGAAGTGAGGGCTCAAGGATAATGGGTGCCCTAAAAACTTCACAACAAGTTTGATAACACCTGAATCCAGTTATTTAGGTTCTGCTCCGATCCCACCTCATTAGCCTGGCTTTACCCCACTGCCAGATGAATAAATTTGTTCTTTCAGCTCCCTAACCAGTTTTGCATATAGAAGCACCAGCAGAAAAGGCTTTCCTGACAGATTTTGGAAGTAATGTTTCCTCCAACGTTGACTGATGATTTTAAAAACAAATTGTTTTTCTAACTGGTCATTTCTAGAATCATATTAATGAAGGAACAGGGTTTCTTTATTAGAATCAAATCCTCTTAGCCAATGTCTGAAACCGTACACTGCAGATGCAGCCAGATGTGAGAGGCCTTTCCAACATCACAAAATACGTCAGTAAGACAGTAAGGAGCAGATTTCCCAAACCCTTGCATTAAACGCTAAACTACTCTTCTCCAGAAGGAAGGAATTTCATGGGTTAAGTTAAATATTAAGCAAACTATTACTTTCTAATCTACAAAATAGGTCTTGGCAAATTATCAGCAGTGATTGTTCCTTTAGGATATGAACAAAAATTACTGGACAGGAAAAAAGCCCTCAAGCCAATGGGCCTGGCATTTAGTTTTTCTAAAGGCATGATCTCTGCATTTCAAAACATCTCTTCAGTCCCAACTCTTCTACAGAGAAAGAAAAAAAAAAAACAACCCACCAGTCCTGAATTTGTGTTCATAAATAGTAAACTTTTACTAGCACTGACACTACCGTTGTGTTTGGCCCCGGCCAGGCAGTGTCTGGTGCCACTGCTGAAGCAGCAGCGTGTGAGCAAGGCTCTGATCTCGGCCACATTCTGACGGATTTCAGAGAAGCCTGGTTATTCTTAACCCATCCTGTGCCCATGACAGCATACCGCTTTCAAGCCTCGCAGCACGCGCAAAACCAATCCAGGCAAAAGCTATTCCTGGACACTTGGCCACCAGTGCCAAGCATCAGAACACTGAACTCTCTTTGCTCCTCTCAGCCCTGTGTCCTTTCACAGTCAGACCTACAAAGCATGAGCAAATCCAAATGTGATATTCAAGGCAAGAAATAAAAGCTCTTGCTGTACAATAACAGCAGTAACATATGTTGTTCCAACTGCAGTTCTTCTGCATCTTTTTATGGTTGCTGAACCTATTTCATTTAATGGGCTTTCTGCTTCCCCCCAAGTTTATTGTTTGATATTTATCTATATATAATATTTTTTTAAAATTTTCTGGACGAGTAGCAAAAACATTCAAATCTTCTCCCAGGAAGGCTGACTTACTTTCTGGTATCACTGATGCTGCAGCCAGTAGCAAATTTCAATATCCTTCATTTGATAAGCCAGCACAAACTGTTTATATGTTGCAAACAAAAGGGAAAGCTCCATGTCAAACCAAAGAGGACAAGTAATGCATCTGTTATTTCCTTTTTTTCCATTCCTAGAGACTCCTCCATCCTTGCACTGGCTTAGTTTATTTAAGATAATGATCTCTAAGCAAGACCTTCCCAAAGACCATGATAATAAGCATTGATGAAAGGCAGCGTACACTGTCAGTGTATCTAGAGCCCCATCTGACAAAGGCCAGGTCCCAGGGACTGAGCTCCTGCTCTCCAGGTCAGAGGGGGCACAACTGGGACTCAGCCACTCTTCACTCCTCTATTTCTGGGGCACAAGGCTGCCTGACCTCTCAGCCACTGATTTATGACAGCCCCACACTGTAAGCACTTCCTCGATTCAGAAGCTGAAAAAACATCTTCATGCAAATTTAGGTGCTGAGGCCAAATATTTCTAGTAAATACAGCCCTAAAACAGACATGTTTGAGAAACTAAACACAGGTGCTCTACTACACCGTCTTTATTCAGAGCTTTTGCTGCTCTGTGTTTTACAATTTACTTCCCAGCTGATAAATCCCATAAAAATAAAACTTCCATCTCTTTTTGATTTTGTATTTCTTAGGGAAATTAATTTCCATTCTGCATCTCTCAAGTGGAATGAATTTCCCTAATAAAATGTGTGCATTCAGCAGTCGCAATACCACTGCCAAGTGCAGACTGTAGCACTGATTGTCACGAAGTGGTGCTGACCACATTCCTAAATGATGTGAAAATTATCTGTACTGTAAGTCCTGTAAGAAAGAGCAACCACAAAAAAAAGAATGACAGTCTTGCTCACAGCACATCTGCTCAGAGACTCAACTATCAAATGTGTTCGGAAATGCAATTCTAAAACGGATGAATTATAAGAGAAATGTAAGGGATGAAATACAGAGAAAATATTTGCATAATATCAAACAAATCAGAATAAATACAGATATTTTACAGATGAAAAATTTTCCTCCTCTACAATTAGGTAATTGAATTGTTATTACAGGGCAGATCAGAGTACATCTGGGAAACAGAAATAGTTGTATGTAAACACAGTTGTGCTTATGGATAGAAAAAAGCATATTAGGGAACTGTGCTTTAGCACTGGTACATGCATAAGCTAAAGCAAGCTTCCTTAACGTGGTCGCTGCATTACCCTGGCAACTTCTTTCTGGTTTCCTTATCAGAAATTTAATGCATGAAGAAGAAAGGGAGAATCCAGCTTCCATTTTACAGCGGTTGCCTGGCATCTGAGTATCTGAGTGTTACACCAGTATTTATGTGATAGAGATACGATCAGTAAAGCTCATGGCTACAGACCACAATAAAGCATATCTGTTCTTCAGTAAAGGCACCTTCAGCAATAACTCCATTTTCTGCATCAGCCCTCATAGTATTATGTCATACACCTAACAAGTTTCCTAGTTTTTCTGGATTTGCATGTTGTTTGAAAATCGCTTTATAATTCTTACAGGAAAAATACTTCCAACTATTGAATACTGCTTTAAATTCAGTTGTTAATGTTAATAGTGATGGTTGAAACAGAAATCTCGTTTCAGCCTGTACGCATTTCTGCAGACAGAGTACTGGAGAACTGAATCCTTGGCTTTTACTGGATCCAGACCCAGAAAGAAAAAACTCATGAGTGGTCTGGCTGCGATACTTTGAACCTAATGCAAAAAAGCCCTAAAAGCAGTGGACCATATGCAATGTCAAATTGATTAATCCTACTCTTTGGCTATTTCTGTTATTTCTAGTAAAAAAGAATCATTAAAAAAATGGTTTCTGAGATTTTGTTTGTTGACTATGAGCCCTGGCCTGACCTCAGCCTTGAATTTAAATCCCCAGTAGAAGTCTGAAATTAATCCACCTCTGGCTTAGTTATCAGTAATTATAATTATTAACAGAAGTATCCAGTAAATGAATGGCTTTCAGTAACATGGTGTTTTAACTTAGAATAATGGATAAATAAAAATGCACTTCCTTCTTACCTTGCAGTACCCTTTTCCCATAGCAATGCAGGATCTGATCCGGGCATGGTAAAACACACAAGCCCAGTCATTTGCCTGTATACATATGCATTTGTATACATATGCATTTGCTCAAACACTAAAATTCCACATATTACAAATGTAAGACATCAAAAACTGCTCCTCCTGTACCAGACTTGACTGTTTAAAGCTTGCTTTCTCCGAAGCTAATCAGTGGAATGGAGTGAGAGCAGCAGAAGCAGCTGCCCTGGGAACACTCGCACTGGAGCTCCAAACCCCACCTTGCACATCAGTGCCCACAACATGTGCAGGCTCCCTTGCAAAGACCACACTTGCACCACGTGAAATTGTCCGAGAGAGCTCCCAGACTATCCCACAGATGGATTCAGTGTCCTCCTATGGTTTCTTCCACGCAGCATGAAGCAAATCTGCTGTTGGGAGCTATCTGACCTGGAGCTAGCTCCACTGCCCATGAGCACTCAGCGAGGACTGTCAGCTGGTTCAAATGCTGTGATTTCTTGAGACATCTCTCCAGCTATCTGCCTGTGAGCTGCTGTACCCAGAAAAGGTTTAATGGGGCTGAAAGGAATACCTTCTGCCTATTGTCACAGGACCCGAAGCCTGGGCCATCACCAAAACAGGAAACAGAAAACCTAAGCTGCGAATCCAGCAAAACAAATTGGCTGGATTATAAGAGTGTTGGGAAAGCCCAGCTTTTGTTATAGCTGGATTGCGTGCTGCTCAGCGCCACGGGCAATCAGAGCACAGCAGCGGTAGGAAATGACCCTGCAGGGTGCAGCCTGCAAGCCAAACATGGCATAACCCAGAGAGGACAGGAGATAGAAGCAGCGAGAAGGCAAGGGTAGGGCCGATGAGGATCATAAGGAAGAAGCCAGGAACGCATCTGTAAAAGTGCCTAAGGGACTACAGGGAAATGTTGGTTTCTTTTAGGACAATAGGCACAGAATTGAAGGGCACAGCTCTGCAGCTGAATTACTGCAGTAATACACAAATTACTGCACATGCGTTGTCACAAGCCATGGCTCAGCAATTAAGGGGTTGGATAGCTCTCCACGCATCCCAGCTGCAAGATAAACCAGACATTTTGTGCCTCCTCCCTCGAGGTTTAAGCTTCCATGTTTTTTTTTGCCTGGGAGCATGTGTTCAGTCACTGCTCTGCAGACATGGAATAATTCAATAGACTCTCTGGGCTCAACAACCCAAGTGCCATGGGATTAAGGCTACACTCTTGAAAGTTAGTTAACTAAACTCTAGATCAGACTTTGTCTTATGAGGCTGAGCTACTGCAGAAAAATAGAGCAGGTGATCATGCAACTAATGACCATCTCATTGTGCACTGAAAGAAGACATTAAGGTGGCACAAGCAACTCCGTTCTGCCATCCCTTGGTGGCTCAGTCCCTGGCTTTGCAATGTTTGTTCTCCTTTAACCCAGCCAGCTGAATGCCACGTCTACACTGACAGATCAATATGCAAACCTCTTCTGCACTGAGGGCTGAAAGAAGCAGCTGAAGAAATAGATAAAATAATCAGGGTAGTCTAGAAGCTGCCCCCAGGCTATACTCCTACCACCCCCAGTGAGATGAATGATGGACCATGAGGTCCAGGGAAGACTGAATGCACAGGGCTTGGGCACCACTGGCTCATGGCTTCTGGAAGGACTTGGCAGAGTAGCCAAGTCAAATGAAGAATTAATCGGGGATTCCTCTGGCTGATCGTGCTCCTTCCTGCAGTGACTGCTGAGGCCGAGAATCGCCCTGGAGGTGTCCTTCCCCTGGACCCTACACAGTGGTCCAGTACACCCCAGATCTCCTCCCTTCCCCCTCATTTCACAGAAGAAAAACACCAAGATGTTTCCGTTGGCTTTTACATCATCTTTTTGTAGAGACTAATCTTCAGTTTCAACAATACATCTTTTGTGAAGCACTCCCAGCAGAAACCTTAGACACCTTCCCTAAGATCTGTTTGCTTACAGAAGACGAGGTAGGATTTGTTTAAACCCAGCTAGATTAATGTCTTGCAGACATTAGTGAAGTGAGATTTAATCAGGTTATTGCTCTACATTTTCCAGGGAAATAAATCACACTTATTACTAGGTTGGAATAAGATGCAAGGCTTGGGCTGAGAACATGTAGTCTTTTTTGTTTTTCCAGCGGGGGGGAGTGAATGGATAACTTGAAAATTGCTGCAAGGCTGTCGAACAGGGAGCTCAGCAAAAGGCCCTCAACAACTTGTAAGAGGGAAAAGAGAAGGCAAGCCATAATGACTAGTGCCAGCCCAGGGGTGAGCCCTGGTCCCCGTTCCCTGCCTGGTGGAGGTCCAGTCCTGACTCCGTTTTACTCAGCCCTAACACTGCAGGGTCCATGTCAGTACAGAAAGCAGACAGGAGTGTTAAACAGCATTTAAAGCAGACTTCTGAGGTCCATTTGAGACCCTCCAAGGTGAACTCTCCCATAACCCGGGGGACCTCACTCCTCTCCTGGCACATGGGGCTGTCTCCTTGCATCAGAGGGGTGGCTGTGGGATCAAGCAACCCTTGCAAACCTCCTTACAGATCCTAAATGGAAACTCTGATGGTCAGCAGGTCTCAAGAGTGTAGGCATATCCTGCTGCAATGGTTTCTAGGTTTGCAATACGTGCTTAACAATGAACATGTAACTGTTATTCACCCCACACATTTTTCTAAACCAAGGTTGGCTAGAAAAAGGAAGAAAAAAAAAGAAGCAGACCTCTTTCCAGCCCTTTGATTTAAAAACTGCTCTTTTTCTCATTCAAAAAACAAAAAAGACTTCGCGCTCAGCTATGCTAGCAGTGTTTTCTTTAGTGCAAATGCTAATACATCCCCTTATATAAAACCACTTATGTGCAAGAGACAAAGTTTGGGAAATCAAACTGCAAATGTCCTCTCCTCTACACCAGCATGGGAACAGACAGCTGAAGCCAATACAAATCTTTCTGCAAACTACAGGTTTGCATGTGCTGAAGTGCCCAAAACCCAAAAGCTTCACATCCATTTTCCCTTCCCCAACAGGCTGTGCAAACACTGAAGAAAGCAAATTACGATAACACAGCCCGCAATCAAGTTTCAAATTGTGCAACAAAGCAGCACAAAACACGATGGGACTGAGTCAAAATCTTATTGCCGAGCACAATAAAATATATCCTGTTCTGTATGAAGGAGAAAAGGAAATATCAGGTGAGGCAGCACAGTTGCTTGCAAATACCCTCCTGCCAATGCTTCCCCTGGATATATCAGTCCTGTGAACCCTGACTGCATCAGCATGAATCAGCCTGTCTGCTCCAAGGTAAAGGCTACGATTCCGTTTCATGTTCAGTGGGAACTCTTTTTCCCAGCCTTTTCTTGGCTTCCTGCTTAGAAAGAATAGACTCTCCAGAGACAATTTTGGATCTGGACCACAATCTTGCACTCCCTTCAGATGCCTAAGTATCTCTGGGCAGGAGTACATTTAAAGAAGCAGCTGGTAATTATGAGCCAAGTGCTTACTGGCAGGATTTCCCCCTGCTGCTGAGCCAATGCCTTTGGGAACTGAATGACTCTTTGGTGATAATTATCAGCTAAAAGCCACAAGCCAGGGGAGGTTCCCTCATTAGAACCATAAGCAAGAAACACTGCAAAGGTGGGTGGAGGATGGCTGAAAATTGTGTCTGAGGGCTGCCTAACTCCCCTGTCCTCCACACACCAGATGTAGCTGTACGTAACTGCTGGGCATTTTCTAGGCAGTGCTTGCAAGCTACAAAATCCGTTTCCACACCTACAGCAGTAATAAAAGCAAATGACCTTTTCCTTCCAGCTAATCAAAACGAACTGAGCAGCACTGGAAATCCATCACAGCACTTACTCTTTTGGAGGGTTAAGGTCTTCTGGGCGAGCCTCAAAGAACCTGAAGACTTCATCGCACTGTGAAATGTGAGGAGGAAGCCGAACCAGGGCCTGCAAAATAAAACAGGGAGGGAGGAGGATTTAGAAAAGTCAGGTTCAAAACAGGCCTCAAACGTCTAAACTACGAAGCAAGAGGTGGTAAAACAGTTCTGACAGGGGGAAGGGAATACAAAAAGCAGGTATCACGCCTGGCTACTTAATTGAGAAGAAAGGAAATAGCATGTCTTGACTCCAAATGTCAAGTAGGATGCAATGAACTTGCAATGAGACAAGCAACAGTTCTTAGAGTCAGCCAATGTAAATTCTTTGCCGTGTGTACAAGAACAGAATTTGGTCCACATGTGCAAAACAGTAACACTGAGTAGATAAGTGTTCTGTAACCAGGACAGTCTCCATGACTAGTGTTTGCACAGTACCTCAAACAATGCAGTTAGGGCTTACAGGTTTCATGTCAATGCACACAAACTCAGGTAGTGAAAATCAACAGACTCAACACCCACTAATACAACAGATTAATGTGCTCCATAAAGTTTTCTGTTAAACACTGTCAACAGAAAAAGCAAAGTTTGCTAAAAAAACCCCCAACCAACCAAATCAAACAACAATTTACTCTGAAATTAACAGGAAAGACAGTTTAAGTGCCTGGAAAAAAAAAACAGGCAGAGAGGCTATTTCTCCATGAAGAAGGCTTCGCAGCACCTCCTGGCTAACAATGTCCACACACTCCGCAGGGCGCAGGTACGCAGCGCTTGTCGCACTCAGCAGTATTTAAGCACACTTTGAGAAGCAACCGCATTATGCTGAAGTGTACTGGGAAGTGAGACTTCAAACCAAGGAGACAAGCACACAAGGCAGAAACACACTACGAATTTGCTGTTCAGAATCGAGCCTGATGGTACCAAAAGACACCAAAGAGCTGTCCCCAGCCCACAGAAATGGGACAGCAACTGTAAGTGACATGACTCTGAGATTGCCTCCAGAAATGACCAGCAGGAGAGGAAAAGAGATTGGCGCTCACCTCCTCTTGTGCTAAGTTTTTATTGAAAACAGGCCACAGGTTAAATATAGACCAAGCTTCTTAGAGGCGCCATAAACCTGTTTGACAAAATGAGATTGTCTGGCTCTTCTGCTAGTTGCAAGTAGGACAAACAATGTGGAAAGACGGATAAAAACAGCACTAGAGCTAAATGAAGGTGCATTAGGTTGAACTGGTTATACTAAGCCATGAGACATCTGATTGATCTTGGTCAGACACACCAGAAGGCCCGGCCAAAGCACAAAGGCAGAACAGGGCAGTTGGTTACCCTCATGGCTGTTTTTAATCAGGCTTTAGAAGTGGCCAGATTTGTTCCAAGACCACTCCTGCTTGGAGGTGTGAAGGAAAATGCTGAAAAATGAAAAAATACTGCTCTGGAACTGCAGGTCTCCAGTATTACATTGATGGGGTCTTGTTTCAAAGGCAGCCTGAAACCCAAAGCCAAGTGCTTCTACACCTACAGCTCTCCTTTCCCTTGTGGAGGTACGTTATAAAAACACAAGGAAAATCCATTTGTTATCAGCAGGCTGTGATGGTCACATGGAGCTGCACTACAGAACAGAAAAAGATACCTTGCAATAAGGAAGCAGCACCAGATGCAGAAGCCAGGCAACTGCCTGTTGGGTCCAAGTGCTGGGGCACAGAGTACTGCTGGTTGCTGCACTAACACAAGGGGAAACACAACAGGTGGAAAACTCAAGTGCTTTAATTTGAATGAAGGATGCCCTGATCCCCACTGCTATCCACTCGATCATGCCTAAAAGCGTAACAAAGGCGTGAGCTCTCTGCCTGTATTCCTAGTGTGCACAAAGGCACGCATCCAGCTGCCAAATCAGGGCTAACCCTGGGAAGTCAAGAACTGCCCAGGAATAGCAACAATCTCAGCACACTGAAAGAGAAAGAAATGCCTCACCACCACAGGCAAACCAGGACACAGACAACATTAAAGCACGTTTTATTCATCTCTGTCTCAAGCAGGAGACAGACATACATAGAGAAGCAATGCTGTCTAACCAACAGTGGATGGGGCTGAGATTTAGTGATGTCTCTATTACTAATGCCCTTCTCGGTTTGGGCAGGTTACTAACCTCTTTCCATCAAATTCAGGAGGGCTGTATCTTCAGTTACCCATTTACAATGCTAAGCAGTAACACTTACCTAATCCACAGAAAGGTTATGAGGCCCAAATATTTAAAATCTACAGTGTGTTTTGAAATCTCAAAGGGCTTGATCCTGTGCAGTCAATGGGGCAAGAGCAAGCGCTGCAAATGATACATATCGTTACTAGAGAAATGCAAATACCCAACTCATAGCTATCGTGGGGGGTCCTGGACATAAGATGCTTTCTCAAAGAATCACCACTTCCCTAGAGGTCGCAGGCGTTCACCCTGCCCAAAACCAGGCCACAGCTGTCAATGCTCAGCTGGAGCACAGAGTGGATTTTCAGTGATGGAGGAACACAAATCCTAACAAGCTGCTATGGAGATTTGTGTTTCTAAATCAAGGGAAGCTTTAGGAAACCTGAAACCCCCTGAAGCAGCGGTCTGCTGCCTGGAAATCTCCAGGAGCACCGTGGTCCTGCCAGGTTGAAGGAGGATAACTGAAAAGCACCTCCAGGACTCCAGGCTTTTGCAGGCAGCAGATAAAAATCAGCCAAAGCCATTTCCACACCCAGGCATCCACCTTCCCACCCTGGGGCAGGACTGGCTCTCCTGCTTCTGAATCACCTCCCAGAGTACTGCAATTTTCAGCCCTGTGCACAGAGGTGGAATGAAATCCACCCGGTGGTAACTTGCCGATGCATGTTTTTGGGGGAACTCGGGTGTGAAGTCTGCAGCCAGTCAATTTTTACTTGTTTTTGTTAAGGAACAAAACCCTAAGAAGCAGTAAGAAACACTAAGAAAGGGTTAGGAAGAGCAAACGAGGGTGTAAAACCACACGGAGTTAGTCTATTGATTTTGGACAGTGGCAGGGACCAGAAATACTGGTTTGAGAAACAAATGTCTCTTCAGCAAACACACAACATCCACCCAGGAGCAAGCCAAGTCCAACATGATTCCAGTGAGCGAACAAAAAGTGCATTGAGGAGATGAGGGACACTGCTGTCACTCTGCAAGGGGAAAAATGCAAGTTTCTGGCATTTCCAGCAAGACGGTTCCAGGGCAGAGCTGCAACAGCCTGAAAGACTGCAGGGTCAAGGAAAGAAGGGTAAAGAAAAAGAGGAAAACCAGATGGTAAAAGGATGGAAAGGACAGGGAAGTGATATTCATACTGGAATGTGGAAACCAGAGGTAAATGCACACAGCTACAATCAGCAAGCATCCAGAAACAGCAAGGAATTTGCACAGGAAAGGTGAAAGATAATAAGGGCCAGTGAGCAGAATTCAGCCTTGCACAACCATCAAATATTATCAGTAAGAGCATGTTTCCTTGCTCGGCATGCAAAGGCAGACGTGCGCTGCTCTGACCTCACACGCTCCTCAGGAGATAGGCTTTTATGTGTTATTTCAGCCTGTAATGATGTCTGTCTCTCTGTGTTACAGGTTTCAGACAGTCTTGCAGAGTGGATGATTCCGAAGGCTACTGAAAAGCTGTAACGTCAGGCAGGGTGTGAGCAAGCAGCCCTCGGTGTGGGGGACGGCCAGCTACTCACACAGTGCCAGCTTATTCGCAGGCAGGCTGCTGCACGCCGCACGCGGCACTCGAAGCAAACAGAGCACCAAGCACAGGCAGGGGTTCATTGCTTAAGGTTACATGAACTGGAAACAACTCCATGGGGCTACATTACAGCTCAAAGGCTTCATGAAAACATGTACACGGGTATAAAACCACGCAGGTACTTGTAACGAAGCACTGAGTGCGTGTGTGGCATTTATGCAGACAGATTTATAAAAAACAGACGCAGAGACATGTATATGTAGAGATACACAGTGTGTGTAGGCATGTATGTATATACTCACAAAATGATATTCACCCCACTGAACTTCATGCGTCTAAAATGGGAGACTGGTCATGCTTGTCTATCAAGTTGTATAATCGCTAGAGAAAGACCAGCACCTTCAGGGGTGCTCTGTCTGCCCCACCACGGATGTCTAGCTCTGGATGGAATGAATCACTGTTTCTCCCCACAGCCTGTTGAGGCACTTCAGGTGCACATAGCTTTTAGATCCCTAATGTTCAGTGGGGTTAATCCCAGCTCTGCATGCAAATACACAGAGCCAGCTGACAGTACTGCATCATTAGGACTCCCTGACTTTTCCTATTTAGCATCCTGTTCTTAATTGTTTATCTCTTTCGTTAATGTTAATCATTGCCGCCAGATGTTTGGGAATGGTCATGAGTCCAGCAAGAGGGAAGGTGCAATTAAAATAGTTCATTTCTCAGAACAGAAAAGTTAGTTGTTTCACCTACGTGAAAACACTTTCTGCTTTGCTGAGAGCAAGTAACGCCAAGCTTGAACTCAAAAAACACTGCAGTGTGGAGGCTGGATGGCAAACACTAACCGTCAGAGGGGAGGACAAAGAGTGCACGCTGGTGCCTCAGGAGAAGAAGTGGAGAGATGTCGGAATAAGTAGAAGGCTGACAGAAGGAGGAAAGAGGGTGCAGAGTTTTGGAAGTAAGTGGGACATAGAAGGGCTTCTGGCATGGAAGGACCATAAGGCAATGGAAAGTGAGGCTCTACTCCAGATGCTGAGAGGCGTGTTGCAAATACTTAACTCTTTTTACAGCAGCTGGTCTAAATGCATCAGGATTCTGAAATGTAGATTAAAAAAAAAGACAGATAAAGTTTGAAAGTTTTTCACTTAAAACTCTTTCATTCTTGACCAGGACTATTAATTCCATGTTCAGTCAACACTAATTTAGTTGTACAATGGATAGAGAGAGAAATGGATGTGCATCTGTCTTGACAGGTTCAAGGATTAAACCTTGAACTGAAGAGACCAAGAGGGAGATCATCATGTTTTTGAAGTATGGTCTCTCAAACTGTGAACGTTACTAAAGAATGACCAACGTTCCCTGGCACTGATGTGACTTTCTCATCTAACCTTCATTTGGGCACCCAAGCCTCACTATAGAAAAGCCCATAAGCTTCTACTTATAGAGCCACCTCCAGCTGGGACAGCATAAAGGCATGTGACAAATCCAGGTAAGTCTTTATGACAATTGGACTTCACATCTTAAGAGCTTCCCTGCACAAAGATGCTTCCCTTGATTATGACCAACACAAAGATGCCAGTCTGCGACTGCTGGCCCGAGCCTTCCCAGAGGGCTGTGTAAGGAGCCAGCAGTGGTTTTGTGAACCACTGACAGGAGAGGTCTTTCTTGAAGACAGGATGGTACACACTGGACAAGCACACACCAGAGGTGTGTTTGGGAGATCAAAAGCTTAATAAGTAAAAAGCCCCTGGCAAGGGAAGGCTATGAAGTTGCTCTTTCTTTCACATTGGCAAAAGCTCCCAAACAAATTAAGAAAACCAGGTCCAATGAGCCCAGAAGACCTTAAATCACACTAAACTAATTCCAAGCCGGGAGTTAAGAGGGAAATCATCCAGAGATACCAATTCCAGTGGGCAGCACATATTTACTGGCAAAACACAGCTTGTTTGGTAACTCAGGTTACCAGTAAGGACATTCAGACCTTGCACTTTCATGTTTACAAATGAGACAAGTCCTGGAAATCTTCCTCTGAATGTCCCACTCCTCTTTTTTTCATTGAAACTTCAAAGTTTCTTATGGCCTTAGCAAAACCACTGGCCTGGTTACCTCTGTGATGGCATATTTCTAAGCTGGGACAATGCAATGAAGAACCACCCAGGTGTGAGGGGTTGGAGGCCCATGCTGTAGGGTCCAGAGGGCTCATGCCCTGATACAGAACGTTTTGCAGACCTCCCCTTACTGCCAAGCATCCCCACAAACTCTCAGATGGCCTCTGCC
Organism: Falco rusticolus; assembly: GCF_015220075.1. NCBI lineage: Eukaryota > Metazoa > Chordata > Aves > Falconiformes > Falconidae > Falco > Falco rusticolus. The sequence continues at coordinate 30,912,940 of NC_051195.1, forward strand.
TTCCTGTGCCCACTGGTGCAGAAGCCACAACACAACCAAACAGCAGAAGTCAGACCTGCTTCTCAGCCATGCAAATCACCACGCTCTGTCAGAGACAGTCTGCAAAAACAAAAGAACAAATGGCCGAACGTTTGCACCACTCATTTGCCAGGGCCCATCTGTGCTTTGTCATTCCAGGGCAGGCAAAATGGATGCAGAACCCTCTTCTGGCAAAAAAATTACCACAAACTTTACATCCGAACCTGCCTCCCTCCTCTGCTTCCTCACAAATCCCAGTGGACAAAAAGGTCTGTTGTCTCATTTATTCATTTCATTATCCCATGTCAGATTTTCTCCATCAACTTCACCCACATAATTCCAGCATAATTCTCTAAATTTTTCAAAATTAAGCATGTTGTCTGCCTACGCATTTTAGGACTAGCACGGGATGTAAGCTTTGCACTCTTCTTTTATGGAAACAGGACTGAATTTTCCAAAATTATGCTCTTGCTCTACAGCTCTATATAATTCTCTAAAGAGTCAAAACATCCATTGGGCAAGGGAAGAAATGCAGAAACAGCTAACACTTCCAAACAGGCAGGCATAATCCTGCTCTGAAGTCACACACATGCACCGGTAGCTGCTACAGAGTATGAAACAGTAGTGTGTATTATTATTTTACTAAAAAATTGTATTATTATATTATTATTATTTTATTATTATTATTATATTATGTATTATTATATTATTATATAAATATTTATTTATTATTATTTTACAAAAAACACCAACCTGCCATCTTTTCCCTTTTTACACGAAGCAGGGGTTCATTGCATTTCATTCCAGCTTTCTAGAAGTTAGCATCAGAGCTAAGTGAGTCACTCGGGTTCCCGCTGTAGTTACAGCTGAATGGGGAGAGACTCTGTGCCTGGTTTAAGCTGGCAAAGCGGGGCTACTCTGGTTCAGACTCACCACCTAATTTTCTGTTTCCAATTCACAGCTTTCGGTCATTTCTGGTTAACTTCATATTGGGATGAGAAGATTACAGTAGGGTTATGAAGGTCATGTTCCCAAAAACCTTGTAAGTGGTGGAGGTGGCAAGAAGGCATTCCTGAATTTTAAGCCTCTGCTAAGCACCAGAAATGAAATCCTGTCCCTGCTGAAGGTCAGGAACAGAACTACTGCTGATTTCACTGGATGAAGAAGCTTTCCTTCTACAAGCTGTTTCTCTAAATTCTTTGTGCCTTTGAAGTTCAGTGTCTCATTTTCATCATTATTTTCAGTCCTGTGGACTTTCATATCCTGGACAAGGTTTGGAACAGCAATAACATAGGACAGTCATTTTCTGAATAAATGCAAATTGGATGAGCCATAAATGTTCAAAAGAAAAACTTTGAAAATGTGCAGACTTAGAATGGCTGGGAGAGGTATGAGTTGCCACTCTCTGGTCCCTCTCTTTATTTACACAGGTTGCTCACTGTATGCCCTGGCATTTAAGAATGACTGAGTATGTCCTGTGCCAGGTGAGGGTGTGACCAACTACCATCTTCATTCACTCTGTAATTAGGAAGAAGCTGTAGCAGAAGGAGAAGAAAACAGCCCATAACTGAATCTGATGACAGGCAGGACATGATAGCTACTTTACACTGTTTCTGAAGAGTGGGACTTCCCTACCATCCACACTAGACAAAAACTAATATCCAGGCATGGGTCAAATGCAGGCAATGGGAAAAAAAAAATTGGCATTGCTTTACTTCCCAGCACTGGCAAAAGCACCCACCTACCTGCAGCCCAGACTATTCAGGCACAACCAGGGTTATAAATGCTCCAACAAGATACATCCCAGGGGGATGGACGAGTTAGCCAGGGCCTTCTTAAAGACACTCCAAGCAGAAAGACACTGTGGAGGACGTAGCCCTCTTGAAGCACTCAGAGACATGAGATGTAATGCCTGCTCAAGCTTTTCAATGCCTAGCAGCCTCGCTCTCCAATGCCATCCAGATTTAAACATCTTCTACAGTGAAGTACAGAGGCAAATTAAATACAAATTACAGTAAACTGCAAATGCAATAAAGAGACATTGCATCAGGCACAAGAAACTTGGGAGTCAGAGACCACTGGAAGCTGGGATAGTGTTCTGAAGAAGTCACTACAGGTCTGTCATACTCGGTGCTGGGCACCACTGTGGCTGCTGCTGGGGACGAGAAACACTAGGCTGGGGGAAACTGGGCTAACCCAGCATGGCTGGATCTATGCTTATAAAAGCAGCATCTATCAAAAAATAGGTTAAATAAACAGCTTGGCTTTGAGGAAGCATCCGGCCATGTCTCTGAGCTGGGCAGCAGCAGCAGATCTGCCCCCATATCATCTGAACCAGAGCGAAAGCATTCTGTGATACTGTGATTCTATGGACTAAGCCAGACTTCCCCAGGACAGAACAAAGGAAGCAAGGAGGAGGGTGGCAGGGACAGTGCCGCTGTGTCAACGAACATGACGCCACAACACATCCCTCGCCCGCCCGGCGGGCCTGGGGGGTCAGGTCAGGTCTGTCTGGGGTGCAGACAATGGGGTCCCAGAGAGGCAGCTGCCCCTTGGCATAAGTCACTGCTTTCTCCACCGCGCATCTGCTGGGTGAACCCTGACACCAGCCCTCACCGCTCCCGTTGCCGGCAGTTCCTGTCTAAGGAGGGCGGCTGGGGATGCAGTGGGACCCTACGTATTTTAAAGGGAGCTGTTTGGCTGCCGGCAGGAAGACAGTGTATTAATTGTCGCACAAGAAAGCCTGATCTCATGAGATAAGACTTTAATCACAGCTTCCTTGCCCAGGGGGTGCAGATGGCATGGGTTTCACTGCACCCCCCAGCACGCCTCAGGCACTTTGGCGATCTGCTCCCAATTTTGGATGAGCAAATGTCTGACTGGAGAAGTTCTTGGGAATGTATTTTTTCCCCTCCACCTGCTCCTCTGGCTTTCTAAAAACGGAAAGAAAACGCCACGGGAAATAAGAAAGGAAGTCTGGGGTTTAAATTATGTGCTGACGTGCTCTATACCTCTACATAAACTGGGTATCCGCCTTGCTTAGAAATGACTTTTAATTTACTGTCAGAGGATTAATTATCATCAAATCATAAACTCTAAGCTAGAAAGGAAAGATTAGGTGACTTAACTTTCTTCTCAACAGAGTCATGCATTTCTGTCCTGCAATAAATTTCCAGGCTTTCACTCATCAGGAGAAGCACTCCTGGAAGCCACCAGTCCACCCCCCGTGCTGTGCCATCCGGCACTGTCCCTCATGTGGCACTGGGGGACAGACAGGCAGGGAACGGAAGAAAACGCCATCTTAGTTGTGCCTCTGCAGGCTCAACTCCTGCATTCATCAAGGGCAATGCAGAAATAAAATCCACATTTAGGGCAGCTGAGTCTTACAGCCTTTACTGAGTACGTGAGGCACCGACCCAGTGCACAGTCTGCAGGGGAAAATGCTGCGAGGAGCCTGGGAGCAAAGAGCAGCCTCTTTTCACCTGTCCTGTTAGCCTTGGTGGTGTTTGGGAAGGACCATCCTTCTTTATAACAGAGACAACACAGATAAAGCTTTTACTAGTATCCATCAGGGGAAGCCCAGTGCTGGCAGTGGCTGTGAGCCCCCCCGTCGCAGGGCTGCCAGGCGCTCCCCCAGAGGTCTTACCCTGCAGTACTCATCGATGGGCTTCAGCCTCTTCACAGCTACGTCTCGGACATGGCTCCTCCGGAACAGGATCTTGCCTGAGGAGGGAACAGATGAAAGAGGAGGGTTAGGGGCATCACCTGCCATGAGGGACAGTGCAACAGCACCCAGCAGAAAGATCAGCAGCCATCCCTGGCTCCAACCATGGCTGGTGGCAGTGCTGGTGGGAGCCCCGGTACTGGAGAGGTTCTCACAGCAGCAGCCTTGTGTGACTGCAGCCCCCCATTGCTACGAGACAGACAGGACAGCACACTCAGAGGAGGTTTGAGCAGATCAGCAGCTGCCCTCGGAGCAAACTGCACAGAAAGATGCTGCAGGGCAGGCAGCGGAGGGATGCAGGACAGTATCTATTACAGGAGCGTGCATGGCACCTCCTGCAGCTGGATGCTGCTGGTCCTAAGTTTGCACAGGAGACGCAGTGCATGGCCAACAACGACCACCGGCACAGCAGCAGGTGTGAACCCTCAGCCACTGCTGCCGAAGTCCTGCTTCTGTGAGCCATGAAAGGCTCATGGGGCAGAGGCAGTTTTCTCTGATTTCATCCTGTAGATAACACATAGTTTTGGTTCCCTTTTAGTGATGGCATTATCCTAGAAGGGACTGACACTGTGTTATGACTCCCTTCGACTTTGGGGCCACTTTGACACATCCATGCAGGCAGCACCGGGAGCATCACTGAGGTGGGTTGTGGACCCCAGCTCTGCCCCACGCCTGCCTACTCAGCTGCCCCCCACTGCAAGTGCTCCTGCCCTTGCAGGCAGACAAACCGCACAGCCAGCTCACAAGCAAATACAATGCTGTTGGTGACAGAGCCCTTATAAATCTACAGAGGGAAACCAAATAATAGAAGAAAAATAAACAAACTCTCTTTTTTTTGAAGGTAAAAAAAAAATAACCTCCTCAGTGTCCCTACTGGATGACATTTCTGCAGGCAGTTAAGATTAAATAAACGGCTGGGTTTTGTGTGAAACTGATTGTAACAAAGTTTATCAAAATAATCTAGGAGCTGAGTTTCCCCACACACAAGGATGTCATAGAATTGGTATTTTTTTTGGCTAGAAGGGATTATATCTTCATATCCTTTTTTGGTCATTTTCTTCCCTATTTCTTTTGTGCTGTATTTCTTTTAATGTAATGAGACAAGAATAAATTACACGTTCTGCTTGTGGTGGAAGAAAACAGTATCTGCCAGCATTATTTAGTCCATGAAATGTCTACGTAAAAAACCCACTGGCATATATACCACTCCCTGCTCCAAAATTCTTCTGCCAACAGGCAAATAAGATACTCATCCATGGGATAAGAAAATGGACTAGGAAATGAAATCAGATGAAAAATCTGGATGTGTGGCTTTGATTTTGTCATGATTACACAAGCTGAGAGGTTAATGAAATGACAGCCTTTAACAGCCCAGTAGCAGAGGATCTAAACCCTCCCAGACTCTGCCCCTTTTGGTTGCCTATCTGGAAGGTGTTAAAGCCTTTTGTTTCAGGCAGGAGAAAGTGGTTTATCTCCATCCCCAATTCTGGCAGCAGAACAGTTTGTCCTGTGAGGTAACAGCATTTCCTAGTGCCATAAATTTACCTCTCTGGGTTCCCTGTGGTTATCTCTTTGCAAAGCTGGTGCTGAGCCATCCCTGTAGGATGTGCTGCCACATGGTCACCGAGCACAGGGAAAATCTTCAATAGGTGTCTGAAATGTTCACCTGAGCTTCAGCAATTTAGTCAGAAGCTTCTGGAGAAGGAAAATGGCACTCCCGCCTGCCTGCACCAACCCTCTTCGGGCACGGCAAAGCATCACTGCTTTCCCACTTCTCTGTCTGGCAAATGGGGAGAACTACCTCCACTTCCAAAACATTTCTTATTATTTCTGACAGCCTCCAGGACCACACTGTACTTGTACTGCATCACTGCAGTAAGCCGCTTTTTCGCGGGGGAAGGAGTGTGGTGGTAGCTGTAGAGAAAAAACTAGTTCCTTTCTCAGTACTCCAGAAATGCTGGTGTGGGAGATCTTGGTCCTTCTTTGTAACTTTTACAAATATACTGCAAAGAGAAAGCAATGTTTTGGAAACATTCTCACTTTCTGGCTTTCCTGTTTTCTGTTTAAACTGTGAGTTGAAAGTCAAACCAGTGACCATATAAAAACATAAAGGAACCAAAGACTTTGACACATTAAAGATCTCCCGTAAATGCAATTCAGCTTTCCTAAAAATAATAATAAAGAATGCTATATTAAACTCAGAGTACAAAAGAGACCCCAGGACATGATGAGTCTTAATTCAGTCCTTAAATGGAAGGGGAAAATATCAGGATAACTGGGGCATTAGGATGAAGCAAAGCCCAGAAGGTGCTTTCATTTTTATCCCTTCAGAAAAAGGAAGATTGCTTTTCTGCTACTGAAAGCTGGAAAAGGCTTGATAAGGGCTGTGTGGAAGATCTGTAGCTGCTTAGCCCAGTATGGCATTCAAAACTGAGATCTGGAAAAGGCTGAGTAGTTTAGAGCCCCATGGAGTAGCAGACAACAAAGAAAAAAGCAGGAAGAAAACCAAGGACACACTGTGAGCACATCCAGTTCTGGTGGGCAGCAAGGAGGAACCCCCTCAAAAATCCTGAAGGTCTTCAGGCAGAGAAGTCTCATTGCCAGGGGTACTGGAGCAACTCTAAGGAGGGGTAACTTCCCAAATGCCCAGCTTCTCCCCTTTTCTGGGAAGACAGACTGTGCTGAAAGAGGCTCAGCCAAGGCCATCATGACCAGCCAGCAGAAACCACTGCAGATCCAGTAGGAGTTACTACTGCTTTCGCCTTCCCCCATTTCTACTAGCCTTCCTCCGAAAGCAGGGGAGGTCCCGTGGGGCTGGGAAGGAAGGTAACCCAGGACAGCCACGCTGTACACCCTTTACACTCTCCAAGCGGGTGCACTGGACACAGATCCTGTTAATGGAAAGCTCTGCAAATGAGGTAGGTACTTGGGGTGGCCATAAAAAAACAAAGAGCAGGCAGACAGCCGAGCCATTGGGGCACGTCAGCACCAGCGAAGAGCCCTTAGGAAGGCAGTGGCAAGGAGCATTTCACCCACTACTGATGTGAAGCAGGGAAGTCCCAGGGTGGCTGGTAAATGCAGAACAGCCCAGGCAATTTCCTCGTGAGGGTGGAGTAGCGGTTTGTGTGCCGTGTGGCTTTTCCTCTGGGTAGTTTCCACATCCCTAAGGAAGGGACCTACTTCTACGCAAGTACATACAGTGGGCTGCTTCCTCTCTCCTGCATTTTACTGCAGCTCTTTAAAGCCTCCGCAGGCACTATACCCATTTTACAGGAAAACGAGCGGCTTTTAACCAAGCTGCAGCCCAGCTAGAAAGTGAACGGGAAGTCTGTCTCAGACTCGAATGGGAAGCTATAGGCTACGTGGGATGGAGCTGCCTCATTCAAACATTTCATTCACCGATGCACCAGGCTCGGACCAGGCCAGGGGAGATCTGGCACATGTTAGGAAGGGCTCCAAGGACTGCAGCACTGGGAAAGAGAGACGTGGGAAAGACACAGGGCTCCAGCCCTGCTGCTAATGCAGGATAACAATATTTATTTTTATCCTTTTTGCTTTAAAGAAAATATTATTCCTAGGAAATTAATGTGGATAAGAGGCAAAGTATCAGGTTTAGCATTGTAGGGGACATCTTAAGTCATCCCTTCATCTCTCTGTATACATATAGATGTAGTCTTTAATTCCACGACCACACACCTCTTCTCTCACAGGACCTCAGTTTCCTCCTGTATATACAGTGGGTGCACAAAGTGGGAAGAATAAAGCTATGCAGGAGACTGTCCATCTGGCAGCTGCTGATTCTGCAAGCTTAAAGGTATCCTGTAAATATCACCTTGTTCCTGTGTAACTTCATACTTTACAGTAGCATAGGTTTTAACAAGCACCACGGACTCCGAGAACAAACAGGTTTAAAAGCATCCCAACACTCTTGTCCCTCCATTAGCCTACAGGTCTCTGCTGAACACACCAGAAGGGTCCACAGCCTAATGTTTTTTAATGGTCAGTGGTGTGGTTTGTGCCGGGAAGAAGCCCAGCTCCTGGTGGGCTTGGTGACACTGTGAAGCACAGTCTGAAGGCAGGACAGCACCGGGCAGAGAGGCACAAGAAATCCCTGAGGGGATGCCTAGCAGGACAATCCAGTCTATCCTCTTCAAGGGAGGGGGACATATGCCCCTACGATCACAGCAGATGTCAGCTGTCACAGCAGCTATGGCCTTAGACTGGTGATTCGTAAGCTCTAAGACGGCCTCTAAACCAAAGCTCCTAATCACACCTTTCACTGCTAAGGAGAGGTGCTGCCTATCTAGGCCTCGAGACCTTGAGATGTTTTTGTCATCTTCCCACCACTGTGCCAGCGGCTCAGCCCCAAGCTGCCAGCTTTGCTGCTCTTTGGGGCCAGGCAGTGAGTGGGAGCTGCGGCAGGGCAACAGGGAGGCAGGGAAATTCCTGGTTAGCTCCTTTCCAAATCCACCACAGAACAGATGCACCTCTTGCTTTTACTCTCCGATTGCTGAGCTTGAGTCTCCTTTCAAGGGACATTTGGGTGACGGACTGGTCTAAGGACACCAAGGTGTTTCACGCAAAGCCCATCTGTCAGAGGTTAGGAAGAGCCCAAACCCACTGTCAGAGGGACGATGGACAAATGCATATCCACGTTTAATCTTCTACTTCAAGCGCCGTCACCACACTTCAGAGGGCAGTAAGTGAAGCAAGCCATATGATAAATATTCAACAGCAGACAGCCTGAAGACTAATGAGTGCATTAAAAATACTGTGATGTCTCATCTGATTTATGTTTAAAAGAGACTTGTGCTGCCTCCAACTACAGAAGCTCCAGCTGGAGAGGCTGTCAGTCAGCTGTCCCCCAGGAGCAGGGAAGAGCTCCTGTTCCCGGCTCTTCATGTTCTTGTTACTGTGCTGTTGGTTCTCTACTCTGTTTACCCGAGAACCTGGGAGGTACCAGGTCTGTATATATATTGCCAAGGTGTTCAACTTCAGATCAACTTCTCAGAGACAGTCTGCTTATGAGATGAGGTCAGACCCTTTTTGCAGTTAAGACTGGGGTTGCATCGGTAAAAAAAGAGTAAAGAATTTAGCCCTCACAGTTACAGGGTCAAGCAGCTTCCTCCAGTGTAACTAAAACCATTTTACTGCTCAGGTATTTTTATGAAGGCTTCTACTTGTACACATAGCTGTTATTATTTTTATAAATAATATGCTGAAGAAGCACATACATGCAATCAGCTATGACACAAATAGCCCTCAACCCATTTTATCCGTGACATCCACCTCAGGGTCCTGCTCAAAACTCTCAGGCACCTGTCACACAATGTAACTCCCAAACGAAGCATTCAAATATCCACTGCCACCTTGCAATGTAAAATAGGTAATTCAACAGCACAACACTATGGGACAGAAGAATTTTATGTTTCTCATGGAAGTAAGTGTGATTGTCAACCAGATGGCAATCTGACAGTGGCCAAAAGAGAGGTGTGTTCCTTACAAAATAATGTCTTATTTTTACATGGGGATCCCAGTTTCCATGGATTGTTTCACCCATGATTTCCTGGAGTCAGAAAACCAGTGCCAGGGTCCTAACACTGATGGCATTTGCTCCTGACAAAGGGGAGGGAAATGATTCATAGTGTTTCCACCGGTGGGAGGGGGAAGGACTTTTTTAATAAGTAGAAACTCGTGACAGAGTCAGAACTGCTGCCTGAACTTGGCTGCCAAAGAGCCTCAGTTGATAAAGGCCTTTGCTAATCAGCAGGAATTACTATGAAAGCTGACAAATGGTGATGGAGACAGATGGGGCAGCCAGGAAAGCCAACTCAAGCAATAACAATATTGCCCAGAGATATGGGGGATGGTGGGGAGGGTGTCCTGCACTTGGATCCTGTTGTTAATGTGCATAAGTTGCCGTGTTAAAGAAAATCACTGAGAAGCAATAAAGCATGGGAAATAACACGGCTTGTACAAAAGAAAATCACCAGGAAGACAAATCTTCCTCCATTAAAACTGATAAGCAGAATATGCCCTTATGTGAATAGTTACAAGGGGAAAACAAAGACAGGCAAGAGGTGAAGCTGGATTCCCCAGCAGCGAAGAGCTCCTAACTCGGAACCTGGCTGCTTTTCACCATCTGTAGGGGTGGCTACTAACCTCCAGGGACAAGAGCTCTAGAACAGCTTTGCTAGGACAGACTTCGGGAATTCAAGCACCAGGCACAGCCTGAAGAAGGAGAAACGCCATGAGCACTGATGTTGAAATTCAGGAGTGACAGATGGGGACTATGGGGTGCAAATCTCAAGCTAACAGCTCTGTTACTGTTTGTACAGTGTTTTGCAGAAGCCAAGAGCTACTTCATGTTGCTCTGTGTCCTGCTGCTACCACCCAAACAACCCATTGCTCCTGTAATCTCCTCCTCAGCTGTCACAGCTGCAAAACTCCCACCTCTCCAAAGCAAGGCAGGAATCATGGTGCAGGCAAATTATGCAGTGTTTGGTCTGGAAAGGGCACGTGAAAATGCTACAAAATTATCCTTTCAATTTTCTTACTGTGGGGCGGCTCTCTGTGTATTGGTCTGTATGTACCAGCAAACTTGAAGAGATCCATCACTTTGCGTAAACCAAGTTTACCACCAGAGTACAGCAAAGTAAAGCACCTACCCCACGCAAGAGGATCTCAGTGTGAGCACAAGCGCCCATATCCCTCGAAATAGAACTTCCCAGTCTGTGAGTAGTTGCAAAATGTTGGGAGTGTTGATGCAGTGACTAAAGTTTTAAATTTCTGCAGTGAAACCAGTGCCTCCTCCAAATACATGGCTCAGCTTCACCAAGGGGGAAAGTGAACTCCTTTCTAATTACTCGTTGCAAGTGCTACATTAGCCTGCAAACAGCCAACTGCTTTTAATTGCTGAAAGCAGTCAGTTCGTCCGAGGGGAGAGGGAGAATGGTATTCATACCTGCAGCCAGCAACACTGGCAATTGGCACACCCTCACCTGGAGAAACCAACCTGATGATAATTCTGAGTCCCAGAAACAAGGAGCCAAAAGAAGGTCACATTTTCAAAACATCTGAGAAAAACTGCCTTAGGAAACAGCACAGCTTCCTCACACAGAGGATGCAGGAGCGTCCCTCTCTTTACACACAGTCCTGGCTACGCTGGAAGCAAATGACACAGAAAAACAGGAAAGCCTATGCAGATCCAAAGCCTATGCATACTCCTCCCCTAAGGTAAGAATCTGAACACTTACACACCCACTGCATCCTGCATTTTGTTGAACATCCTCCAAAAAGATCTGTTTCCAAATTTCCAGGACCAAGTCATCCAACATGCGGAAACATCAGGGCTTAAGTAACAATCAAACTATCTACACCCTACACCAAACCAATCACAGAAATGTCAACTACTACTTCTCATTACTGAAACACTTGGTTTTCTTCCTGTTACCAGCTGATGCCAGTGTCCTGCTTCCACCTAGGTAGTTAGTACCTCCTAACCTGTAATCTCCAAATCACTAGTGGTCCATAGACAGCCTGCAGAGCTGTGTTCAAGAGTAACTTTCACTCCCTAGCCATTGTGGGAATGATACGGATCGCTATACTTTGGTCCAACAAGTTTGGGAACCAGCAGCCCCTGTTTGTATTACATACTTGGTGGTGAACACGTTTCTATCATCTGAGCTACTCCAGCTCCTGACCCCCGAGTGGGAAAGGCAAGAGCCTCTCAAATGCCTTTGTGCCACCTTAACCATGAAAAGTGCTCTTCCAGAAGGGCAAGACCATGCCCCTGTAGCTATGCTAACTAAACTCTTCCTCTGTTCTTTCCAAAAATACACGAAGTACCACCTTGCTCACTGGGGTCTGCTCAAGTCAATAGAAGTCTTTCTGCTGACACTCGGTGGCATCGACTCTCAGGGAAAGACCATATGGTCACACTTCAATCTTTTAAGGCAGGAGCTGCCACAAATTAAGCCTATTAAAACATTTGTACTGTCTCACAAGGTCTTGTGAGACTTGTCACGAATGCACACACTGGTGTGACACTAAGCCCAAGACACTACCTCACAGACACTGGGCCAGCACCAGTCTTACCAACAGGCAGCCTTTGAGCTACATCCATGAGGGTCGAAGACCTTGCAGCAAGGTCAGTGGAGGCAGATGGATGTGCACCACATCCATGCCAAACTACACTGGAAAACCTAGCCACATCCTTTGGTATGACTGGCAACAACACTGCTTAGGAGACTCCACCCTTAAGCTGGTTGAGAACTGGAGCTGTGAATAAAATAATATTTGCACTCACACCATGCAGATCAAAGTTATTATTACTAAGAGGTAGAACATGCAATAACACGGTGCTGTGGCATATACTCTTACAGGAACATTGCAGGTAGAAATTGAGGGGTAGGGATGCAAAGGTGGCTTCACAAGGTCACAAAATGAGCACACGCTAATGAAAGCAAAAAAGCCAGTCCCTAGATCCCTCTGGTGATGGCATGCAGAATGAAAATACACCTACCTTGGCATCTGGGGCCAGAAAATCTTTCTGTTCAAACATTTATTCTAATCATAAACAAATCCTCAATTTCTGCCACAAATGAGGCAAAATTCTCTCCTGTGGAAGACACGAAGTTAGCTGCTGCCAGGTATACATGTCCTACACTACAGGAGATAAAATTCAGCAGTCAGATTGGCACCGACAGTGCTCCTCAGAGCAGTTGTGGTATTTGGAAGGCACCAATTAACACAGAAATTAAACAAACAAACAACTTGCCGGCAAACATACCTAGGTGTCTGTGCTTGTCAGAGGCTGGAACTCACCAGCTGGGGTTTCAGAGAGCAGTATTCAGAAACAAAATCCCCTGTGCTTTGCAAAACAGAGCACTGTTCTCTTTTTCCAAATGGAAGTACTCTCCTGCAGTCCTCTAAGTGAAACCCCTGACTAGTTTTAAGCTGAATTTTCAGTAGACAACAACTGGCACAGAAGTACTGTTGAACAACAATCAGACCAAAACTGGCCAGCCTCTGAGTCAGGAAGCTCATCTGCAGCGCAAGACACCATCTCAAGCCACAGGCATCACTCCCTGGTTCCACGACTTTTTAGCATGTCTTACCTTTCTGTGTCATTATGACATTTTTTGGGATTTCCCCTCTGCCTGCTCTGATCCCTGATAAAGCTACTGTTGATCTCAAAGGCTCAGGAGCACGTGCTTTAAGCCAGGGATGCCAGATTCCTGTGTGTTAACAGGAGAAGAGAGCAGGGCACTTTTACTTCCAGCACACGCAGCGGGTCTGACTGGTACAGTCACGTTTGCACTTCCCTGCGCTGATTCTGAAGACAGACCTGCACCGCTTCCCCTGCCTCCTCTGACCTTGCAGTGCAATAACCAAGCTGGAATGTACAATCTGCCCACATGTACTTGGTCTGGATGAGATGGAGTTTATTTTCCCTATGGCAGCTCTGATAGTGCTGTGCTTTCTATTGGTAGCTAGAAAGGCGGTGATAACGCACCAGTGTTTTGGCGCCTACTGAGCAGTGCTCACACAGCATCAAGGCTGCCCCTCCAACATCACCCCCGCCTCTCACCAGCAGTCTGGGGGTGGGAAAGATCTTGGGAGGGGACAGAGCCAGGACAGCTGACCCAAAGTGACCAAAAGGATATTCCATACCATATGGTGTCTGCTCATCAATAAGAGCTAAGAGAAAGGAGGAGGAAGCAGTGGCATTCGTTATTTATGATGTTTGTCTTCCGGAGCCACCACTACCACGGTACTGAAGCCCTGCTTCCCAGAAAGTGTCCGGGTATCACCTGCTGATGAGAAGCAGAGAATACATCTTTTGTTTTCCTTTGCTTCCATGCACAACCTTTGCTTTTGCTTTATTAAATTGCCTTTATCTTGACTCACAAGTTTTTTTCCATCTTAATTTCTCCCCTTTATCCTGCTGAGGAGGGGAGTGACAAAAGCAGCTTGGTGGGCACCTGGCGTTCAGCCAAGGTCAACCCACCACACCACATTGCCTGACAAAACAGCCTTTGGGTCAGGTCTGTGGCCAGGCCACTCAACAACAGCACCTCCTTTTTAACTCTTGACCATGAAGCCACTCCTGTTGCCCCTGCCCAGCTACTGGATGCTCGGCTAACCCACTCCTTTGGCAGGCAGTGGACACAGTGAACCATGGGCGCATCCAGCCTACACCATGAGCCGATGTCCAGTCACTCAGCCTCTTGGGGACAGCAAGGCTGCTCAGATTGCTCCACCTCAACTGCACAACTAAAAGCACTCACATCAGCAGTTACCATGGCTCAGCTGATGCACAGGAACACGGAAATTATTTTATAATTACTTATCAGATAATCAGCCTCCTTCACACCCGGCTCCTCAGTGTGTGAGCTCTTCAGCCATTTCCAGCTCATACCACTTCAGCCAAACTATGCTCACATGCAACTTGGCACCAGCAGTGCCTGATGATGCCAGAAGACAGCTGAGGACAATCTCCCTGAAACATTCCTCTTGGTTTGGTTCCTCCACATGCAAATAAATGCAGCGTTAAGGGTGTGAGAGCACGCCCGAGGGCAGAACTGCTGCCCTGGAACTCAGGGTGGAGGATGCTGATCATCCCCAGCTTTCCAGGACCACCTTCCCCTGGGTTCAGCAAGGTACCTATGTCTGATCAAAGGAGGAAACCGCACTGTCAGATGTCAACAGCTTCACCCACTGCAGAATAACAAGCCTCTTTCAGGGATTAATGCTCTAAGGAATTACTTGCCCCATGAAAGGAAAAGTGCTTTCAGCCAAGGTGACAGCAGGACCCTAGGACTATGCACGCCTTAGTTTCCCTTTCACAGTTAATACAGCCTTTTCATTTCCCAGGGAGAAGAAAAAAAGGTGGACTGGAAACTAATGTTTTGCTATTTTTTATTTTTAATAAGGATCGCTGGGCCAGCAGCATAAAAACATGAAAATAACCCCAACTTTATTGCTAAATTAAAGAAAAAACAGTAACAGGCACAGGAATCTGAATTAGGAATGTGAGCTGATAATTACCCTTTCGGGCCCTGATTAATTGCATTTGAAGCCACGGAGAGACTGAGCAGCCAAACGCGACTGGCTGCTAACAAAATCCACATCACCAAACAAACTGGTCTTTCTCTCCCTGTGCCACCACACAGGAATGGCAGCTCCCCAAATGCTGTTTGCCTTTGTGTCCTGGTGTGTAGCGCTACGCGGGGCTGGCCAGAGGTACAAAGTCCCACTATTGGGTACCTCAGCTAACCCCTCTAAGGTGGTCCAGCCTGCAGACTTGTGGTCTCCAAGCAGAAGGTCAAGCACAGACAGACGCCATCTCCTCCACTTCTAGATGGAGGATCACCATCTATGGGTTTAGCTGCTACAATTCAAGAATGCAGCTTCACTGGTAGTTATAACACACGAAAAAAGGACAGAAGATTTAGTCAACGTTGAGATTTAGCCCACTTTGTTGCAGCGATATAGGAATGTTGTATTTGGTTGGGACTCAGACCTCTGTAGTCTAGGTCCCTGACTACAAGAGTGGCCAGTAAAAGTCAGGCAAGAAATTAAAGAACAGGACTCAAGTAATGGGATCCTTCTCCTGATACACACTCCCCATTCCTGTACGTCAGTGGTTAGACTTTTTCAGAATTAGAAAATAATTTTTTCCAACCAGTGCTGGCTCCATCCTACAGAAACTGCTCTAGTACATTTTTGAACCCACAGATATTGTGGTCCCTATAGAGTCCTCTGGAAATTAATTTCAAAATTTAATCACACAGCATGTGATTACACACTTCCTTTTGTTCATTTTAAGCTTGCTTTCCAAATTTCACAGGCTGCACCTGGTTTTTGCATACTGAGAAGTAGAAGTAATTGTGTCCCCTTCACTCTCTCAAATTCTTTGTGATTCCACAAATTTCTACTCTATCCCATCATCTTTGTTCCAGACTGAAGACTTCATCTATTTATTCCCTTCATACAGAAGCCAATTCCCTCTAATCACTCCTTGTCATCCCTCACAGCACTTTACTTTGCCATGTACCTTTCTGAGAGGCAATGACCAGACCTGCACACAGTATTCATTATGTGGGGAAATCGTGGATTTCCACAGCTGAGGCTCTGGGTTTTGTTCCCCGTTCTTTGCCTAACTTTTTCTAACACCACCTTTGGCTTTCTGACTGCTGCTGACTCTTGAGCTGCAGTTTTCATGGGAACAGCCTCAGAACTACTGAAATCTCCTTCCTAGATTGCGACGGTCCTTCCCCCCCCCCCCCCCCCCCCCCATAGCATTGCTTTGCACTTACCAATACGAAACTGCCTTTTTACCATCAGTATCATGAGACCCTCCTCCAACTTTTTGCAGTCAGCTCCAAATCTGAGTATCCTAAGTAAATTTTGTGATCAGCTAAGTTACATCACTTTGGCAGATGCTGGGTTGAACAGGTCCCTCAAGAATCCTTGCTGGTAAAATCATGTTTCTATTTGGATATGAAGTTTTGAGTCTCCAGCCCCAGAGGATGCATTGTTTTAAACTGTGTGTCCATTTGCACCTATTGCCTTTCAATCCCCTATTTTAAAAACCTTCCTATCCCATTTTTAATTTCAAATGTCAGAAACTGAGGATTATTGTTGATGTCCACAAATGCCAAAGCATCCATCCTTAAATGAAGGCTCCAACCTGGCAGAAAATAAGCTTACAGCCTATGTCAGTCACACATCAAATAACAAGAATGGCTGTTAATATAATTATCTTCTTATTGCTATTTTGGGAGGCACAGTAGGTTTTGATGGAGCTTGTAGTAATAGGATCTCTTATGCCATAATTTATGAGCACGTCTGTCTTGAACAATTTTCCACATGGGAAATTAATCACATTCTGCCTAATGGGAGGAAAAATATCCCTTTGCAGTTTGAATTGGATTTGCCATGGTCAATTGCACGTGGGATTCTTCTTTATCCCTACTCATAATCTGAGGTGTAATGTTGCTGTCCAAATTTCACTGTGTTAGACTCCAAAGATGGAGATTATTTCACTGACAGGTGATACTTTTATGCAATGACCACAATGAAATAAGTCAAATATACGAGCATGGCACAGCCACAAATTTATATTGTTGCATATGCCAGGTACTGTAGATAATTACTGCAGAAACCATCCCCCAGTAAATTTCAATTGCAGCTTTTGTATAGTCCAAGCATATTCTGGTGTTACTTCTGTGAAAAAGAAATATTCAGGCCAGCTTTAGGAAGCAGGCGACACATCTCTCCCCACCAGTGGACCTACACAGATCACCTGGAGCCAGATCAGGATGAAATGACTGACCTGGCTTTGCTCAGGACTTGCTGACACAGCTCAAGCCACCAATTCATGGACCCATGTTCTGATTTGAAGGTGTGAAACAAGTTCCTGGGCAACACAACTACCTAAAACGTTCACGATCCTCCCTCGGATACATACCTGTATTTTGGTGGTGCAACAGGAGGGAATTTAGCTAAGGCAATGGGTCGCATACCTGAAATCACAACACCAGCAGCTCACTTGATACAGGAGTTCAAGACCCCTCAGCAGAGCCACCGCCATTCAAAGACGTGCCACCAGGCATGAGGACCCTGGAGACAGGACTGGATACAGAAGGTCACTAAACACTGGTGCCATGCTGCAGTTCTGAATGACACAGGACAAGGTATCAATGACAGTTCAAGGACTCACAGCTCTCATTCAGGTAAACTCCTGCAAGAGACCACAAGGAACTGAACCGAAGTTTCCCCACGTGCCAGCCTAATGACTCATCTGGAGATCGGCTGTTCTTTCTATCTCCAACAGCACTCAAGAATGAACTCTCCAGAAACCAGGGCTGGCCTTCCCTGAAGTTTTTACAGAAATAATTTGCCTAATTTCAGTTCAGATTTGGGTTTTAATCCCTTCCTCTCTCCCCATCAAATACCCAGTGTTCAGAGCAAACGTCCTAGTGTCAATTCATCTCCATTGCATATCTCCGAGACACACTTCTGCTTGGAAAATCCCAGGTTTTTTTTCAGTCCCACTGGAAAAGGGGCAAGAAAGAGATACTCAGAAAGGGTGAGAGAAAATAAACCAGAAAACTAACACTTCAGCTGGCACCAGAGATAAAGAAGGTGTTTCCAGGTAGCAGGAAAGGAAGCCAAAAAGATCCATGTCTCTGGGATCCCTTGACTGTTACTCAATGTCTCTTTAAGGCTGAAAGACTAAAGGAAAACAGGACTGCTTAAAGTAAAAATGAGAAATTGTATGACTGGAAACTATGAGTGCCCCTAGCCAAGCACCCAAAGGAACTGAGTAATGTTCATTAGTCAGTGACTTTATTGGTACTTGGGACTTTCGACTGCTGAGCAAGACTTAGACCAAAGAGATATTCTGGGGCATGCTACTCTATTTATGTTTGGACGGAATTCAGCCTCACCCTGCGTAATATTTTTCCATGCTGATTTGAGCAGAACGAGCTCTCACTTCTTCCCCAGGCAGGGTAAGAGTGGGTCCCTTCTCAGGATCAGCACAGTGGAAATGCAACTTCCCAGCCAGCGGCGTGACAGCAGGGGTGGGGGGGATGGCTGGAGAGGAGTGGTCCTTCTGCAAGGAACCTGAAGGTATTTTCCAAAATATTTAAACCCAGAGCAGAAACCCACCATCCCAGATACTGTACAAACACAAGACTGTCCCTCCAGATTCAAAACGCTAAGGTCCACTGCGGATTTGGAACAAGTTAATACATAGCAGAGAGGTACCGAGCACCTGAATTAACACTGAGCACCTGTGCAAAACAAAATCCAGGTCATACCTCAAAACTACCCGACTGCAAGAAACATGCAGCATTAAAGGCAGCCTGTTCAGCAGTGTGGCAATGCTGCACCTACCACAGCAGATTCAGATTCGACCGGTAGTAAAGTCCTGGGCATGAAGGCACAGGGATGGGGAGAGAAGGGAAATGGGACCAGTGCGGCCCAGTAGAGAAATTCCTCAGGCACCCAAGCGCCCACACCAGGCAGCAGAACCTCCCACTGGACTCATTTGCAAGATGCAGGAGAGAGCATTACCTGCTGTGTTACATAAAACTATGTTGTTGCAAATGGATTTGAAAGATTGGGTTTTTTCTTTGTAGAGAGGAGGAAATAAAAAGTATTTCTTGCCACTGCTACAATGACTCCTCTGTGACATGAGACCTTCTGAATGCAATATTCATACCTGTACGCTTCAAAGAGCACATTCAACTGAGGGACTGGTGTTGTGGTGACAAGAATTATACTGCTGCCACTTACAAATCAGAGGGGTGTTGTCCAGAAATCATGGGGTTTGAATTAAAAACCTAGAGTAGTTCAGGAAAACATTAGATCTTGAGAAGTTTCTGCTACTGGGTAGACTAAAATTCTTCTTTTTGAGACTGAGATCTTACAACTACAAACTACTGACCCTTCATATCCAACTGCTACCCACTCTGAATTAATCTTCATCACAATCTTTTCACAGTATGGCTCTAAATAACTAAATCACAGAAATCAGCACTAGAAGGGAGCTCAAGAGACCAGCAAATCCATTACCCTGATTCATGGCATAATCAACTTTACCTATGGCACAACCGAAGAAGTTTGTTTAACTTGTGGTTATAGACCTCCAAAGATGGCGATTCCTCCCCTCCCCAGGCAGTCCAAATCCAAAATCACCTCTCCAATGCACTACGACAAGTAAGGAGGATGCACATTCAATATCTTTAGGACACAAAGAAAAGTTTACATCTGATTCACCACTGTTTCTCCCTTTCACCTGGTCAAAGCCCATGGTTGCAGTAATCTACCTTAGCAGACACTCAAATAATGACCAGTTCCAATGACTTTGCTCTCCAAGGTGAACCCGATGTGATGAGGAAGGGACACAGCGAGAAGATGACCAACAGGGGGAAAAGGACTGTGCACAATAAGGCTGATGACTTGTTGAAGACCTTATCCAGAGTGCAGAGGAATTAAAAG
Organism: Falco rusticolus; assembly: GCF_015220075.1. Lineage (NCBI taxonomy): Eukaryota > Metazoa > Chordata > Aves > Falconiformes > Falconidae > Falco > Falco rusticolus. The sequence goes on from NC_051195.1 coordinate 30,932,699, forward strand.
GACTTCTCCCGTTCACTCACTGATGCTGTGGCAAGCCTTAGTTTACACATGCATCTTGAGCATTTCAGAAGTACGCACTTTCCAATCTTCTTGATTCCCCTTCTCTGACAGGACAGCCATCCGAATCCCAAGCAGATCCTTAAATCACTCTGATTCAATACACAAATCTTGTTTCAAGTACCTTCTTTTTCATGTTATTTACCCAGAAAAAGTAACAGATTGGTATTTTTCACAGGTGTTTCATTTGTAGTTCAGCAGGTGGGGGTTTTTTGTATTTATTTTGTTTTGGATGATGCTGTTTTCCACACTGTATATTTTAACTCACATTTTATTAATTTTTGTTCATGTGCCAAGAGGGCAAGACAGGTGCATTTCAGATATTGCATTGGAGTTTAATTAAATAACTATTATTTGAAAAAGAGGGCACTGAAATGACCTTTTTGAAAACACTCACAGAACAAAGAATCTTTCTTACTTCTGATATTTTTGAAGGCATACAGAACATTTTGTTTTTAATGACAAGCAGATCAATCCCCTGCAGTCAAATCTTCAGACAGCTCAGATGCCTGGGAGTGATTCAGGAGGGTCACTTCTGAGTCAGCTCAACAAGTCAGGTTGCTTTAGATCATCTTATAACCCCCAGGAAATCTGCATTAGTAACAAACCACAGAATAAACCTAGAGCCCCTGACGAACCCCAGGCGTTACAAATGACAAAAAGAAAAATTCTTTCTTGGCCCTTTCTAGGCACTGCAATAGGGAAACACTGCAGAAAGGGAAGCACACACTTCCGAATGAAAAAGCCATTAATGAGAGCAGAGTCTGGCCCTGGGACTGCCACGGTTCAGAACCAAACTGAGTGACATTGGAGCTGATGTCTCATTCCTACGAGTGAGAACCCAGCCTGGCTACACCACAAGATTAGAAACATATGCTGCATCAGTGAGCCTCTGGAGGACAGCAAAGCGTTTCAGGCTATAGATGAGAGAAGGAAAGAAAGGAGCATGGCAGGGACAGTCCCTTCATCATGTCCTAGCATTGAGACGCACCCAAAGGACTTCAGAAGCGGACACAAACACCCTTGCTGGCCACTCTGCAGCACCACAAGGACCTACATGTGGCTCATCCAGCTGAGAAAGCCAAGAAAAGCTGTGTCCTTGTGCTGGAGACAAGCTGCATGCAAGGACAGAAGCAAGAGACTGCAGTTAACGAGACTGAAGAGGATTACCCCCTCTCCCCAAGGACCCACGGGTAAATACAGGTTTTTCTGCAAGCACACTGACATTCTTGACACTCCAGCCAACCAATTTGAAACAGAAGTCAAATTTCCAAACACACACCAGGAACACACTGATACTTCAGAAAACAGGAGCTGGGGTCAGATGACACTTGTGCTCCTCTGAAAATTTCCTGCTGGAGCCTTTCACACTGTAAAACTATCCTGAAATAATTCGAACACTCCAGGCAGCAAAAGCCAGCTGCTTCCCCAGGTCAGCCTGAGAACTGCTCTTGAGACCCTTCGCTCGCTCACCCAAAACAATCACATGCTCTGGAAGGAGGCTTTTGCTGCCTTCCCCAAGATCCAGAAAAAGCTCAGTTTGTGATCCCCGTATGCCAGTGGGAGGTTCCTACAGCCTGTCTGCACCAGCCTCTGTTTGCATGAGGCTGTGTTTTATGAGCCTGAGAGCATTGCTTTGAAGGAGGATAAAATGGGAGCGAGAGACAGTAAATCGCTTGGGAAGAGCAGTACTTGGCTCTCCCTGATGCTCTCAGCTCTTTCAGTGTGGTACCAACGTCAAGAGAAACTGTGCCTTGGGCAACGTAATCTAAACCAGACTCTCGTGGGAAACAGTTGGGCACCGTCAGGAGGAGGGACCGGGCTCCCACCACCTCCCCTCCTTCACACTGCACTGCAAAAGCCACAGGTCACCCTCTATTACCCCAACAACTCCCTCAGCCCTTCAGTACCCAAATTCACATTCCCTCCTTGTCCCCGCCACCCTCCTTGTCCTCAGAGGATGCAACAGTGAACCATCCTCTCTTAGTCATGCTACTGCACATGGCAGCAGCCAAGAAACAGTTCTTCCTTTGCAAAGAAACCACCTCAACATAATGTAGTAATTTTACTCCCTGGTAATTAAAAAGCTTAAGCTCCAACTCACGCTTCCAAGCATTTGCTCAGAAGGGAGGAAAACTAACAAAAACATTCAGAGCCATCACCAGAACCACCCCTGTGAAAGGCCTAATTCCCTATACTGCTTTAATTAAAGCGGATGAATAGCAGTCTCCCTGCCTAAAAACCTTTAAGAGAAATAAAGTCAATCTATAGGCTTATGAAAATAAAACAGGAGGAGGGAAACAAACACAAAACCCCTGCCAATTTTAGGGCTTACCAGAGGATTATAACATCTGGTCTCTCTTTTCAAAAGGAGTTGAACCGGGGAATGGATGGTACAGAGAGGACACAACCACCTCTCAGAGCCAGCATCGTGCGTGGGGAGCTGGCGATGGGAGAAGAGAGGCAGAAAGCTGCAGAGAGAGGCAACACCCATGCCTGCACGTTTTTGTCTTCACAGCTGTCTGGAGGAACGCTCCTTTCTGCTACAG